>NW_024882340.1:0-323821 GCF_019059575.1 Amphibalanus amphitrite | reverse complement strand
CACGATGAGCGCTGCTGATGGCATGTGTGGTAACTGGTATGGCGCATAGAGGACTGACGGCACGCGCTCGAGCTCGAAAATGGCCTCTGAGATCTATGAGCATATTATTCAAACGGTAACAAAGAAAAAAGATTAGCTAGCAAAAAACGATGAAAAGAGTTCCTTTGTTGAACAGCTTCGGTAGCTGTGTTATATAATGCATGCTCTTATTATATAAGGCGATAGGCACATGCACAAAATCAAATTCAGTCTACTTGAAACGTCATTGTGTCCTTACGGATTTCTTGCTAAGCATGAGTCATTCGAATCTCTCTCACCATTAGGTACCAGGTAGCCAACTTCACCAAACCAATCTCGAATGACATCTAATGATTCACCGGATGACCCAGTCGGGCCAATTAGCAGCAGAGACCTTGGGTGCCAGTTTGAGGGGACGATACCAGCCGTCAGTTGGTGCCAGGCACGGCGCCGCCCATGGTCACGGGGGTACTGAGCGTCCCCAGGGTCCCCCGCCACGTGAGTTTTTCCTGTCATCCCTCTAATGTCGGATCCTCCGGCGGCCTTGGAAGATATGAGGCGGCGTACTCAGAAACAGCGCCGAGTTCATTGGGCCTTCTGATTATCCGCGGTTGGAATGCCTTAGCTGTTACAAGGTTCCTTACATAATGTGATTCTTTGGTATGCTAAACGTGGTGTTGTTCGAAGGTAAGGTATTCCATCCATCACAAACAACTAATAACGTGGTTTTGGTGCATTTCTCTATGTAATGGGAAACACGTGGGATTTGACCATCTTTTCGAAACATCAGAATCATCCGGTCTAAGCTGATCGTGCAATGAAACGTTTGAAGAAGTGGTAATGCGACATTAAAGTCAGCCAATTGTTTTTTCTTTTTACGACACCACTCCCGTCCCTGGCCTATCGCTATGCCTAGCTTTTTTATGCCTAGAGATACTAGGTATAGTTGAAATCCTAGTAACTCAAACCAACGCTCTACTATTGTCGAATGACACCCACCACAACACGAGCAGGCGTCGGTGCGTGGATGTGCCGCTTCAGTGCGCCTCATGCCCACTGACCGCAGCACCTGTGAACATCCCCGTGGCTCTCGCAGCACTCTGTTGTGACCCGTGAGCGGTGGAGCGCAGAACGCTGGAGGTAATAACGCGGTCTGTGGTCATACGTGACGCGCCAGTGACAAACATGACGCATGTGGCGTGACGCCGGGATGAGAGTGTGGTTTTGGCTGGCTCTGTCTGCGGCGACAGGATGAGACACAGCTAGATTCTGGGTGTCGGCCTCATCAGATACCGAAGACATTGTCCATAGGCATCGTTTGCAATGATTTCCGGAGTCATGCATGAAGATGCAATCTGAATCTGACCCTGAAGTGACCGTGCAACATGGAGTACCTACTAAGAATGCTGAGAATCAAAAAGTTAGTCGAAGCAGAGTTTTGAATGCTTCATGTCATGGCAAAAATTTGCACGCAACACTGCGCGCGCGCAGGGCGCCATGTGACAAAGGCACAAAAGCAAAGCAGGTCATGACCAGGAACTTGCATTATAATGCACATTGCAAGAATTGTAAAACGTAAGACACCCAATGTGAACCGATGTAGCTCTGATGTCTCTAGTTGATGCCATTGTCAGTCTAGCAAAAAGCACGAAACGAGATTGTCAACCTAACATCTTTGTTTGTGTCATGTGGAAGTTACGTTTATGCGTAGTTTTTTCTTATTGGCGTGGGAAAATATGCATGTGGCATATATCACATGGCTTTAATACATCATTCCTAATTAAACAAATTTATAAGCGTTAAGAAGGGGAATATATAATCATAATTCCAAAGCCAAAGGAGCGGGAACTACATACTTCTTTAGATAAAAGTTGTATTTTATATCATAGCAAATCCTATCATGCAGATGGGTCATGCCGTCTAGAAGAGCATCCCCGCCTACCACAAACATTTTATGTAAATATTGACTATCAGATATACGAACATGCCTCGAACTTTTAATATATGTACAGCATGCTTTATTTATGCCAAGTGTGGATTGCCTTCATCATTTTTGCTATCCACATTTGGTTATGTTTACGTGATTCGAGTAGATATGCATTCAAATAAGGTACAGGGAGTGACATAAGCCGCATGTACGATAAAAATGGTAATTGATTTTTTTTTAGGAAGAACTCAAATATTTATCAATGTTTTTCTAACAGTTCTCAGTTATTCATTGGCCCATGGCCGTTGAACTCATCACAAGTTCATTCAGCTGCTTAACAACTTCCTGATTAGCTCAGAGAAAGAAAAACATTCGGAGACAATCACCTGTGTTTACGTTCCCGTGGTTATACCTACTCCGGTTTTCTTCCACGCGGAAATGATTGACTTCCTGTATAGTATCATTTCAATGTCGTCGCTCTGCCCACCTTCCCCCTACCCTATAATCATCGGCCACAATCGAACCCACCTCCCACAAACCGGCCCATCCCGAACGTTCACCGTGTCTAGTGGAGCTAGCCTCCAAGGTTGGCGTGGCCGCGGGTGCAGGTGGGGCCGACCACCGGACCGCGCCGACGCTACCGTATATACGGTGTTGGGCTGAGCCGGACTGGCCCGCGGGCTCCCACAGGGGCCTCATGAGGACGGGGGTACCCGCCGCCACGCGACCACGCCCAGCGAACGCCGCCGAACGTCAGCGGACGCCGGCGCCTGCACCGTCGGCACGGGGGGGAGGTCATTGTCACGGCTGGGGCCCCCGGGAAGGTGCCCGCTGCTGCCGCCGTGTTGTGACGTCACTGAGCTCTACCGGAGAGCTGGAGAGACCGGTGTGCTGAGACTCGAGCCATCGTGGCCTGGGGCTGCCATGCCGGGCAATGCGAGGGTGTCAAATAAAGCCAGTGTACATACATACCAGCCCGAGCATGCCATGATCATGCATGCGTGCGTGCTAGTGATGTCAATCACGGAAAATCGGAATACCGATACCAAACCAAATACCAAACAAAACCACGGGGAAATACCGAAACCAAACCAACTTGGGAAGATGAGGGAAATACCAACTTTTTACCGATTTCTTAGCCCTTATACATTAGTGAGGGTTCATGATACCAACAAGATACCAAACACAATACGATTGAAATACCAAATACCAACTTGGTGTCAGTTTGGTATCGGTATACCAAAGAGTTGGTATCCGATTGACATTTCTAGTGCGTGAATTATTAATAGCGCATATTCATATGCATATGTATTCTATAGCGCTAATAGATAGGGGAGGCTCTGGAGAACTGGCCACACCATTTCCAAAAAAAAAATTCCGTGTTAAAACGGCGGATAGCCTACGAAAAAAAAATTCCACGAGCCATAAATATGTTCAGCTCAAGACTACTGATGAACTCTGGGACACAGGGCATTTGAGAAAAAAAAACATTAACCCGCCCACCGACGGGGGAGGGGCGGACGTTTGCAAGTTTTTTCGTGGTTTCAAACATTCAGGCATGTGAGATGATGCTGCTCCCATGCATTAGGGTAGATGTCAAGGTCATCTGAAGGTCAGGTCAGGTCATTAACCTTTGGTGACGTCGGTTCACATTTTCGAGTTTTAATGCTTCTAGGCTATAGTTTTTGAGCTGAATTTGAATTTAGAAACCATTTGTACATTTACGAGGTCGTTTTGGTGCCTTCGTAACATGTTACGAAGCTGTTAGAGACGTTTGACACGTACTAAGAATACCCGTCACGACTCCTACTGGTTGACCTGACCTGATCTGACCCGATCTGGGCCTCGTTTCATAAAAGGAATTACTTACGGCGTTCCGTCAATTATGCCAGATTTGGCGTATTTGATGCCAATTCGGTTTCATAAAGCCGGAGACCGGAGTAATTCACGCCATCGAAAGTACGGAGCTTCATTTACGGCAAATGCTCGATTCCGGACCAATTGATGCCATTTGGGTTTCATAAAACGACGTAATTAACGCCAAATATTTTATCAAGCTCTTGATATCAGTGGTGTAAACTACGCACAAAAATGTTGCGTGATTTTGAATTAATGTGAAGATTCGAAGCTAATTTTTAATACATTTTATAATGTTGAGCCCGGTGAGGAAGAAAGAACAGCCAAAATGAGAAAAAGAAACTGCAAATCTTCTGTACCAGTCGCTTTTTGTGGCCACTATCGGAATTTTGTTTATTCGCCGCGCCGCGCCACTTTCGTAGTTAGGCACTTCTGCTTAGCTGGCTTTCTGCTGTTTTTAATATATTGTTTTAATAAAAGATGGTCATCAATATCAATTTTGTTTTTTCATAAATAATTTTTAAGATTCAAATTCAACATAATTGTTTTATAATTTCTCGTAAAAAAATAAGTATTGACATGAAATTGTAATTTGTAGGACGCTTGATAAACTACGGTAGCTACGCAAATGTGCTTAGTTACGGAGGTGTAAACAATTCCAGTCGTGGCTTTGTGAAACGGCTTCATTTGCGCTCCGTAGTTTGAAAGGGTGTGGTGAATTACGGAAAGGTGTAAGTTACGGCAGAGCTTTATGAAACGAGGCCCTGGGCCTCGTTTCATAAAACTCTGCCGTAACTTACACCTTTCCGTAATTCACACCCTTTCAAACTACGGAGCGCAAATGAAACGGTTTCACAAAGCCACAACTGGAATTGTTTACACCTCCGTAACTAAGCACATTTGCGTAGTTGCCGTAATTTATCAAGCGTCCTACAAATTACAATTTCATGTCTACACTTATTTTTTACGAGAAATTATAAAACAATTATGTTGAATTTATATCTTAAAAATTATTTATGAAAAAACAAAATTGATATTGATGACCATCCTTTATTAAAACAATATATTAAAAACAGCAGAAAGCCAGCTAAGCAGAAGTGCCTAACTACGAAAGTGGCGCGGCGCGGCGAATAAACAATCTTCCGATAAGTGGCCACAAAAAGCGACTGGTACAGGAGATTTGCAGTTTCTTTTTCTCATTTTGGCTGTTCTTTCTTCCTCACCGGGCTCAACATTATAAAATATATTCAAAATTAGCTTCGAATCTTCACATTAATTCAAATTCACGCAACATATTTGTGCGTAGTTTACACCACTGATATCAAGAGCTTGATAAAATATTTGGCGTTAATTACGTCGTTTTATGAAACCCAAATGGCATCATTTGGTCCGGAATCGAGCATTTGCCGTAAATGAAACTCCGTAATTTCGATGACGTGAATTACTCCGGTCTCCGGCTTTATGAAACCGAATTGGCATCAAATACGCCAAATCTGGCATAATTGACGGAACGCCGTAAGTAATTCCTTTTATGAAACGAGGCCCTGGTCTAAATGCTTAAAGACATCATCTGTAATCAAAACTAACACGATATTCGTGATCATCACCCCGGAAAACCTAATTGCAGCCACACTTTACGACTATCTAACAGGTCCCGATTTTCACGACTTTTGGGTCATTGACCTGACCTGGAAGGTCAACCAATGACCTAGAACCTTAACATTGGGTATCATTGTTTTCCTCTCGTGACGGGCAACAGGCTCGTTTTTTTTTCGCGAAGCTCTAGCACAATCAGGGGCCAAACAGTAGGGGGAGGGGGGGGGGGGGGGGTCCGACCCCCCACACACGCGTTAGAAGCTGGCAAATGCGAGGGTTAAAATTGGGTATCATCAACTTCCTCTCGTCACGGAAAATACACTCATTTTTTGCGAAGTCTAGGTGAATCAGGTGCCGAACGGCAAGGGGAGTCCAAGGGACCATTCCCCCTATACGCTCGTGGGTGGCAAAACACCAATAAGGGCAAGGTTTAGGATGAATACTCATACATTTGGGCTATTGTGGTTCCTAACCCTCGCCGGCACAGGCCATTTTGCGTCCTTCGACGGCACAAGGGGGGGGGGGGGTGGTACGACCCCCCTCTCGCGTTTGGCCCCTGATCGAGCTAGAGCTTCGCGGGAAAAACGAGCGTGTTGCCCGTCACGAGACGAAGCCGATGATACCCAATTTTAAGGTCCTAGGTCATCGGGTGACCTTCCAGGTCAGGTCAATGACCCAAAAACCGGGAAAATCGGGACGTGTTAGAAAGTCGTAAAGCGTGGCTGCTATGTGGTTTTCCGGGGTGCTGATCACGAATATCGTGTTAGTTTTGATCATAGATGATGTCTTTAAGCATTTAGACCAGGTCGGGTCAGGTCAGGTCAGGTCAACCGGTAGGGGTTGTGACGGGTATTCGTAATACGTGTCAACCGCCTATGACAGCTTCGTAACATGTTACGAAGGCACCGAAACTACTTCGTAAATGTTCAAATGGATGCTAAATTCGAATTCAGCTCCAAAAACTAGCCTAGAAACATGCAAAACTCGAAAAAGTGAACCGAGGTCACCCGAGGTCACCAAAGGTCAATGACCTGACCTGCCCTTCAGGTGACCTTGACACTCACCCTAAATGTATGGGAGCAGCATCAAATCACATGTTTGAACGTTTGAAAGCACGAAAAGCTTGCAAACGCGCGGCTAATGCGAGGCGACATACGCCGAATCGCGATTCCGGCCAAACATGGTCTCAGAAAAGAGGTCACAGGTCAAAGGTCATTTGGGTCAGGGTCATGAAATTTTCAGAGTAGGTGTAAAATTGATCAATGCGAGGGTACCGAAAGTTTCGTCGCGATCGGTCGCTTTTTACGCGAGTTATTCGCGAAAAACCTTAGGGGGGGTTGCATCAACCCCCCTGTGCCGGCGAGAGCTAAACAAGGCACATCGCCATGCATTTTAACCCGCGCGGGGCTGGGGGGGGGTAAATTTTACCCCCCCTCGCAAATTTTTGCAATATCTCAAAAACGGCGGCGCGCAGCGCCGCCAAACTTTCAGTACCTTTTCTTACATCAATTTGACAGGTTCCCTGAAAATTTGAGCGAAATCCGTCGGAAATTTTTTGAGAAATTGACGTTTTAGTGACGTCATGTTCGCCATTTTCGCCTCAAAAACGGCAAAAGTTCAAACGCCGCTAACATCTTCATTTTTAAAGGAATCAAGACGTAACAAAAAAGGATATACGTAATTCTACTTTGTCTATCAAATGGCTATCTCGGTTTTTTGAAAATTTTTGATTTTGGCCCAAAATTTTTCAAAAAACTGACTTTTTTGGGAAAATAGCTATAAAATCCAAAATTTTGAGTGTATCGAAAAAACCGGAATATATGTCAGAGAAGTGGTCTATGTGTACCTACATACCAAGGTTTAGAAGAATCGGTTCAAAAATGTGGGAGTTATTCAAAATTTTGTGACGTCACGACACACAAAAAAATTTGAAAAATGACTTTTTTGGAAGTTCTAGACCTCGTACGGAAACAAAAATAGCACCATTCGATTCGCCGTGAAAAACTGCATCAGATAGACACCTTTTTAGGCCTAAACAACCAACTTCAAAATTTGACCTCACTTGACCTGACCTTGACCTGACCTCGACCTGAAATTCATCCAGAGGTGGTCCATATCACTTATTGAGTGTGCCTATTGAATTCTATGAGTAAAATGACCCATAAAACATGTGTCGCACATGCCCTTTTCTATATTTTGTTTTTGGTGACCTGACCTGACCTGACCTGACCTTGACCTTGACCTCTGAATGATATTGTATGCAACGAATATTGTCTTGGTAGCCTAAGAACACGTTTTGGGCGATCAGTCTCAGTCCATGACTCCATTCTTCGGCAACTACGGTGCAAGGCCGATACTGTAGGAATTTGCAATTTGTACCCTTGACCTGACCTTGACCTTGACCTCAAACTTAAAATTAAGTACATGTTTTTAGTTGTTCGTGATGAGATCTTTCGATCGGCGTTTGAGTTTTCGAAATCGGACCATTAGTTCGGGAGATAACAGGGGGGTAAAATTTACCCCCCCCCCCAGCCCCGCGCGTTCGGCTGGAGACCCCAGCCCCGCGCGGGTTAACCCTCGCCGGACCTATTGGTTTTCTACATACGCGCCGGCCGAGGGGGGGGGGGGCGGGTACGACCCCCCCTCGCCGTTTCGCCCCTGGTGGAGCTAGCGCGTCGCGGAAAAAACGAGCGTGTGCGCCGTTACGAGACGCAGAGATTGGTACCCGATTTTAAGGTCCTAGGTCAACCGGTGACCTCTGAGGTCAGGTCAAGTGCCCCAGGGTACGGTTCAGTTTTTGGTGAATAACTTCGCAAAAAACGGCCGCAGAGCCGCGATTTTGGCAGCATCGTGTTCGCCTCGCTCAGGCGCGTCGAATGCTATACATCTTGTCCGGGTCAGGTCAACTTGGGGTGTTGACCTCAGGTCAAGGTCAGGTCAGCACCCCCAGGTCACGAAGTTGGTCGAAAGAGGTCATGTCGCATATCATTCGATTCGGCAGGTCTTCCTGAGTCCATTGGTGGCTTTCTCGACTCGCTAGCTCAATTTGATCAATAGTTATTGACGAAAAACTAATATGACCTTGATGACGTCATAAATGACGTCACGCAAGGTCAACATTGCAAAAGTGACGCATCTAACCTTGCAAGGAGTGCATCAAATCACTATTCTGTGTGCTTGAGATAGTTGGAGATCGTTCCCGGCGCCAGAATAGCAGTTTTCATTTTTCCCCATAGACTTATAATGGTGAGGTCGCGAAAATGACCTGACCTCATATGACCTTTAGGAAAAATCCGAGATATACAAGCTGTGAGACTCATAATGGATACTAGATCCTGCAAGTTTCATTTCCCTGTGACATCTCCTCTGGCAGTGAGGGCGTTGCGAAGTTGCGACATCTGAAGACCGTGCAGAGGTTCACTTATAACGTCATAGGTCAGTGACCTGACCTGACCCAAAAATGCGGTTGGTGTCAAAAGATGCGGCTTGGATCAAAGGTCAGGTATGCCAAGTTTCAGCTCTCTATCGCCAGCGTGTACGGAGCTATCGCGAAAAAAACCCTATGGGGGCGGCACCCGCCCCCCCCCCTCGGCCGGCGAGGGTTAAATCTGGCTTAACCCTCGCCGGCCGAGGGGGGGGGGGGCGGGTGCCCCACCCCCTAGGGTTTTTTCGCGATAGCTCCGAACACGCTGGCGATAGAGAGCTGAAGCGTGACATATCTGAACTTTGATTCAAGCCGGATATCTTTTGACAGTGTCAAATTGACACCAACCGCATTTTCGAGTCAGGTCAGGTCACTGACCTATAACGTCATAAATGAACCTCTGCACGGTCTTCAGATGCCGCAACTTCGCAACTCCCTCACTGCCAGAGGAGCTTTCACAGGGAAATGAAACTTGTAGTAGGATCTACTACAAGTTTCATTACGAGTCTCACAGCTTGTATATCTCGGATTTTCGTAAAAGTCATATGAGGTTAGGTCATTTTCGTGACCTCACCATTATAAGTCAATGGGGAAATAAAAACTGCTATTCTGACGCCGGGAACGATCTCCAACTATCTCAACCACACATAATCATGATTTCATGTACTCCTTGGGGCATTCCACGTCAAGTGAGACAAAAAATGGCCATTTTGAACCTCACCTCCTCCGATTTTTGCGAAACTTTGTGAAACTACTCATCTATATGTGAAAAGAAAGGAGACATGTTTTTGTCAAGATATGACGTCACGTTTCCGAGATACACGTCATCAAACATTGACCTAGGCAAGGCACATTATCATCTTTAAAGCGTCATAACCATTGAAGTTTTAGACATATCACCATGAGACAAAGTGTGAAATGGAGGGAATAGATCAGGCTTTAATTTGAGGATAACAATATTGACATAATTAGCTAATTAATGAACTAAATTAAAATTAAAAAAATAAATTTTGATTTTCTGAAAAATGGGTACCCTTCGATTTTGCTGATTTTTACATATTTCATCCTCCCATACATTAGCTACATCATATAAAAAATCCAGAATGGGCCGACGTCTACGTAACTGCCTTTTGGACTTCGGAATGTCTGGCACTCGCGAGTTTCGTTTTAGCAACCAAGGAATGGCGCTACCCGGAGATGCTTCTTTCTGCCCCAAACCAAAGCAAACCTAGCCTGACCTGACGTGACCTGACCTAATCTAACATGCGTAAATATGTACAGCCCTCACGGCAGTTGCCGACTGGCCAAATGCTACTTAGATACGAACATTAGCCCTCACGACATTTGCCGGCTGGCCAGATGCTACTTAAAAAACGAATGCGTGTTTAAACACTTGAGGCTAACCGGCCACGAGCCAGCCACCTTTAGATTACGAGGTGGGTACACTCGGCACACTAACTACTAAGCCACGGAGATAGCTGGTCATCGCGGAGATGTAAGCCAGTTTTTTTTAAATGATGCAATTGGGCATTCTCCGGGCAGCGCCTCTCTTTGGTTGCAAAAAGGAAATACGCCTGACTCTCCCAGCGCTAGGGGAGAAAGGCCCGGTTTAGCCAAAAAAGGTATAAAAAAACGGAATTTGAATTGTAGGTGGGGCGGTGGGGAACTTTATCGTGTGCCAATTTCATGGCCCTAGATCAATATCTTCAAGATCAAATGAGGTTAATCGTGATGAAATTTGCTATGGTGACTATTTTGCGTTTATACGCCCATAGCTCTATGAGTTACA
Source organism: Amphibalanus amphitrite (assembly GCF_019059575.1). Taxonomy (NCBI): domain Eukaryota; kingdom Metazoa; phylum Arthropoda; class Thecostraca; order Balanomorpha; family Balanidae; genus Amphibalanus; species Amphibalanus amphitrite. The sequence goes on along the minus strand of NW_024882340.1, from coordinate 313,210 downwards.
GGCTGATTTTCCTATTTCTTCCTTTTTACGACATTTGTAGTGTTATGAGAATCTTTAGATAATCTAACCATAAATTTGGCAGTTAGTGGCCTGCTAAGAGTAAGATGTCGCCGGCAAAGGCGCGGGGATCGGCCGACGCGGGAAACGTTTCAGTCACAGATTGTGTTTGCACCCTAATAATTCAATTTTTACCAGTTGGTTTTCGTATTTATATGACCATTAGTTTGCCTGTACATTTTTAAGCCTTCACACAAAATTTGACACGAATCGATCATAATCAGCGGTAAGAAGCGCAGTGCAAAGATGGAACCGTCCGGCGCCGGCACAGTCTACCATTCAGGCGGCAACGGCCGCCGCCGGCCGCCGCGCCGCTCCGGCAAGATGTTTGACTTAACACCGCTATTACTAGAAAAGTTGTGGACCGATTTACCTATTGCTTGCACAGGAGGATTTGCAATTCAATTCTGGACAGATGCTGAAAGTTTGACGTTAATATAATAGTTATGGCGTGAGTTATTGGCGAAAAACAGGTGGGGTTGGCGAAATCCGCCCCTTCCATCGCCCGTGCTACGTTGCACTACTTGTTGCTATATCATCCAAAGTTATTGTTGGCCCACTCTAATTTTCTCAGCACGTATGCCTTACGTGTGGTGGAAGATAATGTCCAAATTTGAGCAAAATCGAAGGGTACACATTTTTCACAAATTAGATTTTAAGAAATTAATTCAAAATAAAATAAATTCAAAATCACCAAAAAATGTTAAAATTACCAAATTTAACTAGCATAGCTCCTCGTGTTCACGTTTCCGTTTGATTGAAATTAATAGCTTCAAAAATGTTGAAGCTATAGATCTTTCAAAATTGCAATACACGTCCAATTCTGCTAAAAAAGCAGAAGTTTAGCGGCTTGTATCTCTGTAGCCCGAGGGCATATGACAAAATCCTTTGACCCTCAGAGGTTTCACCCAATAGCCAACAAGTATACCAAGTTTGAACAAAATCGCAGAGGTGGCCGATTTTGGCTGTCCCGGTTGACATGGAATGCCCCCCTTGCAAGGTTAGATGCGTCACTTTTGCAATTTTGACCTTGCGTGACGTCATTTATGACGTCATCAAGGTCATATTAGTTTTTCGTCAATAACTCCCGATCAAATTGAGCTAGCGAGTCGGGGAAGCCACCAATGAACTCGGCAAGACCTTCCGAATCAATTGATATGCAACATGACCTCCTTCGACTAACTTCGTGACCTGGGGGCGCTGACCTGGCCGTGACCTGAGGTCAACACCCAAAGTTGACCTCACCCAAACAAAAAGTTTATCATTCGACGCGCCTGAGCTAGGCAAACACGATGCTGCCAAAATCGCGGCTCTGCTGCAGTTTTTTTTTTTTGCGAAGTTATTCACCAAAAACTGAACCGTATTTTGGGGCACTTGACCTGACCTCAGAGGTCACCGGTTGACCTAGGACCTTAAAATTGGCATCAATCTCTGCGTCTCGTTACGGCGCACACGCTCGTTTTTTCCGCGACGCGCTAGCTCCACCAGGAGCGAAATGGCGAGGGGGTCGTACTCGCCTCCCCCCCCCCCCCTCGGCCGGCGCGTATGTAGAAAACCAATAGGTCCGGCGAGGGTTAACCCGCGCATGACTGGGGGTCCTACAGAGCCCCCTTCGGTTTTTCGGCAATATCTTTTAAACCATTCGATGGATTAATACAAAACTAATGGTACCTTCAGCGTCATCAATCTGACGGCGTGTCGTTAAAGTTCAACCTTCTAGCAACCATCGTTTGGCCAACAATGACGTCAGAGTGACATCATGTCGGCTGATTTTGATGCAAAATATTGAATTACGGCAAACACTCTCAAGAGCTCAGATTTAAAGCTAGATCCAATTTCTTTGCATGAGTGAACTACAAATACACGTAGCTATCAAATTGCTATCTCGAGTTTTCGAAACTTTGAAACTTTCGAAAAATATGTATTTACAATTACAAAATTATATTTTTGTTTTGTTAAAAAAAAGATTTGCAAAAACCGTAATATATGTGATAGAACACACACCGATGAATTACTCTTGCAAGTTTCAGCCCAATATCTTCAAAAATAGCCAAGTAATTGGCATTATTGTCAATATTTTACAATTAAGTATATTTTTTCAAAACAATTTCTTCCTACGTTTTTGACATCGTACAGCAATATAAATAGCACCACCGTGTTCCTGAGCTCGACTGCGTCTGATAGGCACCATTTTTGTTGAGAAAGTTCATTTTAAAAAATGACTTTTTCTAACCTGAAAGTGACCTGACCTCCGGTATATTCAGCTGAAAATGACCTCAAATGACACAGACGGCATTGATTCCGAAATTTGTGAGTAAAATGGACCACACAACATGCGTCACGTAACCGACAAATGATATGCAATTTTCGTGACCTAGGATGACCTGGCCTTGACCTGAAAAAAAAAATTCGAAGTAAAAGTTCGGTACCCTCCGGGTATCTAAGGCATATAGCAAGGAGTGTGTAAACCCAAAATGAGCCCGATCGGACTTGTCAGCCGGCGGCCGGAGCCTAAATTGTAAACAAGCAAAAATGCCGATAGTTTTTACTTTGACCTGACCTGCGACGTCATCGGTGACCTCGAGGTCAATGAAAATAGGTTTCGATCGACAGTTTTTTCCAGGGCTTTCAGACGCCGCTTGAATTTTGACGATCGGCCCAATAGTTTCGGAGATAGGAGGGGGGTGGGGCTCTGGAGAGCTTCCTCCCCTCAGTCACTCACGTTATGGAAAATACCCTAGTCATGCACGGGTTAAGAACTGGGCTTAGGAGAGTGAATTCCGTAGTTCAATGTTAAGATGGCAGAAAATGGGACGGCCGGTAGCATTGAGTGACCCCGGACATGTAACAAAAGTTTATTTCGTCTGACGTGGGACGGATCGTAAAGCTCCACTTTCGTGTCAAAGAGTTCACCCATTTGGACGCTGAGCAAGAAAAACACGTCGAGAACCAGGCTTGGTCAACCGTTTTAGTAGCCCACAGTTATCTTAGGAGCCCTTGTAACGAACTATCGATTGCTACCTATCGCGTTGACCAGTTTTCCATATCCTTCCTGAACTCTAGTTTCGGTTGGGTGAATATTTGTGCTTGATAGTATGCAGTTAATTCGTTATTTCGTCGTCGCTCATCTTTTTAGTCTCGAATTTCAATCCGCCTCCATGTCGCTGCGTTTTCCAGCTCTGCATCGAGTTATGAGGCGGGCTAAAGGCGGCAGCATTTTAGGAGAAGCGGAGTGTCTCCCCTTTTTACCGGTCCCAGATATGATGATCCACCCTTGCCCCTTCTTCCCTTTCCGATAGCACTAGCAACATTGCAAAATGGGATGCCCTGGCTGCGCCGGTGCCGACAATCCGAAAGTAAAAGGGCGCCGCGAGATATACCAAGATGGCGGCCGGTACATAAGGAGGGCGGCCGGCCGGCGCTGCCTAGTCTGTCGCCACCATGCGAGCCGCCGCGTTCATCCTGGTTCTGTTGGCCTGCGCTGCCGGTAAGTGAGGCCGCGCCGCCAGCAGCCGACCCGAATTCGCGCCGGCGCCGGAGCGAGCGGAGCCGGCAGCGAGGCCGCGAGGTCGGCGGACGCTGGGCCATCTGGGTCACTGAGGCCAGCGGCCAGCTGACCGGCCAGCCGCCAGCTCGCGTCGCTGCGGCGCCGCCGTGACCTGTGCGCCACGTGTCAGTGACCTCCGGTGACACCACGGGTGGCCACATCGTGTGCTATAGTGAGGGGTGGTGGTGTGAAGCAGCAGCTCGGCGAGACACGCGATGTTTCGGCCGTCGAGCGACTTACTCGTGTCAGATGTATGAATCAATTTTACTTCAAACGGTTGATGTGCTCTTTTTTATATTCATGAAATGATTATATTTCGTAGTAGTAGCTCATGTATTTTATTTCATATTGTCAAACCCATGATTCAAGTGTATAAAAAGTTTAATGCTTTAATTATTGCTTCGAAATTTTGCAAAAAAATTACAAAAGTTACAGAATACTTATTGCTTATTTACAGGCAGATAAAAATGAGTCATAAGATCTCGTATTATTGAAATGAAATTTGCACAAAAGTCGTCCAGCGTCTCAAGGCTTCAGCACGTGTAATATTTTCTGAATATGTGGCCATTCGTTTCCGAACGCCAGCTTTGAGTAAAAAATGATAAAAATGAAATAAATGAAACGATAATAATGTCATGAATGTGCTGTGTTTCATAAATATAATTAATTTTATATACTTGCTTAACTGATTATCTATTCATGATTATACATGGAATATTGATTTATATGCGACAGATGCACTCACAAGCACTTCATGCTTTGAAGCACATACACTTCAATACACTTCATTGAAATCGTTCGATGAACTTCGTTGATTGCCATATGAACGTCAAATCATTGAGTGTGCCAGTATGATACAACAATGCTGCTGTGGATCTATTACCCACTTTCATTATAACTGATCGAATATCAATATCTTTCCTTTGCCTCGCTGCGTCTTGCCTTTGCTACTATTCAAAATTATTCTCGCAGTTTTGAGTAGTGAAAATGTTAGTCAGTAAACGGTCAGACGTGACAATGACCCTTTCAGTTATTGAATTATCCTTAGTCCATTATATAATGCAATAAACATCAAATATATCAAGAATATATGGACATATTGATGCTTATTTTGTGAAACATATAGCGCATTTATATAAAAGCATACAAATTAAAAATAGCATTATATTGTCATGTTTTCAATGCTACGAGACTAACGTCACAACTCTTACCCTAATGATTTCCATGTTTCCAAATTCTTTATTTCTTTCTTATATTTCTTATATTATTATATACATCATCCACAATTTGTTCATTCGACCTTCAAAGTTATTCCTTCGCCCTATTTCGAAACTCCGTCAAAACAGCCACACATCAGTATTCACTACAATCTCGTCAGCACTCAGCAGCCTACCCGGATTTCCTTTCCCGACTTTTTTGATAATCGTGTGAGCCGGCTGCAACACGTCACTCCTCTGAGATAAGCCGCGGCACCGGTGGCCCCATCGTAGTCCGATCTGCTGCCCCGCCTTTGTTCGAGCTCTCGCTCCCCTCCCCTGCCCGTCTGGGGGTGGCGGCACCCTGACCTGACCGGACGCTTTCTCTCGCCAGCGCAAGCCGAGCGTGTTAAGCGCCAGGCTGAGCAGCCTTCTGAGGAGGAGACGCTCAAGAAGCTCTGCGCCGGCAAGGGACCCGGAGAGTGGTTCCGACTGAACGCTGGCCAGGAGCACTGCAAGCGGGTCGTCCAGTGCACTTCGGCGGTGAGTAGAGTAGCGTAGAGGACGGCCCTGGGTCACGGTGGAGCCCGCGCCGCCGCCCGTCGGCCAGTAAAAGTGGTCGGTGGCTGGCGCCGCGGCGGCGCGCCGGGGCGAAAGGTGCCGGGCGGGGGAGCAGTGGCCGACGGGGCGGGGGTGAGCGGGGCGCGCCGGCGCCGGAGCTGGCTCTGCCCGCTCGAAAGCGACCGGGCTGGCCAGCTTAAGCTGTGCCGAGCAGAATGTCCCGGCTTAACAAAGGCGGATGCAAGTCGCCAGAGAAAGTTCCCAAGATTACCTAACATCGGCGAACTTTGAATAATTTCATTTTCAATTAGACGAGCATTATCTTCGCAACAATCTCCTGTAAATTTGGGTAATTTCGTTACAAACGTTCCTAAGCTCTTACTAAATGTGCAAATATTCAATTCCGACAGGGTCAGTTCCGTTGCTTCATAGCCTCAAATCAATTCAGAAATAATGTCAGCATTTGAAATACGATAATGCGTTTAATGGCATCCGGACATCACTCTTTGACATGATGATAGATAAAACGAGATCTCGAACATCGATGGCAAGTTTCAACGAGCAGAGATGTGCAATCATCATCCAACGAGTGAAGGTTCTCGCTCTCACGGCACCTTTTTCATGTTTACAGGGTCTCCAGCAGATCAAGTGCCCTCAGGGTCTCGTCTTTGACGTCGAGAATCAGTCATGTGACTGGAAGGACAACGTGTTCAATTGCGACCAGACGGCCCGCGAGGTGAAGGCCAAGCCTCTGCTGAACACTGACGAGCCCATCTGCACGGTGGCCGGCGAACTGGCCTGCGCTGACGCCTCCTGCATCAAGAAGGAGCTCTTCTGCGACGGCATCGAGCAGTGCAGCGATGGATCCGACGAGAACGCTTGCGGTGAGTTACGCCTTTGATGTAGAGATAGATGATTGGTTTTCTTATCATGAATCGTCATGCAGTTAATGTAAGACTGCCTATTTCATTCCTTGTCTTGAATTGTTTATGTTATAGTGAGTTAGTTTCCTGCCACTTGAATGTAGAACACGTGCAATCGTCCGCAGAATGTGAGAATGACAAGTGACTGTGCGCGTTACAGATAACGGCAACGATCCCAACCGGGCACCGCCGTGCGACTCGGAGAAGTGCAAGCTGCCGTCTTGCTTCTGCTCTGAGGACGGCACCACGGTTCCGGGCAACCTCGACCCGCGTGACATCCCGCAGATGGTCGTGCTCACCTTCAACGGAGCCATCAATAACAACAACATCGACCTCTTCGACGAGATCTTCCAGAGCGGCCGCACCAACCCCAACGGCTGCCCCATCAAGGGAACCTTCTTTGTGTCTCACAGGTACACCAACTACACCGCGGTCCAGGACCTGCACGCGCGGGGTCACGAGGTCGCCGTCTTCTCCATCTCTCAGAATGACACCAGGAACTACTGGAAGAACGCCAGCCGCGCTGACTGGGCCAAGGAGATGGGTGGACAGAGGTTCATCATCGAGAAGTTCGCCGGTATCAACGACAACTCGGTGGTCGGCATGCGTACCCCGTTCCTGCGTATCGGTGGCAACAACCAGTTCTTCATGATGGACAAGCAGAAGTTCCTGTACGACTCCACCATCACTGCTCCGCTGAGCGACATCCCGATCTGGCCGTACACCCTGCTGAACCAGATGCCGCACGCCTGCCACGGTGACGCCCAGAAGTGTCCGACTCGCGCCTTCCCCGTCTGGGAGATGGTCATGAACGAGCTGGATCGTCGTGACGACCCCAGCGTGGACGACAACCTGCCCGGATGCATCATGGTCGACTCTTGCTCCAACATCCGCACCACTGAGCAGTTCTACAACTTCCTCAACCACAACTTCGATCGTCACTACCTGACCAACCGCGCGCCCATCAGCCTCAACTTCCAGCAGTCTGCCTGGCTGAAGCAGAACGAGTTCCTCGACACCCTGATGTACTGGATCGACGAGATCCGGCAGACGTTCCCTGAGACCTACTTCGTCACCATGACCCAGGTCATCGAATGGATGCAGAACCCCCGGACCCTGGCCGAGACCCAGGCCTTCGACTCCTGGCAGATCAAGTGCGAGGAGCCCCTTCCCTTCGTCTGCTCCAAGCCGGGCGGCAACAACTGCGCTCTGCATGTGGACGAGGTTCCGGGCACTTTCAACATGCAGACCTGCCAGCGGTGCCCGACCAACCTGCCCTGGTTGTCGGACCCCACTGGTGAGGGCTTCCTGTAAACGCTGCACAGGCTGCGCCGTGAAGTGGAGCGCTCTTCGACGACAGTCGGCAGGCGGGCGAGGTACTTTGTTGTAGCGGCCGCGCCTGTCGCACCTTCCGTTCGCGGGACGTTGTTACTGTGTCCCGGAACGGGACGTTTCCAGTCGTTTCGCCGAGCCGCAGCTCCGTCAGGAGATCGTCACTCGGTCTTCTGGCCAGTCCCTTTACGTGCCGGACTTTGTTGACATATTGTTGCCGAGTACAAAAGTGCAGCGAAGAGCGAGATCTGTTTTACCTTATTTGGCAACGCTGTAGCCCCACTCAGCTGTGATCGCGAACACGTGATTCCTTATCCATATCTTGTATATATGCGAATGGTGTGTGTTGACATCATGCAATAAAGGAGTCGTCAGTTCAGAATGCGTTGTTTACTCGGCGTTTAGTGAAAAACGACAGTTTTGCCGCAAATCAGAACATCCAAGACCATCATCACCACATGATCACTGAAATGATGTCAACATGAACTAACACTTCCAAACAGAACACTGAACAGTCACCCAGTCTGATGCCTTACCCCTGTAGGTCATAACTGCATAAGGTAAAATCTTCCATTTAAAGCAATCACGATACATCAGATCTTCTTATCTGCCTTCAAGTTCTGAGGATCCCAGCAGAATTATTATCATCTATACGCCCTCTTTACGCTAATGCTCTACTTAACGAAAGCAATTACATGGGTATTGCAAACATAGCCACATATTCTATATTATCCTCCGCGGCGAAGCTGCGCCACCCTGCGGATGTATTTTTTTATTGATGGAGTCTCGAGTAAACTCAGTCGCAGGGTTATGTTTTGGTGGTTTGATAACCGAAATGGTATAGTGTTTTCCAACGCAATAATAGGCCTACAATCGAATGCCAAAGATCTGGTAGAGGGACTAAAAAATAATGATGCATAAAGAGAGAGAGAGAGAGAGAGAGAGAGAGAGAGAGAGAGAGAGAGAGAGAGGGAGAGAGAGGGAGAGAGATTCCTGTATTGACAGACTCTTAGTCAATAAACAAAATGCAAACACTTTTACGCTTACAATTTGTATAGTAATCACGATTTAGAAGCAGTAAACCAGGTAAAGCTGACTGCTGACCAGCATTTGTAAGGAAACTCGACCACATGCGTTTCGATCCGTTTTCTCTGTCTCGAATAGTTGACATTAGCTACGAAATAAGACGTTGGACGTTTACAAAACTCATTATCAACGTTTGATTTCATAGCTGAACGACGAAAAAAATGATCGAAACTAGGCGAAAATAAGTTCATATCCTAAATTCTATCTCACATCTTCCATGATAATAAATTATTGCTGTATGTTTTTTGATGGTCATTGCTTTAGAAGTATCGGAATAAACGACGTAATAATCCTCTGCAGCTCAATAGATTTAGTGATTATCAGAAAGTTGGTTCAATCTGATTACCAGAGAGGGATGACGTTTTCACCTGAATATTTTTGTCGCTAATTGTTTCTAATTCTTTTTGTATCTATTTATTTGGATGTAATTGTTTCTTGAATATATTCGTAGGGTACTGGCTATTTACTACTCACCTGATTCTCTTATGTATATTCGTTTGCTTTGGCTAATACGTTTTCATTTTTAAGTTGCTCGGTAGTCAGTCATTTGCGAAGCCTCTTCACCGTTGCTGCGCTTCCCTTGTAGCTGGCCGGCTACCACGCCTTATCGAAGGCAGCATCTTGATGAGACATCGGCATTTTATCCGTCGATGTGGACCTCAATCCGGCGATTGGGCAATTGTAATTTGCATATCTTTCCCATCACAGTGACCCTCTCCTTGGAGAGGCCCTGGGCGCACATGACGATTGATAGATACTCGGCTGGAGAAACACGACAAATACCAGACGTCGCTGCGACCAGTGGCAGTGGTGAGCGGAACGGCAGTGGCTCTGAGCAGCATGCGAATCGACGCTTGGCGGCCGGTCGCAGAGAGAACTGCAGGGGCTGAGAGTGTCACTCCTGATGGACTGTGATGCCTGTGACGTAGTTAACTTTTCACTTCAAGTCTCTCTGAGTAGAAATGTCCTTAGCATCTCTGCATACTAGTACTAAATTATTAGGTTGCGACGAAACAATGCTGATGAACGTTGACATATACACATTAGGTACACATAACACAGTGAACACGTCAACAAAGGTAATTACCTCAAAATCAGACTACAAAAGTTAGCAATGACCGTGTAGACAAGCTTTTTATTTGCAATATCCCTTGGTATCGATGGCACCATTTTTTTTTTTCAGATAGATTAGAGAAGCGTACTGCATGGCTGCATTTTATCGGGCCCTGCCATAGAAGTGCAACCTACGAAGTGTTCATTTTCTGGTTTGTTAGTGTTGAATATTGGGCCTACCTTTTCAGTTTATAGATGGACACATCACCGTGCTCGGTGCGTTATTCATTATTCACACATATTTTAGGCAATCATGCGAATTAGGCTGTGCAGCTAAATCCTCTAAAAACAATATTTTATTTAGAAAAAGAGGTGCTCTAGCACAACCACTCACTGTGTGTCGTTTGAAACATGGAATACCTACCTGGGCATGGAAAGACGAACACTGAGTCATGCGGTCACGATAAGTAATTCTCGAAAATTCCAGTGACGTATTTGTGAAGAAACTGGTAGGTAGTGAGATCATACCTTAAGGGTTAAGACCGACTAAAACCATGCAGTCATGCTATTAACATAAAGTTAATTGGACACCAAGTAGAAGTTTCTAATCCATCTAAATATTGCCTGAGTTATTCGATAATTGAGACCGTTATGCGAGCGGTCCAAAACAGTATTTAGTACGACGCTCACCTACACGACGAATTCCTTGGCTCAAAGTTACGTGTGTGCGACGTCACCGTCCAAACTAGGTCACGTATACATGTGTCTATCAACCCAATTCATGCGTCATCTCATGTGAGCATTTGCCTATCCACATAAAAAGTCAGCAAAAAAATTACATCAAGCACACAAAAAATGCATGCACCCGAGAGCCCAGCCTATCTAAATGCCCCCTTCAAATCGATTCCTTGAATGATTCTGCCTATTTATCCCATATTTGCCGGAGACTGTAATCAGAACTGGCTCTATCACTGCTCTCAGCAGCGGTGCAGTGTTCACGCCGGCCAACTCTCCTGGGTCGGTCCGGCCGCCGCTCCACTCGGGCTCCGCCGCTCCCCGTGCCGGGACCGGCCAGTCTCCTATCTCAGTCGGAATCTCAGTGCTCGGCTCGGCTCGGTGGCGAAACGGCTGGTCGGCCGGCCGGCCGGCGCGCGCGCGGTGAAAGGCGCCGAACCTAAGGGGACCTCGTGCGTCCTTGACTGGTGGATGGCATCAAACGCTCGGCCCAGACGTCCAGCCGACCGACCAGCGCTGCTCGGGGCTGTGCCAGCGCGCCGCCTGGCAGAGCTCACACCCTCCACCCATCGCGTGAGGCGAGCACCCTCTCCTCGCGCTCAGCTCCCTCGCCGCGCCGGGGCGGAGCCCACACCGGCCACTATTGTCCGAACAGTGGCGCCGGCTCTACGTCACTCATTCTGACGTCACACAGACAATGGGTGTGACGTCACGCAGCCACATTGTGCCTAGCGATGGCTGCGCTGCGGACAACTTCTCGGGAACTGAAACGCCCATTTACCTTGGAGTTACACACTTTCTATCAGAGTACGAAATCGGTCTTCTGGGCCGTCGTGCGATTTCCGCGTGCGCCAGAGAATGTAGTTTTGTGGGTTTGGAGTTTGTGGTGGCAAGGTCACCTGGTCCCGCCCCGGTCCTCTCGGGTGTCCTCGATTGTGCCAGAAGCTGATAATCCGGGGATAGGCATTATTCCGCCTGGAGATAGCGTAAGAAGCTGCGTGTGACGGAATACCCCAGAAGGCCGCCGTTTTTGCGTCACGTTAGTTTAGCGGCCATTCTGGAATTATAAAAGAACAGAGATTATCCTGATCCGGTGATCAATATTCCAGAAGCATCAACAAGTGGTCATGCTAGACATTGATTGACTATTCTGAAATACCAGCATAGCCCACGGAGTTACACAAGACAAGACATGCAATGCAATATAATACTGTTCATTTTGTTGGTAAAATAACTGATCAGAGGCCTCCGACCTTGTCCCACACAAAAAGCGTAACCTTACTTTTGCCATAATAAATCAACGAAAATGATGAAACCGCAGAAACGTGATAAGTTATCAGAGATTCATAATATGCACAGGAACTTTTTAATGCGGGCAAACAAAGAATTTATCCGTGTGACATTTAGCATTTGGCATTCCACTCTGCCTCTCATGGTCCCCTCTAGTGATGTCAATTACGGAAAATCGGAATACCGATACCAAACCAAATACCAACCAAAACCGTGGAGAAATACCGAAACCAAACCAACTTGGAAACATGAGGAAAATACCAACTTTTTACCGATTTCTTGCCTCTTAAACATTAGCGACGGTTCATGATACCAACAAAATACCAAACACATTAGGATTGAAATACCAAATACCGAGTTGGTATCGGTTTGGTATCGGTATACCAAAAAGTTGGTATCCGATTGACATCTCTAGTCCCCTCTGAAAACAACCTGGTGTAGATGGAGAATGCGGCTAACAAGGTCTCGCGCAGGGTCTGTGAAACGGTTCGACTCTTCGCCGATGCTCATGGGAGCTCAGCTCAGCCCACCCATACCCGTTGCTGGTGCGAGACAGCGATCGCCTCCCCCGTATGCGATACAAGCGAGTGTGGACACTAGAATTTCCAGCGGCACTGGGAAGGCACCGGGGAGAACCTGATCGGAATGCCCCAGTGCCCCACAAAGCTGGAATTTCATGTGGACAACATCAACGGAATGAATCGGCTTCATCACAAAGACGAGTGTGTGGAGAGGAATAGTACCTCTTCAGTATCATAGTTTCATATTCGCTATGATCTCATAGTCTCGGCGTAACAGCATTCAAAAATATCACATGATACTGAATGAATTTACCGATTAATTGACCCAAGTTTGTACTACTCACTCCTATTTTTTTATGAGGAGCGTCGATGTTTACGTTCCGAACGATGCATATTGAAAAAAAAATGGAAAGTACTTCAATTCGTGTATTTTTTTTCTCACCATTGTCGCCAAGAATTGAGCGAGGTGCTCACCAGCCACTTTGTTTCTAGTTAATGGCAAGGAAACAAATGTTTTATAGCGTTTTAGCATGCAAGAGTAGGTACTCTAAAACGTTCTACAGCATTCCAATGGACAGCTGACTTTTGTGGATTATTGCAGACAAAACGACGTAAAACAAGTTAATCTCTTTCTAAAACTAGAGTCAGGCCTCCACTCGGTCTGTTCATACAATGTAGAATACAAAGCTGCCCAGGATGAGCGACTAAGAGTTCTGAGGAAGGCACGCTCTTGCAGAATGTCCGGCTTAATGCCATGTGGCAGGCATGAAAGAATGTTTAGCAGTTGTAAGTGACTTCCCGTGTTTTAAACTAAAATGTAAAAAGCGCAACATTACGAATTTCAGTGTTCACGACAAAGTCTACAGATGTAAATTTGTGAGCAAATGATATTCCGAATTTTAACCCTCGCCGGCACAGGACATTTTGCGTCCCTCGACGGCACAAGGGTTGGTACGACCCCCCCCCCCCTCGCGTTTGGCCCCTGATCGAGCTAGAGCTTCGCGGAAAAAGCGAGCGTGTTTCTCGTCACAAGAGGAAGCCAATGATACCCAATTTTAAGGTTCTTGGTCATCGGTTGACCTTCCAGGTCAGGTCAATGACCCGAAAATCAGGAAAATCTGGACCTGTTAGAAAGTCGTAAAGTGTGGCTGCTATGGGGTTTTCCGGGGTGCTGATCACGAATATCGTGTTCGTTTTGATCAAAGATGATGTCGTTAAGCATTTAGACCAGGTCGGGTCAGGTCAGGTCAGGTCAACCGGTAGGGGTCGTGACGGGTATTCGTAGTACCTGTCATCCGCCTCTGACAGCTTCGTAACATGTGACGAAGGCACCAAAACTACTTCGTAAATGTTCAAATGGTTGCTAAACTCAAATTCAGCTAAAAAAAAACTAGCCTAGAAACATGTAAAACTCGAAAAAGTGAACCGAGGTCACCAAAAGTCAATGACCTGACCTGACCTTCAGGTGAACTTGACACCCGCCCTAATGAATAGGAGCAACATCAAATCACATGTTTGAACGTTTGAAACCACGAAAAGCTTGCAAACGCGCGGCTAATGCGAGCCGACATACGCCGAATCGCGATTCTGGCCAAACATGGTCTCGGAAAAGAGGTCACAGGTCAAAGGTCATTTAGGTCAGGGTCATGAAATTTTCAGGGTAGATGTAAAATTGATCAATGCGAGAGTACTGAAAGTTTTGTCGCGATCAACCGCATTTTACGCGAGTTATTCGCAAAAAAAAACCTTAGTGAGGGTTGCATCAACCCCGCCCCCCCCCCCCCCCCTGTGCCGGCGAGGGTTAACAAGCTTTCAACCCTGGACATTCGGAAAACGATGCTCATATTTTCACACGAAATGTAAGTTTTCCAATGTCATTCGCAAGATGACTTGATACTATGTTTATTGGTAATCCTCATTGGCGCAGTACTATTTACACACTTGTTTGTTTGAGTGTCGGCTGGCTCAGCGACGAGGGCAGCTCTAATATGATAATGGGCAGCCGAAGAATAGTTCCGGGAGCGACATTGGTGAAGGTCAAGAGGCGCATCAGTCATTTATCAGCGGTACGGACACCCGCGTACTTATTTCCGATTCACAACTGAAGCAAAAAGGTCGCACAGCTTCACACTTCCGCGTAGTGACTCTGATGAGTCAAAGCCCTTTACGCGGAATGAAAACGATTCACAAGCCAGAGCAAATGCGCATCCCTAGCCGTTTTCGAAAATACCGGAAGCGCACAATTTCTGAAGAGTAGTACGGTTGACGATAACAAAACATATTTATAATAGCAAAAATCAGCAATTATTTTAATTGTAGATGTAAACCGTATTCCTAGCCACTAAAACAATAAAATGATAAAACTGAAAATACGTTTCGGTTGCAGGTTGAACCAGAAGCTTTGTTCTTTGCCAATCGAGATTGATTGTCCCGCGCACCGACTGGGGTCCGCGCCAATTAGAACCGACGGGGGGGGGCAGTTGGCCGCTCCCGTGAGATTTTGAGAACGAAGCAAGAAAGCGACAACTATGCGGTAAACGATATGGGATGCACAAGGATAAGGTCTACAATTTTTACAAATAGCATTTTCAGGTCAGGTCAAATATGACGTCACAGGGGTAAAAAGGTCAACATGGCAACGCTAGAATTGAAGATAGTTTTTTCTCGAATAACTTACGAAGTAGCCAAGCTAGGAACAAACTAATGACACCATCGTGATCCTCTCGTCAATTTGCATCGAATCTAAGTGTTGACCTGGAGAGGTCAAGGTCAAAGGTTGACCTCAGGTCACGTGACCACAAGGTCATCATGCATATCATTCGATGCGCCTTGATGAGCACAATGAGACCATTCGCGGGGCTGGAGCTCGAGTATAAGGAGTTACTGGCAAAAAAACTTTGGCGACCCTTGGTGACGTCACATGACCTTACAGTTGCCCGAAAGCAAAATAGGCCCCAAGGTACTCAAGGCTAATCGTATATGAAGTCATTTATGGTATATTGGGCCATTCATTCTGACGCGTTTTAGTGAAAAAACAGGACTTTGATTTATTCCCCATTGACTTATAATTGGCAGGTCAAGAAATTGACATGACTTTAGGTCATAGACATCAAAATTCGGAGGTAAAAAAATTTTAGCTATAAATCACCTCATTGCATCCTAAGACATTCAAAGGCCTCCGCCATCCAATGTAGCTCTGCCACGGTGACAAAGTTGCAAAAAATAGCTTGAAGTTGGGTCATTTGAAGTGACCTGGTGATCTGACCTTGAAAAGGTAGGAGGTTGAAACGTGCACCTCATGTGTAGAATTGATGAGGAAAGTCATGCCAAATTTCCACGCGCCGCGTTTTTTCCGCTATTCACAAAAAAAAACTCAGGAGGCGGTTAACCGCTCTCCCTTCGGTGCGCGGTTTAACCCTAGAACGCCTAGGGGGGGGGGGGGTTGTATCACCCCCCCCCCCCCTGAGGTTTTTCGAAGTGCACGCTAAACGGCTTGTCGTAGCGGGCTGAAATTTTCAATACCCTCTGGGGCAACCTTTGCGCATCTTTTGCCGAAAAAAAAATTGATCGGGTCATGTCAGGTCACGGAGTTATGACGTCATAAGAGGTACAGCCTCCGGCCGACAGGTACCAAACGTGTGCGCCGAATCCCTAGGTTTTCTGCCGGTGATACCCACATTGTTTGATGGATCATGATGAAACTTCCCATGCATGTTGGGGCAAGCATTGGCTATCGTGTGGTGCAAGAAAATTGACCGGGTCAGGTCAGGTCACGGAGCTATGACGTCACAAGAGGAACAGCGTCCGGTACTATTTTTGAAAAGCGCCCGAACCACTATTTTGCTAATTCTTGTCACCCCAATGGGAATATGCAGCAATATTAGCTTCTATAGGGAGCAAATGGACCTCCTAAATCCAAAAATACAATCAGATTTCAAAAATTTAAATTTTGATTTTTCGAATTTCTGCCGCCGACTGTGACCTTGCCGACTTCCGGCGCTCCCAACGCGCCATTTTTAGAGCTAGGGAAACGAAATACATACCAAACGATAGAGAATTGATCAAGGAACACGATAGTGAAGGTTTCAAGTCGATATCTCCACCGTTTTGCCGCAATCGCCGCGGAAAGTTGAAAAAGTTTGATTTTTTTGGAAAATTTGACCTTTGACCGGTCATAAGTAGGTCAAATGTTGACCTAGGACCAAAAAATATACCACCAATCGCGAGATCTCGTTGAGAGCAATCCGTTGTTTTTTTCCGCTAAGCTCTACGACCTTCCGTTTCGAAACGCCAGGGGGGGTCGTAACAACCCCCCCCCCCCCTGGTCGTTCGTGTTATGAGAAATGGCCTGGTCGTGCGAGGGTTAAGTTCATGTGGTGTAGGTACCCCGATTTATACAGATATTGGCGGTCTCGATAAGGAATAGCCCATTAAAAAAGCATGAATTTAGAAATTGTGCTTTTTACTTCTTACGAAAGACATCTATGACATTGGCTGCTTCTCCGCCATTTAACCTACGCATGACTGGGGTATTTTCCATAACGCGAGTGACTGAGGGGGGCACTCCAGAGCCCCCTTCCCCTCCTATCTCCGAAACTACTGGGCTGATCGTCAAAACTCAAACGACGTCTGATAGCTCTGGAAAAACTGTTGAACGAAAACCTATTTTCATTGACCTCGAGGTCACCGATGACGTCACACATCAGGTCAAAGAAAAAATTATCGGCATTTTTGCTTGTTTATAATTTAGGCTCTGGCCGCTTACTGACAAGTCCGATCAGGCTCATTTTTGGTTTACGCACTCCTTGATATGTGCCTTAGATACCCTGAGGGCTGAGGGTACCTAATTTTTCCTTCGATTTTTTTTTCAGGTCAAGGCCAGGTCATCCTAGGTCACGAAAATTGAATATTATGTATCGGTCCCGTGACGCATGTTTTATGGTCCATTTTACACGTAGATTTCGAAAATAAGGGCGTCTGTGTCATTTGAGGTCATTTTCAGCTAAAGTTACCGGAGGTCAGGTCAATTTCAGGTCAGAAAAGGTCAAATTTTGAAAATGAAATTTTTCAACAAACAAGGTTGACAGAAATCAGTTGAAATAAAAAAAAGTCAGAAATCAGAAATCAGTTGCAGTTTGAGCTCAGGAACACGATGGTGCCATTGATATTGCTGTACGATGTCAAAAACGTACTGACAAATTGTTTTGAAAATATATAGTTGTAAAATTTGACAATAATGCAAATAACTTGCCTATATTTGAAGATATTGGGCTAGAACTTGGTAGACTAATTTACCAGTGTGTTTTCTATCACATGTATTCCCGTTTTTGCGAAAAATCATTTTTTTATTAAGAACATTTTTTTGTAATTTTGTAAAAACATATTTTTTCCAAAATTTTCAGAATTTCGAAAAATCGAGATAGCAGTGTGATAGCTACGTGTATTTGTAGTCCACTAATGCAAAGAAATTGGATCTATAGCTTTAAAACTAAGCTCTTGTGAGCGTTTGCCGTAATTCAATATTCTGCATCAAAATCGGCCGACATGACGTCACTCTGACTTCATTTCCAGCCATACTCTGGTAGCTAGAAGTTGAAATTTTTACACAAGATGTCAAATTGATGCCGCTGAGGGTACTGCAAGTTTCGTGCTGATCCGTGAAACGGTTCAGAAGTAATCACCGAAAAACGGGAGGGGGCTTTGTAGAGCCTCCCCCCTCCCAGTCATGCGCGGGTTAAGATTAGTGATGTTAATTACAGAAAATCTGAATACCAATGCCAAACCAAATACCAACCAAAGCCGTGAGGAAATACCGAAACCGAACCAACTTGGAAACATGAGGGAACTACCAACTTTTTACCAATTTCTCAGCCTCTTATTACATTAGTGAGGGCTCATAATACCAACAAAATACCAAACACGTTAGGATTGAAATACCAAATACCAAGTTGGTATCGGTTTGGTATCGGTATACCAAAAAGTTGGTATCCGATTGACATCTCTAGTTAACCCGCGCCCTGGTGGGGTCTGTTTATAACGCGACCTGGTGGGGGGGGGGGGCTATTTTTTGCCCCCCTCGTATCTCCGAAACTACTGGACGGATCCGCAAAATTCAAACGGCGTTCGATAGCCCTGTCAAATTTGTCGAGGGAAACCAAATTTTATTGACCTCGGGGTCACCGATGACGTCACAGGTCAGGTCAAAGATAAAATGTTTCACCGTTCACGGGGCTTCTAGGGAAAGCGCTATAACACCGAGTAAAACGCATTTTGTCGAAAATCAGCTATAAGACGTCAGTTGTCTAGTACATATGTTGCTATTAGAGGTCACTGGTCATACCAGGTCAGGTCACAGGTCAGGTCACCAAAGGTCACCAAGGGTCACCACATGATCCCAACTTTACTAAGGTTGTGCGATGCATGTTTTATGGCCAGTTTTCATTTCCAACCCAATGGTGTTGGTTATAAGACCATCAGGTACGGTTTAGGTCACTTTCTGGTGGAGGTCAGGTCAAGGTCAGGTCAAAAAAGGTCAAATTTCAAAGTTGATATTTTTGCATAAAAAGGGTATCGATTCGATGCAGCTCGTCACGGGGAGTCTAATGGTGGTCTTTGTTTTGCACTACGAGGTCTAAAATTGCTAAAAATTGAGTTTGAAAATTTGACGTCATCAATTTTGAACAGTTTTTTCGCTATAACTTCGCCAAAAAAAGAGGTATCAATCTAAAATTTGGTATGTGGATGGAAGGCGGTAAGGACTATCACATATATTCCGGTTTTTGCGAAATTCAAAAAACTTTTTGGATTTTTTGACTATTATATCCCAAAAATCTATTTTTTGATTTTTGGGGGTCAAAATAAAAAAATTCAAAAATCTGAGATAGCAGTTTTGTAGCCCTGTCAATTCTACAGCTTTTATGTCCTAAACATTTTTCTGTATTTGAAAAGCTATAGGCCTGACAGCTCTTCCCGCGAAACCCTTTTTTGGGTCGAAAACGGCAGAACATGACGTCACTCTGACGTCATTTCCGGCCAACCTATCATAGCTTTTGGAAAAAATTTTGGTCACAATGTGTAAAATTGATGTCCGGGAGGGTACTGAAAGTTTGGTGACGATCGGCGCAGCGGTTCTGGAGATATATTGAAAAGTCTGGAGGGGGGGGGGCAAAAAATAGCCCCCCCCCCCCACCAGGGCGCGGGTTAAGATGTTCATTAGTAGGTATTATTCGCACATACCTTCATGAAGGGTAGGTGACAAGCGAAACTTGACCCTTCGGAATTGCGATTTTGTCCAATGTCCAATCCGGATTTTGTTGGACAATTGCAGCAGACTTTGGACAATATTGGACAACTACATACTTCCTACATCTCAGCGTTTTTACAAAGCATTGTATAACATTGAATGGCCAATGGCCATTGAAAGCTCAGATCTCGATATGATAAACACTTTTAGTTGAAGATAGTACATAAAGCAAATCAAACAACAGCGTTTAGTGCAGAATATTGCGTAGGTTTTAGGCATCTTTGAACAAATGGCTGGCTTGGGCATTTTTGGACGAATAGTCGACGAAAATACCGGATATTGGACGGTGATATTTGACGTACATTTTCTGGAACTGACACCACTAGAAGGTGTGCAAAGAGTACTCGTATCAATAGAGGTAGTTCAGTAATGCAAAATTTGACTCCCTGTGTAGCTCAGGATATCGAACAAACTCGATTCCTGTGATCGATAATTTGCGAACAACTGGGTAATGCGTTATTGGTAGCACCAATCTTAGACTGGATTAGATGAAACTTGTATGGAGCCTGCTGCCACAAGGCTGGATTTTATGAGCTGACTCACCGGTAATACATTGAGAATCTTCTTATGCTCTCAGGTTTGCTGCAGAGCAAGTGCGAAAATATTGGCTTGGCGCATCAAAAAAAGTCCCGCATATTCCCCGCATTGGAGGGTGGAACTGGAGGGCCTTGGATAGAAGACGGTAGGGACTATTATATATATATATATATATATATATATATATATATATATATATATATATATATATATATATATATATATATATATATATATATATTCAATTTTCTACGAAATTCGAAAAAAAACTTTGGGGGATTTTTGGCTATTATATAAAAAAAAATATTTTTGTATTTTTGAGGGTTAAAATGCACAAATTCAAAATGTGAGGTAGCAGTTTTGTAGTCCAATTAATTCTAAGCCTTTTATTTCTTTAACAATTTTTATCTTCAAAGATGTAGGCTTATGAGCTCTTCCCGCGAAACCTTTTTTGTCGAAAATGGCAGAACATGACATCATTCTGATATCATTTGTGGCCAACCTTACAAAGCCTCTGAAAAATGATCATAAGTAAAATTGATGCCCGGAAGGGTGCTGAAAGTTTGGTGACGATATTTGCAGACGCTTAGGATATATCTACGGAAAAGGACAGGGGGCGTTTCGCCCCCCACCCCTCCCCCTACGGAGCGCGGGTTAATAATGGCCGTTTTCACGACGGGCTATGCGGCGAATGCACCTGATTTGACCAAATCTACACCTAATTTCTTTTACGGCAAATATCTTCATGTTATGAATTAATTCCAGTGTTTTAATCGATGATGCTTTCTGATAATATGACAAAGCAGGCATATAAGCAATTAGTGCAACCCTAGCTGATAGCTGCTAAGAGACACACTGAACCTGATTTGACCAAATCTGCACCTAATCTGTACCAGATGTGCACCAAATGTGTACCAAATGGCCGTCGTGAAAACGGCTAATAACTCCCGACCAAACTGAATAAGTAAATCTAGAAGTTGGTGACAATGAACTCAAAATGAGTTATGAAGTGAATGCTTTGCAAGTTGACCCGGTTGACCTCCCTTGACCTGCTTCGTAACAGCCTCCTACACCTCATTATCAAGCTATGCAGAAATGGAAGACTTTTATTCTTAGTTATAAACTTCCAGGGGAAATTCATTGCACCAACTCCCAGCAGAAAAGCTGTCCGGTATAATTTCAAGGTAGGCAATCAGGTAGAGTTTTTTCGAATAGGTTTCAGGTGCGAGATAATCTAAGCAAATAGCAAACGATCTAGATACATATCTAATACATCTTGGTGCAAGAGGCTTCAATCAAAAGTATATGACCTAACCTTGGCCAGAGGTAAGAGGTCGACACTCGACACCCAAGCTGATGTTCCCCTCCCCCCCCCCCGAAAAAAATACACCGCTCGATACGACTGGCCAGCATGGCTGCATTGCATGCCTGCATGGCCTCAGTTTTGCGATCATTTTTAGTCAAAGCTAACCAAAAAACCTGACCCCTTCCTCACGATCATTTACTGAGCCTGAGGGACATGAAGCCTAAAACTGGGAGGAGTTGCTTCGCATCGTAACGGCCCACAAGCTCATTTTTCGCAAGGGCATAAGTTGAATTAACCCTCGCATGTGTAGGGGGGGGGGGGTCGGATGGACCCCCCCATGGTTTTTCGCGAATAACTCGCGTAAAAATCGGCCGATCGCAACGAAACTTTCAGTACTCTCACATTGATCAATTTTACACCTACCCTGAAAATTTCATGACCCTGACCCAAATGACCTTTGAGCTGTGACCTCTTTTCCGAGACCATGTTTGGCCGGAATCGCGATTCTGCGTATGTCGGCTCGCATTAGCCGCGCGTTTGCAAGCTTTTCGTGGTTTCAAACGTTCAAACATGTGATTTGATGTTGCTTCCATGCATTAGGGTGGGTGTCAAGGTCACCTGAAGGTCAGGTCAGGTCATTGACCTTTGGTGACCTCGGGTGACCTCGGTTCACTTTTTCGAGTTTTACATGTTTCTAGGCTAGTTTTTGGAACTGGATTCGAATTTAGCAACCATTTGAACATTTACGAAGTAGTTTTGGTGCCTTCGTAACATGTTACGAAGCTGTCAGAGGCGGTTGAACCGTACTACGAATACCCGTCACGACGCCTACTGGTTGACCTGACCTGACCTGACCCGACCTGGTCTAAATGCTTAAAGACATCATCTGTGATCAAAACTAACACGATATTCGTGATCAGCACCCCGAAAAACCCCTTAGCAGCCACACTTTACGACTTTCTAACAGGTCCCGATTTTCCCGACTTCGGGTCATTGACCTGACCTGGAAGGTTAACCAATGACCTAGGACCTTAAAATTGGGTATCATCGGCTTCCTCTCGTCACGGGCAACACGCTCGTTTTTTCCGCGAAGCTCTAACTCGATCAGGGGCCAAACGGCAAGGGGGGGTCCAACCGACCCCCCCCCCTACACATTAGAAGCTGGCAAACGCCGCACACATGCGAGGGTTAAAGCCCGATAGGCGATGTCTTTCTTGTTCCTCAGCTTTAGGCGCATGTAGTAAACCAATTGGTCCGGTAGGGTTAAAATGTAAAATATTGTTGCAACAAAAATACAAGACAACACAAAACTTGCACCTTATAAGTTGGCAACGACAAATTGCCTCTTAAAAAGACATATCAGCTCTTCATAAGAACGCATATGAATGATTATTTGCTTAGCTCGAGTAGTGGCGCTTCACTCATCGCAAACCAACCAAGTACCTATCAGGTGCACTGGGCTAATGTTGGAAGATCTATTTGCACCAAGCTCATCTCTTTGAGTGTTGGAGCATAGAAAAGTAGTGTTGGAGCATAGAACAGTATTCTAAAGAGTTGGACGGTGGCACATTTTCTTTGGCAGCTCTGGAGCTGGCGGTGGCAGCGGTCCCATCGGTAGCGTGCCTCTACGACCGTGCAGCAGGGGGCGCCCCCTCTCGGGCACAGACAATACCGAAACCACTCCCGATCTGCGAGCCATTCAAAGTCCATGTTTTCGCTCAGTTTGACAGCCACCTGCACACCCATAAGCCACAAGGATGCTGGTAAACATCTCCACAAACAGTGGACAGCAAGCATTGAAGCTTTCCTGGCTGCATTTCTGGCCGTACAGCAGTGAAAGTGTTGCACTTGGCGCATGCGCAGTTGAGCCGGGTATAAAAGCGCGGCGGCCCAACATTCGCCCCGTCAGAACGCAGAGATGAGGCGCTTCTTGTGTGTAGTGGCGCTCGCCGTCGTCGTCGGTGAGTACCGGGAGCCCTACTGACCTGACCTCAGGTCAGCCATGGATGAGACCGAGCTGAATGGCCTATGCGATAACTTGGGTATAGGTCAACCAACCTATGGTGACTCGGGTCATTTTATTATGTGAACACTTTTACTTTCATTCTAACATAACAGTGCGGTCATTGGGATGCCGACAATTATTTTTCTATGGGAGGTTCGACAAATGATGAGCTTCTTATCCAACTGAGATTTTATTGTGGCTTTTATTTTGACATGAAATGAACAATGTCTAGGTATATTTGTTTTATTCACTATTGATATACCACAGCTTTATACAACCACAGAGTAATTCCTTTGATAGCGTTTGTGTCTTGCCGGACTGGGCTTCTTCAAAGTTGCATTGTTATTTGAAGACATTCTACAAAACAAAAATGTTAAGCCTGCGCAACACAGACTTGTTTTGAGAGGCTTCGTCGCTTCATGATGCAGGATTGCACGACTTATTTTGCAGTTAGTGCATGTATTATTCCTGCAGTCAGTTTTGGGGCTCCTGTTTTACCTTTTACATTTACGTAAACGCTGATTTAATTGAAAATTTTGTTCAAATTCTAAAATTATTTTCTTTTAAGTTATATTGCAAGCAAATGAGCAGTTGAGCCTACAAGCAAGAAAAAAAAATCATCAAAAAAATTGTTCCCACGTCACAAGTGTGTTCCAAAAAAAAAAAATCCCCTTTGGCTTGGAGCACCAACGGCAAGAAATTATCACGCCTTGTAGCTTATCCCGCGCCCCGTTGGGCTCTGCCGAGCAACGCGCCCGGTTGGGGGGGGGGCCATTTTGGCCCCCCCCTAAGATCTCGAGAACCACGCAACATAGCGACAAGCGGTAAACGGCGTTGGATAGCCCCAACGGGGAACTACCTTGTGACCCAATTTTATTGACCTAGGTCAAACCGATGACGTCACAGGTCAGGTCAAAGGTCCAATTTTCACCGTTTACAGGCACTTCAAGAAATGCGTTGTAAAATCGAGTAAAATGCATTTCATTGAAAATCATCGATGGGGAAATGTTCTTCAAACACATATTTTGCTATTTGAGGTCACTGATACCAGGTCAGGTCACAGAGGTCAGGTCACGGGGGGGTCACAATATGAAAGTGTCGTGTGATACATGTTTTATGGTCCATTTTACATGACAAATGCGATTATATGGGTCAGGCAGCCTTTGGGGCCAGCTTAGATCACGTTTTGGTCAAGGTCAGGTCAAGGTCAGGTAAAGGTCAGGTCAAATTAGGTCAAATTTCAAAGTTAATATTTTTGCATAAAATGGGTATCGAATCGATGCAGCTCGTCACGGGGAGTTCAATGGTGGTCTTTGTTTTGCCGTACGAGGTCTAGAATTGCTAAAAATTGAGTTCAAAAATTTGACGTCATCATTTTTGAACAGTTTTTTCGCTATAACTTGGCCAAAAAACGAGATAGCGATCTAAAATTTGGTATGTATATAGAAGAGCGCTGGGACTATCACATATATTCCGTTTTTTCGAAATTCGGAAAAATTTCGGATTTTTTCAAAGTTTTTATAAAAAAATCAATTTTTTGATTTTTTTGGGGTCAAAAACCAAAACTTTTGAAAATCCGAGATAGCAGTTTTGTAGCGCCGCCTTTTGTCTACTAGACCATATAAAGAACTTTGAAATTGCTTGATAACTGTAGATTTGGTGAGCGTTTCAAGATTGCATGTTTTTTGCTCATTTTTGCTCGAACATGACCTCAGTTTGACCTTAATAACTCCTGACCTAAGGTGACCTAAGACTTGAAATTTGGTGTGAAGGTGTCAAATTGATGCCCGGGAAGGTACTGAAAATTTGGCGGCGCTGCGCGCCGCCGTTTTCTTGCTATTCAGGAAAAACCACAGGGGGGGGGGGCCAAAATGGCCCCCCCCCCAACGGGGCGAGGGTTATAAATGGGAGAAATGCTTCAACGGTCCAATGTTGTCTGATATCTAAATTCGTTCCAAAACATGAGATACTGTCTTGATTATGTTTATTGTACAGCCAGGGGTTAATGAAAAGGGGCCCACGGTCGGCCGTCTATTACTTTCCATGCACTGCCATTGATGATTTGTCAAAAAAGGGTCTTAGTGAGGTCCTGAGTCGGTGCCACGGTCCTATACTCCCATGGCCTCTTATGTGATCGCCAGTGACAGTTTTACTCTCCAACAAGCGCTTACAATACCTGCCAAATTATACGACAAAAGTAGACGGTCCTATACACTTAAATAGCATAGACGGTCCTAAACAGCATGCAGAGTCGATTTGTTAGCGATGTGGATGAGACGATACATCTGCGTTTTGTATTTATTGTTGATCGACAACCTCCCCTATTTTATAAAAAAAAAAATATTGATTTCAAAATTAGCATTTATGTCCATTGTTTAAACGTTATGAAGCCTTGTAATTGAATAATAAAGTAGATGCGTGCACATTGTCCCGTTAGGTGCAGTTAAATGCATTTCAATACAAACACAGAAATGTGAAGCATAGAACTTTGTTTAATCATTCCTATCTTTCAACCTTCAACAGTCCTATTGTTTTTCTTCTTCCATAAAGTATATGCTCGGAAGAGCCTGCATTGTATGCATATAACCATAAACATGTAACCATAAAGATGCTATAACAAACTGATCTGCGAGTCAGGAAAGCCAGTGAAGCGCGGCGTTTCGCGCCGACGCTGGAGTAACGCCCTCGGCGAGATAGCAGTCTAAGGAGCGGCTGGCACGGCACTGCGGAGCGGAAAATTGCGCCCCGCCCGCGCTCACCTACAGTGCCGCCACAATGGACGATTCCCAGCAAAGAGTGAAAGTATGACCGGGGCGGGCACGGTACCCCGCCAGCGCCCGGCCCCCGTCCGACCCGGCGCTGCAGTCTCCCGTGCTACTTTCTTATGCACTATTGATGTCCCCGGCTGAGCCCAGGCGGGGGCGCGCTGCCAATGAGAGGGGAGCAGCCGCCCTGCCGCGCAGATCAGCCGGACATTCACGGTACACGAGTCACGTGACCGTGTGCACGGGCCGGTGTGCACGGCGCTGTGCAAGGTGTGCAGCTGTTTGTGTCAGCTGCACCGAACTGAGACAGGCTGTTGCTTGGTCTTGTTTGCAATTTTTGACTAGTTATTGTCCGCGTGGCGGCCATTTAAGCCATCTGGGGCTGTGTTACGGCCCCATTTTTAATTATTTCTGCAAATGACAAATCATTGTTCAAGGCAAAGTCCTGCAAGCATTATCTGCAGCAAAGTTTGTCGGTGTTTTAAATCCCAATAGAGACCACAGTGGTCAGACTGCACTTGTAATTCGGTCAGATGCAGGTGATGAAACTCGGACATCCAAGGCAGACGACAGGTCTGCCCTGATCGTCCAAACCGCTAACCACCGTTCCAAAGTGCAGAGATGAGATGACATTGGATTGGAGTAGCGGTTCACTGTTAGGTGCTGAAAAGGAGTGGCACCCCGAGGGGATCGATGGATCACTCCCACTGTCTGAAGGGTCGACTGGGGGGGGGGGGGAGCGACTGCGTCACAAAGGCCGAAGGTGATGTAGGAATTGCGCAGCGTGTTAATGCTGGGCGTGGCACCCGTCTGTGTGTACCAGCATGGCCTTGGCCGGTGCTGCTTACGTAACACTGAACGGGAAGGTTCTGAGATGAACCTGAAACAGGAAATGATAAGCGAGGGGCATATTATATTCATGCTCATCTCCTACTGTAAACTATTGATGTCAGTTGGGGGAGGTTTGGTCAATGGTTGTCATTTTTAGCACATGCCATTTTTGGCAACCATGTGCTAAAAATGACAACGCTATCAGCTATTTTTAGCAACGATGAAGCCGATTTCACTCCTCAGCGAGGAAATCACGATTTTGGAAATACAAGCACTGATTTTGGAAAAGAAGTGCTGCCACCTGGTGCAAGAAGAAGAAACCAGCTTTAATATGGCCGTTGTTTGTATGGTAGTCCAACGTTGAAGTATACCCTTTTTTGTGGCCCGAAGTTGGAACTTTAAATTGAAGCATCCGAAAATGATCGATATTGATCGAAATCATGATGTTGATGAAAAAAAATAATATGTTAAGTTGAGAGAGGAGGCCATTTTATCCAGATGCGGTGGTTTACTTCTTGAAATTATTTTTGCTTACGACGACTGCCATGTAATGAGGGATAATTAGCAGCCGTCATTAGCAAAAATAATTTCAAGAAGTAAACTACTGCATCTGGATAAAATGGCCTCCTCTCTCAACTTAAAATATTATTTTTTTCATCAACATCATGTTTTCGATCAATATCGATCATTTTCGGATGCTTCAATTTTAAGTTCCAACTTCAGGCCACAAAACAAACTACCATACAAATAACAGGCATATTAAAGCTGGATTCTTCGTCTTGCACCAGGTGGCAGCACTTCTTTTCCAAAATCAGTGTTTATCTTTCCAAAATCTTCATTTCCTCGCTGAGGAGTGAAATCGGCCTCATCGTTGTCAAAAATAGCAGAATCGTTGTCATTTTTAGCACGTGTGACAAAAATAGCACGTGCTAAAAATGACAACGATTGACCAAACCTCCCCCGACTGATGTTCACAAGCTAAGGCCCTTTCAAAGGCCACTTGATTTTAATGTGAACACTCCATTGATACGTACCGAACCTTTGTCGTAGTGAATTGGTCGATAGCATTTGAAAATTGTTTGTGAGATAAACGAGTATGTGACAGTTTTCAATCTCAGTTTTCTCTCTTAAGCCAGCTTTATTCTCAACCCATCCCCATTAGATCAAAATTGATAACGAGAAGAAAGCACTGACAGGTGAAAATGCCGTTGCCGGAAGTTTCATTAATTAATAGTGGCCGTGCCCAGTTGGATTGCAGGGCCGGACAAGGGATGGCGCCGGTGACGGCCAGCGCTGGCGGCTCGCCAGACGACTAGAGACATCCCCAGCCTATTTACATTCAATTTCACCCAACCTGTCTCCGACCGGCGCTTGTGAAAGACGTTCGGCCCGTTGCAAAACCAGGAGTGCCGCGGCGAGCGGCACTGGCGCCACACCGCCCCTCGTGGCGTAACCGAGCCGGCCGACACTGCGGCGCGACCGGGCCCGACCTGCCCCGCCAGCGGCGACCACCTCCCGGCCGCCAAAGTCAAGGACGCGCCGCTCGGGCCTTGAAAGGGCACTTTCTTCGCGGCGGTGACCAGCGCGGCCGGGCGTGCCGGCCTCGGTGGGTAGCTGGCTGCCCCGCCGGCGGCGCCGAGACGGGCCTTGATCAGGGGCGAGAGAGAGAGGAGTGAGACAGACGCCGACAGACAAGGCCGCTCGGTCGAGCCAACGGAGCCGGCCGGTCGAATCGGGTGGGATACAGCGCTGGCGTCCAGGAATAGGCCGGCCAGAGGAAATTACAAAGGTGTGGGAAGTCAGTCTTACGGATTTTCCAAAACAGCTCGCATGACGGACAAAGCGTTGAACTAGCACGACAGGCGATATCTTTATCTCATCATGAGATCATAATCCGCACAGGGTTCATGGAATACTTCTGCGTATGCTGCGCAGTTTGTAGACACTGTCGCTTCATGATGTCACCCGCCGAGATAAAGCTGACAAATGGACGGTCTCGTTTTCAGCCGATGCTTCCAGCGTTCGGGAGAGGCGACAGGCCCTACGGAAGAAGGACAGCGCCAAGCTAGAGGAACTGTGCCGGGACCGCGGAGATGAGTACTTCCGTCTAGAGGATGAGAACGACTGCAAGGTCGTTTACAGGTCAGTAACATCAAAGGAAGTTTGCTCTGAACTGCTTCCGTATTATCTCTTCCTTTATGCTGTGATAAATCTTCTTGTTGCGTTCTATCTTTATCTGAAATGTCATATTTTATCAATATCACGTTTATCCTGCAAACTGGCATGCAAAACTTTTCTAAATCTTCTGGCCTCTTTCTACTTGTTTGTCATGCTCTCTTCCTCTGCTCCTGATGCATTGTTCCTTCTTTGTGATGCTTTTTTATTCTTCAGCATTTGTCTGTTTTCAGCCATTTGAGCTTTCCAGAAAATCAGCTAAACTAACCAGCTTCAGTTTCTCTCGACTAGCTTCTGTATTTATTCTTGCTCTTTATAGCCATACCTTCTAGCATTCCAGCCTTCTCCTTCGTATCTTTTTGTCTATCGCAGTGATATTTATTTGTTTTGTAACAATGATTTCATGATGTGTTTACGAACAGCAGTCTTGCACAAAAAGATTACCCTCCCCCCTCCTCCCCGGGTGTTCTCGAAGTTTGCCGTTAAGCTAATATTAGTGACGTCATGCCCCAGTGACGTAGCACCGGGCTATTTTCAGCGGGTCAGAATTACCGTTGTACTCGGCACAGTCTGATCCATCCCCAGACACTGGCTCACCTTGACTTGTCAGTGGGATGTGCCAGTCACGCTTCTCGAAGTTTCTTGAGCAGGATAAGGCTCACGCTGCATTTGTAGCAAGCAATGCGGTCAGGCTTATCGCGATAATAATAATCAGATGGATACATCCAGAAAAATCCATGGCTATGTAATGCTCATTGATCTTAGTTGTTCCTGAGCTGCAATTGGTACCGATGGTCTGATTCCATTTGTTTAAGATACCCGTCAATTATTTTTTCTCCTTAGGTAGTGCATGATAAATGGGGACAAATTGGTGTCCCTATTAGAGTGTGTGAGCCAGCATTGTGCTCTCTTTCTGATCCCATTGATATTGCATGTAGCAGGTCGGCGTTATACATATGTCATTGCCTTGAGCACGTTCAATTTTCACCACCCTTCTACTAATTGCTCTTCTGCCCGCTACTAATAAATGTCACACATGCAAGTAACGGTAAGTTCTCTGCCAACGAAATTCATTCAAAAAGAATCTAAAGCTACGTTTTTTTTGCTTGTTTCGATTCGATAAGCATTTGATAACAAACATTCCCATTCAATGAAGCTAATTCGTTCTTGCAAGATCATGTGTGACAGACGATGATAAACCATTCAGAACTCACTCCACTGTTCATCTCATTTAACCAATATACACTCAATTTAGTTGTTTCTCTTCTATCCTAATAAAGTAGAATGTCAAATTGGATAATTCAGCACCAAAAAGGTGGATTTTATAGCTCGGCATCATGCATGATTCGCGTATGACTTTCCAGGTGCGACAGGGGCAGGGATGCCACGCGGTTGGCCAGGGTCAAATGCCCCCCGAGCCTTTCATTCGATATCGTTCGGCAAACGTGCGATTGGAGTTACAAGGTTAAGAACTGTGATATCAAACAAAGTGAGTAACTGTCACCGCGATTGTTGCTGGGCGGGACGGTGGCGGCGGCTCTCAGTGGCAGCAGGCACTATACGGAGGGCGCGGGACGCTCTTGGCGTGACCCCTCCGTCAGGGCGGCTGTCACCGTCGAGCCGTCGCCACCGACCCGGCCTGACTGCTGTTGTCGTCTGCTGTAACCTGTGTCCATTTGTAGGTGCACGCGTGGTGGTCTTAAGCGGATCCAATGTCCCGATGGTTTGGCTTTTGATATCCGTCAGCAGACTTGTCTCTGGAAGAGGCACGTCAAGAACTGCGATTTGCTGTCAAGTAAGTCTCTCTCTGTCTCGGTGAAAGTGTCCGGCGGTGGAGGAGGTGCAACTACATTGGAGTCGGGTGTGTGCGCTCTCTCGCGGCGGTGACGGCTCAGGAGACACACACGAGTAGACAACAGATCGGAGCAGGCACCCCGGCAGACTAGGCGGCGGCGGCGGCGGCGATGGACGCGGCAGCTTGGTTTGTGTGTCCCCGGTTGTGGTTTTCAGTTCACAGGTCACTTGGACTGATGCTGGACAAGGCTTCGGTGGAGCAGTGAGAGTTTAGAGATGGCGTGCATGCATATAGGCGAATCGTGCTAGACTCATAGTGTCCCCTAAATGGCTGAAACGCTTCCATATAATTCTTTACACTGACTAAAAATGAATCATTGACAGAATGTGTCACACTGGTGTTCGGTGTAGCTGTATGTATTCTAAATACTGGGCAACATACATGTTTAGTGGTGGCTTTTGGAAGTGGATATATCGTAGTCGTCGTTGTCGGCGTAATCCGTTCTTTTTCAGGCGATCGGATGTATCATTTGTGTTGGAGTGGCATGAGGTGATGGTGTAGTTTCAATGTCGTTTCCGATATCGTCACGCCCGGTGTCGCACCCATCGGAGCTGCGTCTGACGACCCTTAGCTTCCAATTTCATCGCGCAACAGTCACTGTTGTGTTGTGCAATGTGCATAAGTTTCGGCTTATTTGTTGTATAATGCATTCAAAAACAGCTCACCATAATAGAAAATACGCGCTTCACTGTCATACATAGTTATTTTTATACTTAAAGCATTTTGATATTCCATATCTCACGAGTCATTCAATTTGTGGTTATCATAATGTTCTGTCATTTTCCATGAAACATAGACATCGACATACTATCTAGTATCTACTCTTACACACAAGATGTAGCGTTACACGATGTTTCCACTGTGCGTCGTCTGACCTCTGACCGGCGCACCTGCAGAGGAGCGGAAGGTGCTGCCCCTGCTGAAGACCGACGAGCCGCTCTGCCCCGTTGACCAGCTGGCCTGCGGCAGCGGAGACTGCATCGATTCCTTCCTGTTCTGCGATGGACAGCCCGACTGTGCCGACAAGTCCGACGAGAACGCCTGCGGTGAGTGGTGGACCATGAAAACCATTTCAGGGACCAGAGAGGACAGTGTGGGAGAAGAGCTACTGGAGATAGGTTCACCAGTTTATTGATAACGCATTCAAGTCGATATACAAGACGTGTTGTGATGATTCAGCTGTGGCTGTTGGCAGTCCATTGCTTGTCGAATCTCGACGTCGTGACATCACCACTGCACGTGTCTGACTCTTCATTTCCTTTCACCCTCAGAGGTCGGCGTCGACCCGAACGGCTCGTTCCTGTGCGACACGTCGCAGTGTCTGCTTCCTTCCTGCTTCTGCTCCTCGGATGGCACCCAGATTCCGGAGAACCTGGAGCCGGCGCAGACGCCGCAGATGATCACCATGACCTTCACCGGCGCCGTCAACGTCGACAACATCAACCTCTACCAGGAGATCTTCCGCGACGAGCGCCAGAACCCCAACGGCTGCACGGCCAAGGGCACCTTCTTCGTCTCGCACAAGTACACCAACTACTCGGCCGTCCAGGAGCTGCACCGCAAGGGTCACGAGATCGGTGTCTTCTCGATCACCACCAACGACGACCCGTCCTACTGGTCTGACGGCAGCTACGAGATCTGGCGCGACGAGATGGCCGGCGCTCGTGACATCATCGAGAACTTTGCCAACATCACCGACGGCACCGTCGCCGGAGTGCGTGCTCCCCAGCTGCGTGTGGGAGGCAACAACCAGTTCGCCATGATGATCGACCAGCAGTTCGTGTACGACTCGTCCATCACCGCTCCGTACGGCCGTGTGCCCATCTGGCCGTACACCCTCGACTACCAGATGCCGCACAAGTGTCTGGGCACCTCGCAGAACTGCCCGTCGCAGTCGCACCCCGTCTGGGAGATGGTCATCAACGAGCTGGACCTGCGCGAAAACCCCGAGACCGAGGAGCGTCTGCCCGGCTGCCACCTGCTGTCCTCGTGCGCCAGCATCAACAACCCCGAGCAGTTCGCCAAGATCCTGCGCAACAACTTCGAGCACCACTACAGCACCAACCGTGCGCCGTTCGGCCTCCACCTGACCGCTGACTGGCTGCAGAACAACAAGGGATTCATCAACGAGCTCATCAAGTTCATCGACGAGATGCAGGCCAAGAACGACGTGTACTTCGTCACCGAGTCCCAGGTCATCAGCTGGATGCAGGCGCCCAAGGAGACCAACGCCATCCGTGACTTCGATGACTGGAAGCTCAAGTGTGAGGTCAAGGGCCTGCCGGAGTGCTCCATTCCCAACGCCTGTCTGCTGACCACCAGGTGAGAAATACGTTTGTACTCGTTAGCTCCCTTTTCACCATTGCAAGTGCAATATCGAGTTTGATTTGAAAAATATCGTGGTGTTGCAATTCAGGAATAGAAAGATGAACCTTATGTGCTATGCCGTCATGTTCCCTCTCTTTTCGTTGTCGCTGCGTCTAACTTTGGCTTGGCTCTGTTCTCAGGGAGCTGCCTGGAGACAACTTCTATCTCAACACCTGCATGGAGTGCCCCAAGAACTACCCCTGGATCAAGGATTACACGGGCAACGGATTCGCTCTCTAAGCGCATCGCAGTCCTGTCCTGCGTGCACTGGTTGAGAGCTGAGCGAAACCAGGTTTAACCTGACTTCACGAAGTACAATGTGATTTCCTGCATGCCGCCAAGACGTGCTGCGTGGGGAGGTTTTTCATCTGTGATGGAAACACGTCAGGCTCATGCTGTGCTACGCACCATTTACTGCTAGAGCCTCTTATTTTCGAGGAACACCTGTCGCAGCACACGTTATATGCCATCGGTGTAAGGTTTGAGTCCAGTAAGAGTCAGCTGAACGCCTGGTGTCCTCCAGTGGTTTGTTTCGATATGTCCTTTGCCCCCTCGCCATATGTTCGCGGTCAATCATTTCCCGTATCCTCCAAAAGTTTCGCTAATCCTTGACGTTGACAATTGATTCGTAGCTTTCCAGTCTCTATCGCAGTGTTCTGAAGCCATGGAGACAGCGAAGAGCCACCCAGCTCAATGCAACCCCTTGCAAAACGCTGTCTAGTCATGACAATCGGTGCGAATGATGCGGTGCTGGCAAAATTGTTATGTAACACGCAGTTACATGTAAAGAGAAGCTAAACGATATTGAATTACCAGATGACCACTGAAGAGAGCAATATTACATACCTGTAAACCACAGCTGTGGTTTCAAAATGCTATTGTTGGAGGCACTCCTATTTGTATGCTGATGCGATCTTGACCTGGCTTCCGTCACCACATATTTGGGGCGCTTGCTCAGCTCCCTTCCCCATGTTATCGTTGCCACTTGTGCACGAGTGTTTAATAAATACGTGAAAGGGAACAAACCACTGTTTTTTTTCTCGAGTTAATGACTGCCAACCGAACAAACTGCGGGACTGTATTTCGTACACAATTGCAATGCTCTCCGAATGATTTCCACAATTACATGATTGTGTACGATTAAATTGGAACCTTTCATATTGTTACGCACGAACCTGTTATGCTGAAGGCACCAGATTTGAATAGTAAACGCCACATGATGAGAATTATACACGGAGAGGAAGATCACATTTTGTACCCTGTTACCTCAGTCACCAGAAGCACGTCATTTCATTAATAAAGTTTTCACCACACATCGATCAAAAAGTCACATCTGCCGATTCAAAGTAGACGAGAGCA
The DNA here is from genome assembly GCF_019059575.1 of Amphibalanus amphitrite. Classification (NCBI taxonomy): domain Eukaryota; kingdom Metazoa; phylum Arthropoda; class Thecostraca; order Balanomorpha; family Balanidae; genus Amphibalanus; species Amphibalanus amphitrite. Next base: position 278,406 of record NW_024882340.1, on the reverse strand, counting down.
ATCCAACAAGTCATGGCAAGAGAACGGACAGTTTTGTAGGAGTGTTAGCATGTAGTGGTAGCATGATAGGAAGATTATTCTCAGAATAGATTGCAGTACTAGGAATGCAACAAAAGAGGAGTGCCATCAATGCTGTATGACTCAGATACCGCCTGAGTCATACAATGATATCAATTCCACCGTAGCAATGCGATATAGCTGTTTCTAAACTCGACTGTAAATTGCAAGTAAAGAGAATACAGCAGTGAGCTTAGTCCGTTGGTTACTCCTTGACCCGATAAATCGTTTTCAAACAAAACACATCATTTGTTCCATGTATCACGATACCTTCTAACCTTTTCGAATACAATTGATCCCAAATAAAATCCAAGTTCACAATGCTTTTTTGCAGTGTCAAGTCACTACGGGCACTTAATGTTCGTCCTGAATTGGCTTTAAAAAAGACAGTCGGGAAAAGGAGTTTTTTTAGCAATCCAGCCTGAATGGCTGAATGGCTGACTAGTGGTCGCAGGTCCCGGCATGCCCGCTAAGCGGAGCTTGTTATGTAAGTACCATTTACGCCACACCATCCAGCCACATCGCCAGTATGATATTGGCCCGAACGTTTAACGTATGGACTTACATCTCACAAAGATGAAGGCACGGTCCACCTGGTTGTCGTAGCCCTCCCACGCCAGTTGCCTGCTGTTATAAATAAAAGCGCGGGTCAAGGTGTGCAATGTGCATGCTTCCCGGCTTCTAACTCATTGCAGCTGAGTCAACAGACACTCGCCGGACCTATCGGTTTTCACGTTTTCACGAAGGGTCCACGTCAAAACAGCTAGTAACTATTGAGCTAGTGACTTTTGAGCTAGTACAAAAGAGCTAGTGCTTCAAAACAGCTAGTGACAAAACAGCTAGCGCTAAAATAGCTAGTAATGCAAAATAGCTAGTGCATCAAATCAGCTATGACAAAACAGCTAGCGTCAATATAGCTGGTAGAACAAAATAGCTAGTGCTTCATTATAGCTAGTGACAAAATCGCCAGTGTCGAAATAACTAATTAAGCAAAATAGCTGATTCGTACAAAGTACGAGCAGCTATTATACATTTTTCCTGATAAGTCCTTAGATTATTTCCCGACGACGAGTCCCGACGGGTAGAAGGAACAGAAGAGCACCGTTGTTTGACAAAATTATTTGGAATGCTAGAAGGACAGAGGACGGGATCCCTAGGACAAACAACAAATTAGAAGTGTACCGACATCCAAAAAGAACAAAGTATTTATTTAAGCATCTGATCTTGTGAAATTCAAAAGTGGCCAGGATGTTCAAAAACAAAAGAAAACATATACCTACCTAGAGCCATGAATGTCAGATTAGTCACTCTACTGAGACGCTACAGGGAAGGCATCATTAGCAAACATAATTCATTCGGAGAGTGGGTTTCAACATCACTTTGAATGTTTGATATGCCTTATCGCGGAAATACATATTTACAGTCATAGATATCTTGCATTTTCGAAGCGAAGTGAATGGGTAGGGAACAAGGTCCAACGAACTAGCTATTTTGACGATAGCTATTTCATCACCAGCTGTTTTGGGGCACTAGCCATTTTGCTTCACTAGCTACTTTGACGCTAGCTGTTTTGTCACTAGCTGTTTTTAAGCACTAGCTATTTTGATGCTAGCTGTTTTGTCACTAGCTGTATTGAGGCACTAGCTGTTTTGTCACTAGCTGTTTTAAGGCACTAGCTGTTTTGCACTAGCTCAAAAGTCACTAACTCAAATGTCACTAGCTATTCTGACTTGCACCCTTCACGAACGGGGTGGGATGTAGATTGTGGCATCACTCCCCTTGGCGTTTCGACCTTTATTCATTTTAGCTAGAGTTTCTTCGTAACAAAGTGTGTGATGGCGATCTAACAGATTCAGGTCAAGCGGTGAACTGTGAGGTCAAGTTAAATTATCTAAGGTAAGGGTTCTTTCTTGTAGAATTTTCATGCAAAACGTGTCCGCAGAGGCGCTATTTTGGCATCATATCGGCGAAGTCAAATGATTTTTTTTTTTTGTTAGGAAAAGTTAATGAAGAGTCTAAGACCTCATGTCAAGTTCCGCGGGTAAGGCCGCCCAGATCGCGACTAGCCGGTCAAAAGAGGCCATATCCCACATGTCGTTCGATTTTAAAAGTCATCTTTAGTACGTTGATGGCTTTCTCGACTCGGTGCTCAGCTTGCTCGAGATTAAATGACGAAAAGCTTCGATCACCCCAAGCGACCTTAGAGAAGTCATATATGACGTCACTAAGGTGTACATTGTCAGAATCATAGCACATCTACCCAGCACCCAGCCCAGTCAATTCGACATGTTTATTGACAGAAATGTGATGGTGGTATAATTCACTATCATAGCTGCAGCATGACAAATAGAGTTGAAGAAAACGACGTTTTTAAGTATCGGCCACTTCTTGATCTTCTTGATCAATACTTCTTGATCAATTTTGGCCAAATGAAAAATATATAAAACAGACACCAGCTGCTCTTTTTGTCTTTTCCACCTTTCAGCTCAGCTTACGGGCGAAGGCGTCTGACGTTATCCGCTTCACCATCATTAATCGCGAAATTTGACCTTCGAATGCCTTCAGACTTCAGCGGCCTCGTTGTACTGACCTGAGTAAAAATGGCTAGGACGCTTTCGAAAGTAGCTACTCTAGCGTCATGAAGTTTTTCTTTGCATACCATTCGTATACCTTTTGATATATTCGTTGTAGCCATTGTTGCATCCTTTCAATTGGATGAAGCCCCTTTTCGGAAGTGATAGGTATCAATGCCAAGGCATGATAATTGTTACGTGAAGGCGTTTATGTAATTGAGAAATATGATAAATATTGGTAGATAGCGCTGAAAACCGGAAAATAGTCCATTACTTTAACCCAACCACCGCAGCCCGGGGGGGCGTTTTTCGCCCCCCTTGTCTAACTCCGTAAATAAGGGAGCTACGGAAACAAAAGCGGTACCAAACGAAAGGTCCTTACCAGACAATTTTAAAGCACCTAAAATTTTTGACCTCAGGTCAATTTTCAAGGTCAGAGGTCAAGGTCAAAGGCAAAAACCGGCACATGTGTAGTGATCTCAAAGTAAGCCTTTTAGAGGACGGCAGGCTGCATCAAACCGGCAAAATTGGATGTCAAACGAAAGAAGAGAATCTGAGAATTCCGAAAATGTGTCTAAAATTAAAGGTCAAGGTCAAGGTCACGCTCAAATTTGACCTCAAACTTGACACTTTTTCGCACATCTTGCGTGCTAACTTCCAAGATGTTTTGAAATGGTTTGAGGCTTATCAGTTCCCTATTTGTGGTTCATCTTACGATACAAGGCTGCTCAAAGGTCAAGGTCACAGAAGGGTATCCCTGCTAGAGGCTATTTCACTGATTCAAGCTAGTAATAATAAATAAGACAATTTTGCCGTCCAGAAGCTCTAAATGAAGGCTTAGAGGAAAATAGATGCCAGATTCGTGATCAGCGGGTACAAATCCATCATAAATGACCTCTCATGTGTCAAGGTCAACCAGAGGTCATTCGAGGTCACATGAGGTCAACATAAAACTTGACTTTTTCCGAACGAAATATATATCATTCGACGCGGCTTGACAAGGCGAATGCGATGGTACCATTGCCGTAGCTCTAGGACCTTTTTTGTCGAAGTTATTTGCGAAAAACTAAAATCACATTTCGGGGTCGTTGACCTGACCTCTGACCTCAGGTCATCCAAAACTATTTTTCTATTTTTCTCTAGGTCAAACGCTACACAGCCGTGCTCGTAATTTGTCTTTATCTCTAAAACTCTATTTTTAGCAGCTATTTGAAGTTTGCGCCTGTGACGCCGAAGTTTGCCGTGCAGGGGTCTAGAAAAATGGACCTTGTGACGTCATCAATGGGGCTAGGTCCAAATTTTTTACTTCAGAAGATGTCAAATTGATGGGAGAAAAGGTACTGAAAGTTTCGCTTTCCTATCCCTAAGCGTTCGGGAGCTATCGCAAATATTCGCCAGGGGGGGGCGAAAAACGCCCCCCCCCGGGCCCGCGAGGGCTAAAGAATGTAGTACAAACATCAACCTGCCTAACAAAACAGCTTTTGACATTATTTCTATGAGCAGTTGTAGACGCACCATCCTACGGTGATATAACTTACAGACTCATACCCAAGCTGGCCAGTGTGTGATGACATGACCTCAACCATCGTCAGGCGACGTTTCCTGAGAGGCCCCGTGAGGTTGTCTCGTGGATAAGTCGGGTTCCGCCTCCTACAGCGCTGGTCCAGCCCGGGCCGAGCCTCTAGTCAGCTGCCGGGCCGGTGAACGACCGGGCGCGCGGAGGAAAGTCGCCACGTAGGCTGTCCCAGCTGCATTCCTGGGCCGACATCCCCCATATCCCCTTGCTAAGTCACTTTTCATGGGCCTCTCGCCGCCCACTCAGCTATCTGGCTGTGACGCTATCCCTGCTCTCAATACTGGCACGGATCCAACCGGAATCAGGTCGGGTGAAATAAACAAGGCTTGCCGCTTATTTAGTTATCAGCTGCGGACAAATCAGAGGGATCTTCACAACAGGAATCTGGACGATGCTCTCTCGTAATTCTAAACTTGGATTGTTTGTTGTTTAGCTACGTCACATGTCCAGTCAACGGTTATATGCTCGAGGTTGGTGGGGACCTCTCAGAAGGAATGCTGAAGCTCGTGGGAGGCACCCACTGCCATCCACTTTCGAATTTCTCCGTCAGGCTTGTTATGTAAGCGGTGGCATTGATATGGTGATAGCTGGGCGCCCTACCAGGGTCAAGGGTCATCCAGTCACGGGTATCACACTCCCAAGCTCCGGCGGTTCACAGCTGGGGCCGCATGCCACCGGCTGACGCGTGGTATGCGATCATACGGCATGGCCTGCGCTGCTGTCACATGGCGTCAACTGACACATGGATCGGAATGCCGGCATTGCATTGCTAAGTGTGGTTGCATGCCACTCGAAAGACCAAAAGTCTAGGCGACTCATGGAACTATTAGGTATATGAGTACAGCGTAAAATTCTGTCTACACCTGTAGAAGGAAGAGTGGTTAGATCACACCACCTCACTAGACTAAGAAGACGTTGGCCTATAGAGTTGCTTAGAGTTTCCGTGGTAAGCATTGTGTGATGCATCCATGATAATTGAGTTTCCAATGGCGTGGGCACAAACACATTTTGTTTGCACAGGGTAGAACTATTTATTCCATATGTTTTTTGCTCATTCATTGTTATAAATGTTCAGCATTCAGGTTCATTAAAATGTTCAAATAATAATTCAAATAATTAAAATTATTTATCCAGTCACGAAAATCAACCTCAATGGGCACTTACCTGGCGCTCCTATAATCATAAATTCAACATTACCTATGGTTGGATATACTAAATAACGATACTGATATAAATGCATATAAACATTGACCATTCACCATCAAACTATCACTTTTCCTCCTCCGTAGCTCCGGGATGTTTTGTACCGGCGAATCCTAGAGGCCTTTTCGAAACATCTTGAGCGCCTCGGGGCTCAGTTGGGCCTCGTATGCGCGTGCAGAGCGCACCTCACCCTTCTCACGCATGTGCTGAAGCAGTGAGGCGAGCTCCACGCCTGCAGACGCCGTGTTTGAGTCGCAGATGATGCAGAGTTGGCGACGCGCGCGCGTCACCGCTACGTTGACGAGGTCACTCTTTCCGATGAAGCCGATGTCGCGTCGTTTGTTGGAGCGCACCAGCGACAGCAGGACGGCCTCCTTCTCGCGTCCCTGAAAGCCTCCGACGGTGTTCACCTCCACGTTGGGGAGCTGGCGGCGCTGCAGCGCAGTGCGCACGACCGCCGTCTGCGCGTTGTACGGCGTCACGACGGCCATGTCGGTCTGCTGGAGTCCGGCAGCGGCCAGCGCGGCGGCGTGCGCAGCCACCAGGTCGGCCTCGCCGACGTTTGACCGGGAGCGGGTCTCGTCGGGCGGAGACTCGGTGAGCTGGCAGCCGGCCGTGTCGATCAGCAGCAGAATGGAACCGGTGTCGGCCGTGTCTGAGACTCCCTCCAGCTCGCAGAGCCGGTGTCGCGCCACGCTGGGGTCGGGCTGCAGGAGACCACCGTAGTGTCGCTCGGCTGACCACCCCTGGATCAGACCGTGCATTCGGTACTGGACTTCGAGCTGGCGCGTCGCCGCAGCACCGTGCAGGTTCATCTGGCGCTCCATGAGCGAGATCGAAAGGCCCTCCTTCTCCCCGGATCGGGTTTTTACCACGGGGGACAGCTGCTTCGGATCCCCAAACAGGAGCAGCTTCTTGGCCCGCGGGATCGCCAGCCAGCATTCCGCTTCCAGCGCCTGTGAGGCTTCATCGATAACCAGCAGGTCGAACATGCCGCCCTTCTCGGTCAGATTCAGCGGACCTTTGGCGTTGGCGATCGCCAGCGTGCAAAGCACCACCTGGGCCTCTTCGATTACCTTCCGCTTCAGTTCTATTTCACCCGGCTGCCTCTTCCAGTCCCCTGCAAGGCGACCATCCCAGTCGTCCTGGAGGTAGCGCACCCACTTGTCGATCCAAAAGTCCAGCACATCCTCCTCGATCCTCGCTGGGTGTCCCAGGCGAATCATGTTCTCCAGACCAGCGTTGCCAAGCTTCTGCAGTAGGTTGTCCACGGCAGAATTGGAGGGCGCGCACGCCAGCACGCGCTGGCCCCTCTGCACGTGCTGTAGGACCACCTCCACCGCGGTGGTGGTCTTACCGGTGCCCGCTGGGCCATGGACGATCGCCAGTCGCTGCTGACGCAACGCAAACTCCACCGCTTCCCGCTGGGAAGGATCAAGTTTCGGGTTGAAGCACTTCAGCTTGCCCTTGTCGTCTAAGAGCTGTGGTGGCAGCTGCGTCACTGGCGGTTCAGGCGGGGTCGCGGGACTCGCAAACAAAGCTGCTTGGAGACCGCCCGCAGGCCCGGATGTAAGCAACGAAAGCTGATTCAGGGCAGCGCACATCCACCGATAGGTGCTGTCATCGTAAAACCGGTGAAGATCGACATGTTGGTGCATGACGAGACTGGCGCCCTGGTCCATAATGAGCGTGACTTCAAAGGCGTCCTTGTGACGGACGACTGCAGTTGACCAGCCGTGTCCGACCCACACATTGACCCTTTCTCGTACCTTCGGGAACTTCGCGTCAAGCCTGTGCGGTGACTTGAGCACCCACTCATGAACTCCGTGGACAGTTACGCGTCTTTGTCCGACAAACAATCCGGTTAGCTGATTGGACGGATGTCCTTGCAGTCTCGCCCGGTCCCTTAGTTCAGCTCTGTGCTCCTGTTGAAGCAAATGAGCGTGCCATTTGGCAAACTTCTCACAGCTCAAGGGTTCCTCAGTCGCATGAGCTTTGCCAGTTGCCCCATTTCCGTCAACGGGTGCCTGCAGTGGAAAATATTGAGGCACATAATTAAGATAGTATATCACCGTAGCTAATAATGTGACACTTGTCATGTGTACATACATGTAAGTACGATGGATGCATTGCCTTGTCCTCTTTCTAGCTTTATTTGACTGCTAGGACAGATGGGCACAGGCAGACAGACGCTTCGAAAGACACTCAGTAGAATTGTGTTGGCATTTTGGTCAATTTAAGATCATTTAAAAGTTATCAAAGGTCACCGAAGATCAAGTTTCCAGACTTAGACATTATATAAATCGATAAAAAAAATGTAGAGGCATAAACACTTACGCCACAGAGTGGTTCATTATTACCATAGCAGTTAACGTAGGCTAGGACAATGCAAACTCCACAGGTCTTACCTTTACGCTGGAGGAGATGCCTGGTGTTTTTGAAATTTGTGCGCCATCACCAGCAGCACTCGCGCCTTCTGCCGCTGTGGGTGGCTCCGACGTCACACTGGCGGCCTTCTTAGTCCCCTCGCCCGCCGTGCTCGCCATGACTTTACTCCCCGTTCGCCCGACGCGATGTAAGCTCGCGTTGACCGCCAATCAAGGCAGCCCCATCTGGCCTGCTATGACGTGATGCATTATCGCCCCTTGTCAGCATATCTTATCCACCGGGACTACCCCTGGCACCGTGGCAAGTGGAGGGTGAATAAGAGTCGGTTATCGGCGTAATATGTGGGCTGTTGTCTGACATGGTGCATGATAGCGTTGGATGTTGCTCGTTTTTAAATACGAGCCCCATGGCTCATTGTTGTTTGAGTAAACACTTATCAAAGTAAATAAGGATATGAAGTTGATACTTGATGTCACTTTGGATGTCACGATCTTTGTTAAAGGAAGACTGCCACCTTCAAAAAGTTTTCTCAGATCGGCCTATGATTTATTCCCTGGATAAAACAAAATTTTAGAATTCACCTGACAAAGTATCATCACGTGAATCGCGAAAAAAAAATTATCGATTATCATACAATTATCAATCGGTTAATGTCTAGCGACAATGTTTACACATCACTAGACTTCAAGGTCATAAGATTATTACATTTTATTTGAAAAGTAAGGTATTTTATGATTTACTAATATGTATGATTTCATAAGAAATTGGCCATGTTTAATTTATTTTGCATTTAACTTCGTAAAACATTTAAAAATTATGGCTCATTTGGAATGGGTCTGGCCCATGTTAAACCCCATTTCCCACACTTTTTTGGAAAAAATGAACTACTGAATATATAAGTTTAACTTTTATTTTGACACTCCAAAATTCTTCTCTGATCTCGAAACAATCAAAGTTTTGACATATATTTGCCAAAAGATAAGAAAATTCATGTTTCAAAGTTATCGATAAACAGTAGAGATGTCGGTTTTCTTGGACTAAAAAAATGGCATCAAACTGAACTTTGGTCTCCGATTTCTCGCAAACGGGTTCGAATTTCGGAAAACCGACTTCAGTCTGGGACATAGGTGGCTCAGCTCTAGTGAAAACCGTTTTGTGAAAAAAAGGTGGCAGTCTACCTTTAAAGGTAATATTCAGGGTTTTTCCCAACATTTCTGAGTAGTTCAGTGAAACCTGTAAAATAGGGTGACTTAGGCCGAAGCCATTTGTCTCAAACTACTTGCCCAATTTTCAAATGGTGGCTCTCCTAAGTTCGATTCCACCGCCAGGTGCTACTTTTACCAGCCTACTCGAATAATTTCCCTATGATATAGGCTTAGCACTAGCTAGAAAATTCTAGAACATTTATGCAAGGCCTATGTGCCCCGGGGTGTCGGCTACCACATGACATGGGTCGGATATGGGGCGATTGGCATTTATGATGCCAAGCCAGCGCCCTGCATGCCAATCTATGGCCACTCAAAAGTTACCTACTTGGGAAATAAAATATCTAAATATTTTTTCCGTCTAGTATATTCTAGACATCGCATATAAACGAATTGCTCCATCCGGTTCCCGAACTCAAATTGCACCTCATGAATACCTTTCCGTCAAAACAAAACATCGAAGTTTGACTTTCTTGGAGTGACCGTGACCTGATCTTCATTAGAAACGGCTAAAGTGTCTTTGAACTTCACAAACCACACTATATTCAGGTTTTGTGGTCAAAATAGATCATAAAACGTGCATCACATGTCATGTATATAGGTACAGTCCACAGCAGAAGTAACGTGTGGTTTCAGTCATGGGTATGTTCTGCTTCTGAAGCCTAGGAACGATTAGCCAGACTGCAACGAGACTTTAAATGTAGCTTACATGTATCTTCACCCTTGCAGCTACAACTTTATCTATTGACGTCTTCTTTTCAATCAGTCCGCATTTAAAAATCGTCGGTCAAAGCCATCCGTTGAGATTGGTAAAACCACACATTACTTTAGCGGTGGGCTGTACATGCATGCCCTAAAAGTTGCGCGGCCCTTTGTGATCGAGGCTGACCTAGTTTTGACCTAAAATAGCCAATCATTATTTTTTGATAGTTCGTATACATGATTTTTCGCATTGTTTTTTTTTATAAACTAGTTCTCGGTTCATCTGTAAAACAATATTGCGTTGATTAATCCCGATAAATACGTGTAAATTAAATCAACAAATCACACTGTCCCGAAGTACATATGCATGCAGCATGATTTGTAGTCAATAGGCCTAAAAAGTGAACAAAGATATTGCTTGCTTGATAATTTATCAGTCCAGTGATTAACAACATCGCGGTGGTGGCTTGTCTGCAATCAAAACTGAATCATTTCAAAGGTGACTTGTGACTGACGAATCGGTGCGATTGCTAATTTTCCTTGACCTTTGAGAGCGCCGTGGGAGGAGAGAGCGCATTCTGTCATCCGTTGAGTGCCTATACCTATCGGTGTTGATGATTAGGCATTACTCATTACTCATTAGAGTCGTGTCAGTTCCCGCCTTGATTTAGTATTTGATCACTTGCTAATATGCCATAGAGGGAATTTGAAACAGCAGAATCCAATGGGTAGAGTTTCTGGCCATACATGTCCAAGCGTAAGCATAAGCAAAATTTTGGCCATGCATGTAGGTATGGGTAGTGTTCGTGTGATTCGTGGTCGTTTACTCTGATCCAGCACGGCAGACCAAAGTGTTCATGTAATCGTCCAGTTCACTAATAATTGCGTATCTGATCGAATCGTTTCATTAACCGGAGGACCAAAAGAGTTCTTAGATGAATGTCTATTTCTGGATTACTCGTCACACACTGCACCTCAATCGAATCGTACGACGCCGGCGCCGTTGCGCCGGCGGAGCCGCGTCGCCGTCGTCGTCGTGTCGCGAACTGCCGAGCCGGCCGGCGGCGGCCGGCCCGGCGCGTTGGGGCCGGTCAGCACACATATGTGCTCCAGATGACCCCCCAGGCCCTGCAGAGGACCACGTGGACGGCGGGGCTCGGCAGTGCCCGCCGCGCGCTGCCGTCGCTGTGCGGCACGGTACGTTTTCTCTCGAACATGGCCGGCCCGAATTTTCGAGTCGCTCGCGGAAATTCTAAACGTAAGAGAGAAAACATTAACGAAACAACAAACAGCTGCTCGCAGGCAGCGTCTCCGTCCGTATCGTACAGCAATAAACGAACGCTAAAGCTAAGGCTGTAAACTACATCGGTTGCGCCGCGCGTCGGTCCCAATCTAAGGCTGCTACACTCTAAGGCCCTAAACTGCTAATCGCACAGACCGACCGGCCGAATGACCCGGGAGGGGCACTATGACAGTGTGAACGCGTAGCACTGTCGAACGGCTCACAGCCGTTAGCTAATGACTAATCACCAAACAAATGACAATTGACACAAGCGACAGCGCACAGAATGAGCGGCTCATTCTCACACACGCACACGTCAACCTAACACGAATGACGGACGCAGTTAACACTCACAAATGTTCAGACTCCGACGCTGCTCGGCAGCGGCACACGGTGGTCGTAAAAGGCTCACTAGTCGCCCCACTCACTCACACATTATCCGTCTGAGTCCATTTCCTGCCCGTCACCATCGCACTGGAGACGGCAGAGACGAGAGATCGGCCGCCTAGAGCGACTAGTGGCAGTGGCCATTTCGACCACCCGCCCTCGGCCGTCGGCGCCAGGGAACACGTTCACCACGCGCCCCACAGGCCAGTGCCCGCGAGGCAGATTGTCTTTTGTCACCGGCGCTAATTCGTCGAGCTGCACGTCTGCCGGGTCTGCGCGTCACTTCATCCGTGTGATGAGCGTCCGGAGGTGCGGCTCGGGGCCGGCTCGCCCACTTGGAAGGCTGTAGGTCACCCGTTAGCGGCGGCGCTGGCTGGGCTGACCGTTTCCGGCACGGCATGCAGGCAGGCGTGTACCGCTTCACAGCGGCCCTGTCACTGATGACCCAGAAGTGGTGCCGCAGGCGAGCCAGAACGTGCTCTGCGCCAGAATGGGCGAGCTTCTTGTGTCGGTCGGTGACGATCAGCCGAGTGATGTCTCCGCGAGCAGGTAGAATCACCCGGTGCTTGACCTTGAAGTCGAGCTGGGCGTGGCGCAGCTGGCCCCCGACTCTTAGAAGGCCGTTCGGGTCCAGGAAGGGGTTAAGCCGGTACATCTGGCTGTTCGAGGGAAGCCGCCTTCCGTGCTGGAGAGCTTCGATTTCATCGCCGAACTGCTCGGCCTGTGTGCTGAGCAGCCAGACACGCTCAGCTTCTCTCAGCTCTTCAGCAGTCAGCGGTCCCGTCCGCCGATCAGCTGCTGCTCGGCTGCGGCTGTTGTGAGCGAATCTGCGCGCCCACGCTGTCACACGCAGCAGCCTGAGCCATGATGAGAACCGGCTGGGGTTTATGGTCGGCTCCGCTCCCCTGGTGACGCAGGCTGGTGCTCTCATTTCGGCCGTTTCCTCGTCTCTCGGGCGCTCTGTCGGGCGGGGCGGCGCGGCGGGCCGGTCCTGGGGACGGCGCGACAGGACGGCGCGACCTTGGCCCCACTCTCCGCTCGGTGCCACCTCAGCCACCGAGCGGCCTCGGCTGCCTATGTTCGATGAGTTCAGTGACCCTGGCGCGTGTTGCCATCGAGTCACTTCCGAAGCGTCCTGGGTTTCCTCGCTGACACGGATATGATGCACGTCCTTGTTGACTGGCAGGTTTCGATCCGGCGCGCGGCCGGTGACCGTCCAGCCGAGCAGTGTTCTCACGGCGCACGGCGCACCCGGTGGTCCGTCGATCACCTGACGTGCCACGATCAGTTCTATGACGTCAGCGCCCAGAAGTACTTCTACTGGACCTCGAGTCGTACTCGGCAGATCCAGGTCAGCGAGATGAGGCCATTTGCCCTTCTCCCGTGACCAGTCCATGGCGTGATTTGACACACTCAGCGTCGGCGTCGTTTGGGCGTTCCGTATTTCGTGACGTGTGCCACCGCTGCTGACAGGCTCGATCACGAAGGACACACGGCGTGATCTGAGTCGTTCACTTCCGTTTAGGGTACTCAGGACCAAACTGTCAATGGGTCCAGAGATGCCGAGACGGTCGCTCAGGCCTTCGGTCACCAGCGTTACCTGGCTCCCGAGGTCGAGAAGCGCGTGGGTTGTGCAGCGCCCAGCAGGACCATGCACCGTTATCGGCAGTGTCTGCAGCAGCACCTCACAGGGTGGCTCGACCACCGCAGTGCCAACATGTTTCACTGGTGACGGCGCGCTGCCGGCAGCATTGCGCCGTGGAAACACACGCTCTCCGTTGTGCAGAAGCGTGTGGTGACGTTTTCCACAGTTCTCGTGACCACATTTTGCGCTAGACGTGCACGCGGCGCTGATGTGGCCTCGCACGAGACAGTTGAAGCAGAGCCCGTTTCGACCGGCCACTTCAGCTCTCTCGCTCGCTGTCAGCTCCAGAAACCTGTCACAGCGCTCTACGTCATGTGCCCCCTGACAGACTACACATGCGTCCTCACTCGCGACCGGCGCTGCCTTTATTGCACTAATTTTCGGTTTTACGACCTCTCGGGGCGCGGCCGGCGCTAGCGCAGTCGCATAAACACGCCGCTGCCGGCTCTCCCCACTGTTGACCTCGGCCTTGGATTGCTGGTGGCCCGTCAGGGTCAGGGACGCGCGCCCAGCGGCCACGTAGCGGCGCAGCCAGCTGTCCAGGTCAGCGAGAGTTGGGCGGACGAGACCGCTGTGTACAGCGTGCTCGCCCCACTTCAGCGCCAGCGCAGCGGGAAGCTTCGAGATCACGGCTGTTACATTGGTGGCAGCCGAGATGTCCGCGTCGTAGTGAAGGCACTGTAGCACACGGACTGCGGTGCGAAGGTCACGTGACAGCTCTGTCACAGCCGACATATCACCATCTTTCACCGGCCGCGAATCGAGCAGTTTTTTCATCGTCGCGTGAATGACCCGCGCCGGGTCACCGAACTCCTCCTCTAGCTCACGCAGAGCCTCACCGTACAGAGAAGAGTCGCACAACATACCGCGCACTGATTCCTTGGCCGGCCCGGTGAGATGAGCCTGGAGATATGTCAGGCGCTCGACGTCAGTCAGGTCGTCTCGGTCGTGCACTAGAGCCCTGAACAGCGCGATCCATCTCGGCCATTCCAGAGCGGAGCCGCTGAACTTATCCAGGGTCACTCGAGGCAGCTGTGGAGTCGTTTGCTGTCTCACGGGCTGTAGCGGGCGTCGCGGTTCCTGCTGGTGACGGTCGTCGTATGGCCGCGCGCTCACCAGTTGTCCGTACTGGGAGGACTGCTCCACCCAGTCCCGGGTGCGTGAGGACCTGTCACCCGGCAGCAGCGGCTCACGCAGCTGGGCAGCTGGCTCACTTGGAGCTGCGGCAGCAGGCCGAGCTAGAGCCTGACGGTCGACGGCAGATGACTGGTGGTCATACTCCTCCTCCTCGAGCAGCTCCAGCTCCAGCTGACGGCGTTCAGCTTCGTCGGCGAGCTGTTGAGCTTCGAGAGCTGCCCGCTGTCGTGCCAGTTCTGCCTCTGCCGCGGCCGCGCGCTGGCCTTGCTCCGCTGCGAGCTTGCTTAGCGCGGCTCGGCGGCGGGCTGCGCTGATGGTGGACGACGCTGCGCTGCCGAAGGTCTCGCTGCGGGTATGACATGCCTGCGAGCTGCGCGTAGATTTAGCGTCACACCGTGCGACCGCCTTTGCGGTCGATTTCGCGTCGGACTTCGCTTCCGACATCACTGCGTCGGACTTCGCTTCCGACATCACTCGTTCACTGCACTTGCGTCGGACTGTACGTCCATTCACTCACTAGTTCACATACATCCGGCCCGGAGGACCAAAATGTTCGTGTGATTCGTGGTCGTTTACTCTGATCCAGCACGGCAGACCAAAGTGTTCATGTAATCGTCCAGTTCACTAATAATTGCGTATCTGATCGAATCGTTTCATTAACCGGAGGACCAAAAGAGTTCTTAGATGAATGTCTATTTCTGGATTACTCGTCACACACTGCACCTCAATCGAATCGTACGACGCCGGCGCCGTTGCGCCGGCGGAGCCGCGTCGCCGTCGTCGTCGTGTCGCGAACTGCCGAGCCGGCCGGCGGCGGCCGGCCCGGCGCGTTGGGGCCGGTCAGCACACATATGTGCTCCAGATGACCCCCCAGGCCCTGCAGAGGACCACGTGGACGGCGGGGCTCGGCAGTGCCCGCCGCGCGCTGCCGTCGCTGTGCGGCACGGTACGTTTTCTCTCGAACAGGTAGAGTAGACCGGGGCAAGTCGCATCGCCGAGGTAAAACGCCTTACCGATGTTTCTCGAAACTGGCAAGGTTCTGGGGAAACATCCTATCGTCTATAAAACGTGCACTATTATGATCATTATATGAGCAGACTAGAAAGAAATTGTGGTGACTCTTTCGGGAGATATAGCCAAAAATGTGTTTTTGGAGTGATTTTTATGTTTTGTTGTCAAATTATACATCATGGCGTTCTTTTACGGTCCACATTTTATGTATTTTGAACAACTATTGTCTAACGCTTAGAATGCCGGGCTGGTTCGTGTTAAATTATGTCTTGCTGGAGTGCAAGGCGTTGTTCTCTGACCGAACTACGTGATGGGGTAAAACGCCCCAGTAGGTCGCGGGGCAAAAAGCCCCATGGAGCGTTTTACCATATGTGTTGTTCGGACTACCCACTTTCTAATGTTCGGTAGCTGGCGAACAGTAAGTTTCTGTGCATTTATATGTACTTTTCTCAGCCTCTGAATGGCAAAGGAAGTATTTTGTTAACATTTACGTTGCAATAATTTCTTAATTTGCCTTATGAGGCAGGTGAAAAACCTGCTCATACAATAGTGTCATAGCTGAAACCCTGATAGGATGGAAGGTGCTAACGTCAGTGCCGTGCCTCCCGAGGTCTAACGGACCTCTCATATAAGATTTAGTCAACTAGCATGTTTAATCTTTAATCTAGAGTATGGGGCTTCTTGCCCCAGGCCGTGGGGCGTTTTGCCCTGGGGTTGGGGCAAAATGCCTCATTTGCACTTGCTTCACAAATCAATTCCTAGCTGGGAGTCCGATCATAAGTGAATGAATTTGAGGGGTGGAATTTAAAGTAAAATGTCCAAAGAACGCATTGAGCACAAATTTGGCCCTCCAGGTAATGTGGGACAAAAGTTATGTAGCAAAATAAATTATCTGGGGCGTCTTGCCTCAGGCTACCCTACCTACAAAAGCTGAAGCCCAAGAACTGTTCCTTTGTCATCAGTGGATAAGAGGACGAATATCTAAACTCCTATCTGTACATTTCTATAAACAAGTTGGAGAGGGAGCGAGTATGAAAGCCTTCTCTGTGTCACCTCAAACAAAATCTTTTTTTTTCAAGGCTTGGTGTTTGTTTATTTTTTCTTTCAAATAATCAAACAAACAAATTGTTAACGAACTATTTTGCTCGCGAACAATTGTGATGTCATGGGCAAAACCTTAGCGAACAAACAGCGGGCAGTTCACGAACGTCCATGAACTGTTCGCGAACACGGTTTCTTCCCAAAATTAGGTAGCTATAGGTAGCTATAGGTAGCTATACATCTTTTTGCAAAAGATAGGAAGCAGTGAGGTAGAAGCGCGTTGTGAAATAGCGTCTTATGTCATATATCGACTCGGCGTTATAGGTCAGTGACATCAGACGTTTACGTTTGGTGCAAAAAAAGTTCGCTTGAAATATCAAATATACGATGTGTACGATTATTATTCTTGATCGATAGTTCACAAATGCACGTCTAAGAAACAAGCGCTTAGCGAACCCTAACCCACCTCTGCAGAAGCATATCTTCCTCATGCTAGTAGGTGTCGCTCTAACACAAACTGAATCTTTACAGGTGACGCTGTGATAGAGAAAGTTCATTGTGCCTCTCGACACAGGCCTTCAGGGCCTATTTTAACATGTTAACTGGGGGGGGGGCAAATGCCCCCGCACTCAACAGAATTGCCCCCCTAGTCGTCGAGATTTGCCCACTATAAAAATGGGCATAAAGGAACAGGGTGACAAACATACTACGTAACTACTGTGACTTGTTTTGCAATGGATGTCAAATGAGTCAGTCTGTAAGTAATGACCAGTGGTGTATCTAAGGGTGGGTCATATGGGTCATGACCCCCCACCCTCTTGGGGCCCGGGGACACCACAGGCCTGCCAGGGGCACCACCGGCCTGTCAGGGGCACCACAGGCCTGTCAGGGGCACCACAGGCCTGTTGGGAGCACCATCAACCTAGCAAGAGCACCATAGGTCTGCCAGGGGCACCACAGACCTGCCAGGGGCCCCACCAGCCTCGCAGGGGCACCACCTTGGGCCTGTCAGGGGTACCACCACAGGCCCGCCAGGGGCACCATAGGCCTGCCAGAGGCACCATAGGCCTAGCAGGGCGCCACGGACCTGTCAGGGGCACCAGAGGCCTAGTATGGACACCACATGCCTGGCAGGGACACCACCGGCCTCGCAGGGACTGGGACACCTTGGGCCTGTTAGTGGCACCACGTGCCTGTCGGGGACACTCCAGGCTTGTCAGGAGCACCACAGTCCTGTCAGGGCCCAGGGGCACCACCGGCCTCACGTGGACACCACCGGCCTCGCAAAGGCATCATGGGCCTGTCAGGGGCACCACGGGCCTGTCGTTGGAACTTCAGGCTTGTCAGGGGCACCACAGTTCTTTCAGATGCACCGGCGGCCTAGCACCATGGCACCATGTTTGGCCGAGGTCGCGATTCGGCGTATGTCGCCTCGCATTAGCCGCGCGTTTGCAGTCTTTTCGTGGTTTCAAACGTTCAAACATGGGATATGATGTAGCTCCCATGCATTAGGGTGGGTGTCAAGATCACCGGAAGGTCAGGTCAGATCATTTACCTTTGATGACCTCGGTTCACATTTTCGAGTTTTATGTTTCTACTTTCTAGGCTAGTTTTTGGAGCTGAATTCGAATTAAGCAACCATTTGACCATTTACGAAGTAGTTTTGGTGCCTTCGTAACATGTTACGAAGCTGTCAGAGGCGGTTGCCACCTACTACGAATACCCGGCAAAACCCTTACTGGTTGACCTGACCTGACCTGACCTGGCCTAAATGCATGAAGACATCATCTATGATCATAACTAACATGATATTCGTGATCAGCACCCCGAAAAACCATAGCAGCCACTCTTAACGACGCTCTAACAGGTCCCGATTTTCCCGACTTTTGGGTCAATGACCTGACCTGGAAGGTCAACCGATGACCTAGGACCTTAAAATTGGGTATAATCGGCTTCCTTTTATCACGGGCAACACGGTCGTTTTTTCCGCGAAGCTCTAGCTCGATCAGGGGCGAAACGGCAAGGGGGAGGGTCCAACGGACCCCCCCCCCCCTATACGCTCGCTACTGGAAACACCAATACGGGCGAGGGTTAACCCTCGCCCCGTTGGGGGGGGGGCCATTTTGGCCCCCCCCCTGTGGTTTTTCCTGAATAGCAAGAAAACGGCGGCGCGCAGCGCCGCCAAATTTTCAGTACCTTCCCGGGCATCAATTTGACACCTTCACACCGAATTTCAAGTCTTAGGTCACCTTAGGTCAGGAGTTATTGAGGTCAAACTGAGGTCATGTTCGAGCAAAAATGAGCAAAAAACATGCAATCTTGAAACGCTCACCAAATCTACAGTTATCAAGCAATTTCAAAGTTCTTTATATGGTCTAGTAGACAAAAAGCGGCGCTACAAAACTGCTATCTCGGATTTTCAAAATTTTGGGTTTTTGACCAAAAAAATTCAAAAAATGGATTTTTTTAGAAAAACTTTGAAAAAATCCAAAATTTTCCGAATTTCGAAACAACGGATTATATGTGATGGTCCCAGCGCTCTTCTATATACATACCAAATTTCAGATCGATATCTCGTTTTTTGGCCAAGTTATAGCGAAAAAACTGTTCAAAAACGATGACGTCAAATTTTTGAACTCAATTTTTAGCAATCCTAGACCACGTACGGCAAAACAAAGACCACCATTGAACTCCCCGTGACGAGCTGCATCGATTCGATACCCATTTTATGCAAAAATATTAACTTTGAAATTTGACCTAATTTGACCTGACCTTGACCTGACCTTGACCTGACCTTGACCAAAACGTGATCTAAGCTGGCCCCAAAGGCTGCCTGACCCATATAATCGCATTTGTCATGTAAAATGGACCATAAAACATGTATCACACGACACTTTCATATTGTGACCCCCCCGTGACCTGACCTCTGTGACCTGACCTGGTATCAGTGACCTCAAATAGCAAAATATGTGTTTGAAGAACATTTCCCCATCGATGATTTTCAATGAAATGCATTTTGCTCGATTTTACAACGCATTTCTTGAAGTGCCTGTAAACGGTGAAAATTGGACCTTTGACCTGACCTGTGACGTCATCGGTTTGCCCTAGGTCGATAAAATTGGGTCACAAGGTAGTTCCCCGTTGGGGCTATCCAACGCCGTTTACCGCTTGTCGCTATGTTGCGTGGTTCTCGAGATCTTAGGGGGGGGGCCAAAATGGCCCCCCCCCCCAACCGGGCGCGTTGCTCAGCAGAGCCCAACGGGGCGCGGGTTAATGGATTATTAAAGACAATTTTCCAGGTTGCCCCCCCCCCAGTCAAATTCCCTTAACCCTCGCCCTGGCAGGGCATTTTTCATAACACGGCCTGGCAGGGGGGGGTCGATGCGACCCCCCCCCCTCGCGATTGGCTCCTATGGCACCTAGAAACACCAAATTCGGTAGGTAGGTGGGCCCCCTGGAGTTCTCGCCCCTGTGCAAATTTGGTTGCTCTAGGTCAATATTTAAGGGGGGTTTTGGGGGTATAAATGTAAAAATTTCGCTAAAAACAGGTCAAAAGTTTTTCGCTTATAACTTTTGATCTAATTAAGATAAAGCAAAAAGAAAAGCACCAGTGAACTCAGCACGTCAAGGCGCGTCGAATGATATACTTTTTATCTTGCTTAAGTGTACATAAAGTTTTTCTTAAATTTTAAGTAAACTTAAATTAATAAATTAAGTTAAGGTTAACCAAATTGCATCATATCGCATATCATTCGATTCGGCTGATCACCAGGAACACAATGGTACCATTTTTTAAGCTCTAGCGTCATTATGTGCCAAGTTATTGGCAAAAACGTCATTTGACCTCAGTTGACCTCATTTGACCTGACCCATGGATAAGTACACCAAACAAAGAAGCACCAAGTGACCTGCTGTTGAGTACTGTGGTTTCAAAGCACAAAAGTGATAAAACGAAGCGGATATCTCCAGTATTTTCCGAATTTAGTATTTTCCCATAGGCTTAACATTACGACGTAATGACCTCTAACCAGTGGCGTATCCAGGGGGGAGGCCAAGAGGCCATGGCCTCCCCCTTTGGCATCAAACATGCAAGTGGGCCCTTTGGGTCACTTGAGTGCAGTGACGTACCCAAGGGGGGCCACGGGGGCCCCGAGGGGTCCCTGGTCACTTGAGGGGCCCCTGGTTATCTGAGGGGCCCTTGGCTACCTAAGGGGTCCCTGGTTATCTGACAGGCCCCTGGTTGTCTGAGGGGCCCCTGGTTATCTGAGGGGGCCCTGGTTACCTGAGGGGCCCGTGGTTATCTGAAGGAGTCCTGGTTACCTGAGGGGCCCTGGCTATCTGAGGGGCCCCTGCGTTACCTAAGGGGCCCCTGGTTATCTGAGGGCCCCCTGATTACCTAAGAGGCCCGTAATTACCTGAGACCCCCTGGTTATATGAGGGGCCCCTGGTTACCTGAGGGGCCCCTGGTTATCTAAGGGACCCCCAGCTACCTGAGGGGTCTCTGATCCCTTGGGTGGCCCCTGGCCAGTGTCCTGAAGAAACCCTGGTCGCCCAAGGGGCCATGTTTACCCGGGGATTACCTGGTTATATGAAGGGCCCCTGCAGTCACAGGAAGGCATTTAGGTACCCGTGGAGCTCCTGGTATAACCGGCCCCCGGTTATCAGAAGGTCCCCTGGTCACCTGGTGGGCCCCTGGTCAATTGAAAGGCCCCTGGTCACCTGAGAGGCCCCTGATCACCTGAATAGCCCCTGATCACTTGGATTGAACGGCATAGCCAGGGGCGAGGGGCACATGTCCGTTATAAGGTTTAGGGTCCCCTCGGGCCCGAGGGACCCTGCGGTGCCAATTGGCAGCAGAGGGTTCGCGCTGGCCACGCTTCAACTGGAAAGGACACCACAGGGCTTGTGAGAACACCCCATGGTCTCTTGTGTAGTCACACTTATCTCCAGAAGGGCCCCACGCCGGGTTCTGAGGGACCTTGCCGGCCTCTGCCAGGGCCGTTGCCGGCCAATCAGGGATCAGCTGTAAGGGCCCCATACCCGTTTGTTATGGCCCCACGGTCCACACCAGTTTCTGATGGCCTTCACTGCCACCTCTAAGGGTCCCACACCAGTGCCTCTTAAGGGCCTTCTTCGGTGGCTCTGAGGCGGCGCCTCTCCGAGGGCCCTAGGCCAGCGCATCTGACGACCACTTACCAGCGACTCTGAGGGCCTCCCGACCTCTGAGGGTCCCTTGCCGGCCTATGAAGGGCCACCAGTAACTTTCAGGGTCAAACTGCGTCAAACTATCTTAAAATGCCATTTGATGGCCCTCATAGGCCAGCGTAGGGCCCTTAGAGGCCAAGGCTGAGCCCCCAGAGGCTAGCGTGGAGCCCTCAGAGGTCGCTTTGGCGGCCATAAAAAAGTTTAGACTTGAGCGTGGGACCCTTTGACGCTGGCGTAGAACCCTAAGAAGCCAGCGCTCAGCCCTTTAAGGCCAGCGTGGGACCCTCTAAGGCCATTGTGGGGCCTTCTAAGGCCAGTGTTGGACCCTCTATGTCCAGCGTGGGGCCGTCGATGTCCAGCATTGGGTCTTTTAAGCCCATAGACATGGGACCTTCTTAGGTCAGATTGAGGTCCATTGGTCACGGAGACCAGCTTGGGGCCCTCTGAAGACAATGTGGAGCCCTTTTAGGCAAGTGTGGGGCCCTCTGTGACCAGCGTGAACCCTCTGAAGCCAGCGTGGGGCCATCTGTCATCTGACTCCAGACTTGAGAGGCTGGTGCTTGGCCCTCAGAAGCCAGCGCCGAGCCTTCATAGGCTGGCGTCGGGCCATTAGAGACCACCTCGAGGGCCTCGGCAGCCACTCTTCAGACCTTATGCATGTTTGGGCCCCCTGAGGCCCTAAGGTAGGGGTGGCCCTTAAAGGCATGCGTGGGACCCTCAGGGGACATCGTGGGCTTCTAGAGACCGGCGTGGGTTCGAGAGCGGCAATAGGGACATCAGAGCCTGACTCAAAGGCTCCCAAGAGCCAGCGGGGGGCCTTGTGAGGTCAGCCATAGCATGGGTCTCCTGAGGCCATTATGGGGCCCGGAGGCCAGCGTGGTTCACTCTGTTGCCGGTGTGGGGCTTTCAGAGGCCAGAATGAGCCTTCAGAGGTCGGAGTGAGGCCAATGTGGGCGACATAGAGCCATCAGAGTCTAGATCAGAGCTCAAACCGAGTCGGGCCCTTCTAAAGTTAAGGGTACCAGCCCTCAACCAGCGCAACCACGCAAGACGCAAGACAAGAGACTGACATATGCCCTTTGAAAAATGTTACAATCTTTAACCCGCGCACCGACGGGGGTCTGCGCCAACTTCGCACCGACGGGGGGGGGGGCGGATGACCGCCCCCCCTGAGATCTCGAGAACGAAGCAAGATAGCGACAAGCGGTAAACGGCATCGGATACGCACGGCCAAGATCTACAATTTTTTACCAAGGTCATTTTCAGGTCAGGTCAAAGATGACGTCACAGGGGTCGAAAAAGTCAAAATGGCGGCGCTAGATATGGAGAGAGTTTTTCTCGAATAACTTTCGAATTAGTCAAGAAAGGAACAAACTAAGGGCATCATCGTGATCTTCTCATCAATCCGCATCGAATGATATATATGTTGACCTCGAAAGGTCAAGGTCAAAGGTTGACCTCAGGTCACGTGACCTCGAGGTCATCATGTATATCATTCGATGCGTCTTGACGAGCTGAACACAATGAGACCATCCACGCGTCTGTATCTTGTTCCTGTACGGAGTTATTGGCCAAAAACCTTTGGTGACCTTTGATGACGTCACATGACCTCACAGCTGCCCAACAGCAAAACAGACCTCAAGGTAGTGAAGGTTGATCGTATATGAAGTCATGTATGGTATATGGGGCCATTCCGACCCGTTTTAGTGGTAAAAACAGGGAGTTGATTTTTCCACCATTGACTTATAATGGGGAGGTCGCGAAATTGACCTGACCTTAGGTCACCGATATCAAAATTCCGAGATATACAAATTGTAGCTACTAATGACCTAATAATATCCTGCGACTTTCAAAGGCCTCCGACATCTACTGTAGCTCTGGCACGGTGACAAAGTTGCAAAAAAGTGACTTGAGGTTGGGTCATTCAAAGTGACCTGGTGACCTGACCTTAAAAGGTAGGAAGTTCAAACTTGCACACCATGTGTAAAATTAATGAGGTTATAGTCATACCAAATTTCGCGACGCGCAGCGGCCGCGGTTTTCCCGCTATTCGCGAAAAACCTAAGGGGGGGGGCGGATATCCGCCCCCCGTCGGTGCGCGGGTTAAAAAAAAATTGGCAAAGACATTTTGCTTTTGATGATCTTTAGTGACCCTAGCGACGACCAAAGCAAAAAAAAACTATATGCCTACTGCTGAAATAAATTGTACGCTACAGAGCTATCGATATCGGCCTTTTTCACGTTTCAACATTTTTTTTTTTTTTAGATTGCCGAGTGTGCCTAAAAAGGCTCCCTCACATGGCAAAAGTGGCAAAGAACCGCACCTGGGCGTGAGTTAAGTACGCCATACTACTGGGGCCCCTAAGGTAAGGATGGGGCCCCTCGAGCAGGTTTGGCCTCCCCCTTTCCAAGATCCTGCAGATACGCCACTGCCTCTAACTGACCTCAGGTCAGTGACCTCAAAAAACCCGAACTATATGTTATACAACTCGGTGAACTTAGCACATCCTGAAAGTTTGAAGGAAATCAGTGCGAAACTGTGAGTTGGACAGGTGCAAAAAGAAATTTGAAATTTGACCATGACCTTGTACCGGTTTTTCTGACCTGGTGACCTGACCTAAGGTCACCCGGACCTGAAATTTTCAGGTCATATGTAAAAAGGTTGCCCCATAGGCTGTGCCAAATTCGGCGGCGCTGCGCGCCGCCGTTTTTACGCTATCTTCGAAAAACCTTAGGGGGGGGGGTCGCATCGACCCCCCCATGCCAGGGCGAGGGTTAACCATCGCATGTGTAGGGGGGGTCGGATGGACCCCCCCATGGTTTTTCGCGAATAACTCGCGTAAAAAGCGGCCGATCGCGACGAAACTTTCAGTACCCTCGCATTGATCAATTTTACACCTGCCCTGAAAATTTCATGACCCTGACCCAAATGACCTTTGACCTGTGACCTCTTTTCCGAGACCATGTTTGGCCGGAATCGCGATTTCGCGTATGTCGGCTCGCACTAGCCGCGTGTTTGCAAGCTTTTCGTGGTTTCAAACGTTCAAACATGTGATTTGATGTTACTCCCGTGTGTGTCAAGGTCACCTGAAGGTCAGGTCAGGTCATTGACCTTTGGTGACCTCGGGTGACCTCTGGTCACTTTTTCGAGTTTTACATGTTTCTAGGCTAGTTTTTGGAGCTGAATTCGAATTTAGCAACCATTTGAACATTTACGAAGTAGTTTTGGTGACTTCGTAACATGTTACGAAGCTGTCAGAGGCGGTTGACACGTACTACGAATACCCGTCACGACGCCTACTGGTTGACCTGACCTGACCTGACCTGACCTGGTCTAAATGCTTCAAGACATCATCTGTGATCAAAACTAACACGATATTCGTGATCAGCATCCCGAAAAACCCCTTAGCAGCCACACTTTACGACTTTCTAACAGGTCCCGATTTTCCCGACTTTGGGTCATTGACCTGACCTGGAAGGTCAACCAATGACCTAGGACCTTAAAATTGGGTATCATCGGCTTCCTCTCGTCACGGGCAACACGCTCGTTTTTTTCCGCGAAGCTCTAGCTCGATCAGGGGCCAAACGGCAAGGGGGGGGGGGGGTCCAACCGACCCCCCCCCCCTACACATTAGAAGCTGGCAAACGCCGCACACATGCGAGGGTTAAAATAGGCTCTGCAGGCCTTCGCATGATGCTAATGTTGGTTATGTATTACAAGTCTGACGCCCTTCCTCCGGCCCTTATCGGATGCTTTCGATAACCCTCGCGTGCCCGGGGGGCGTTTTTCGCCCCCCCCCCCCCTCCTGGTGCATATTTGCGCTCCCGAACGCTTAGGGATAGGAAAGCAAAACTTTTGGTACCTTTTCTCCCATCAATTTGATATCTTCTGAAATAAACAATTTGAGCCTATACCCCTTGATGACGTCACAGGGTCAATTTTTCTAGACTCCCGTACGGCAAACCTCGTCGTCACAGACGCGAACTTCTAATAGCTGTTAAAGTAGAGTTTTAGAGATAAAGACAAATTACGAGCACGGTTGTGTAGCGTTTGACCTAGAGAAAAACAGGAAAATATTTTTGGTGACCTGAGGTCAGAGGTCAGGTCAACGACCACGAAATGTGGTTTTAGTTTTTCGTAAATAACTTCGACAAAAATGGCCCTAGAGCAATGGCAATGGATTGGTACCATCGCATTCGCCTTATCAAACCGCGTCGAATGATATATATATATATATATTGTTTGGAGAAGGTCAAGTTTTATGTTGATCTCATGTGACCTCGAATGACCTTTGGCTGACCTTGACACATGAAAGGTCGTTTATGATGGATTCGTACCCGCTGATCACGAATCTGGCATCTATTTTCCTTTAATCCTTCATTTAGAACCTCCGGATGGCAAAATTGTCTTACTTATTATTACTAACTTGAATCAGTGAAATTAGAAATATCCTCTAGCAAGGATGCTCTTCTGTGACCTTGACCTTTGAGCATCCTTGTATCGTAAGATGAACTACAAAACTTGATAAACCTCAAAACATTTCAAAACATCTTGGAAGTTAGCACGCAAAATGTACGAAACAGTGAAAAGTTTGAGGTCAATTTTGAGCATGACCTTGACCTTGACCTTTCATTTTGAGCACATTTTCGGAATGCTCAGATTCTCTTCTTTCGTTTGACACCCAATTTTGCCGTTTTTATGCATCCTGCCGTCCTCTAAAACGCTTACTTTGATATCACTAAACATGAACCAATTTTTGCCTTTGACCTTGACCTCTGACCTTGAAAATTGACCTGAGGTCAAAAATTTTAGGTGCTTGAGAATCGTCTCGTAAGGACCATTCGTTTGCTATCAATTTTGTTTCCGTAGCTCCATTATTTACGGAGTTGGACGGGGGGAATGACGAAAAACTCGCTAAAAAATAAACTCGCTGACTGAGCCCTATATGTCGGCTGCCGTATTGCATTGCATTTGAGCCAGAAACGCGGACTGGGTGTAAGTTGTCGAGAAATAATTTTTGGCCTGAAGTGTTCTCTGAAGTATTATCTACATAGTACATGGATTCAGGGAACATATTTGCTATCTATGATGGCTTAGGAGATATTGAATCTTAAGTCCTCCGGTGTACCCTGTTTTGCGGCGGCCCACGTGTTAAAAGCTGCTGAACATTTTTACTTTGACCAAAAAACGCGGGTACAGTTTTGTCTGTACGAAAATGACTCTTATCCTATCGCATTCCACGTGGGCTGAAAATTCAGAAACCAGGGAACATATTTGCTACGACCAGTAGGTAGGGGAGAGCGGGGCCAGTTGAAACACGGGGTCAGATGAAACATGACTTTATTTTCAACAGTATGCAACATATGGCGTTGCCGACACCACTGCGCATTCGCGCTCGACCACTTCCTTTGTCAACGGCGTTTGGGCGGCAAACGGACGGTAATTTTGATTTGACACTTGTTTTTGTGTTTTTGAGGGGCGTTTGGGAGAAATCGTTCTTATGAATATTTTGTGATATCTCATATACCTTTGTTTGCTGAAAGAAGAACTCCTGGCTCCGGAATAACACCTTATTTGGCCCTTCATTCAGCATGATGCCGTCCCTCCAGCTCGTTTGACATGTGCTTTACGGCGCGTGCGAGATGGCGGGAGCGGATGGGGTCAATTGAAACGCTTCTCTGAGGGTCAGTTGAAACAGGGCCACAGGCCGTTTCAATGGACCCCGGTGACCTTTGCAATGGTTATTGTTCAGGGGCTGTAAACATTAAAGGAAATAGTCCACCTTTGAAATGAGCTTTTAAACTGAAATAATAGTTTAATAGAGCTCAATTTTTGACCCCTTTTTCTCCAGCCTTTTGCTTGAAAGCACACTATAGCCTGAGATATTTCTCATTTTTCTCATCCGCCCATTTTACCATAGTCTATGTACTTTATGTCACCTATTATGAGGAATTTTGCACTTTTAGCTTTCCAACGACCTATTGAATGTAGCATTTGGAAAAGTAAACCGGACAAAATATCTCCTTAACCAGGGGCGGATCCAAGGGGGGGGTCACATGGGTCATGCCCCCCCCCCTTGAGGCCCGGGGGCCCAAAGACCTACCAGGGGCACCACCGGCCTATCAGGGGTATCACAGTCCTGACAGGGGCACCACAGGACCGCCAGGGGCACCACAGGCCTAGCAGGGACACCACGGGCCTGGTGCCCCTGGGCCCTGACAGGACTGTAACGCCCCTGACAAGCCTGAAGTGTCCCCGGTAGGCACGTGGTGCCCCTGACAGGCCTGAGGCGCCCCTGCAAGGGCGGTGGTGCCCCTGGCAGGCCTGTGGTGTCCATGGCAGGCCTATGGTGCCCTTGCTAGGCCTCTGGTGCCCCTGACAGGCTTGTAATGCCCCTGGAAGGACTGTGGTGCCCCTGGGCCCTGACAAGCCTGAGGTGCCCCTGACAGGCCAGTGGTGCCCTTGCTAGGCCTGTGGTGCCCCTGGCAGGCCTCTGGTGCCCCTGACAGGCTTGCGGTGCCCTTGGAAGGACTGTGGTGTCCCTGGGCCCTGACAAGCCTGAGGTGCCCCTGACAGGCCCGTGGTGCCCTTGTTAGGCCTGTGGTGCCCCTGGCAGGCCTCTGGTGCCCTTGCTAGGCCGCTGGTGCCCCTGCGCCCGGAGAGGACTGGTGCCCCTGAAAAGTCTGAAGTGCCCCTCGGCAGGCCCGTGGTGCCCCTGACAGGCCCAAGGTGCCCCTGCGAGGCCGGTGGTTCCCCTGGCAGACCTCTGGTGCCCCTGGCAGGTCTGTGGTGCCCCTGGCAGGTCTGTGGTGCCCCTGGCAGGTCTGTGGCGCCCCTGGCAGACCTGTGTTGACTGGTGCCCCTGCTAGGTCGCTGGTGCCCCTCACAGACCTGTGGTGCCCCTGGGCCTTGACAAGCCTGAGATGCCTGGCTATGACAGGCTCGTGGTGCCCCTGATAGACCAGTGGTGCCCTTGCTAGGCCTGTAGTGCCCCTGGCAGGCCTCTGGTGCCCCTGCTACCCCTGCGCCCGGAGAGGACTATGGTGCCCCTGAAAAGCCTGTGCCTCTCGTGCCTCTCGACAGGCCCGTGGTGCCCCTGGCCCCTGACAGGCCCAAGTTACCCCTGCGGGGTCGGTGGTGCTCCTGGCAGACCTCTGGTGCCCCTTGCAGGTCTGTGGTGCCCCTGGCAGGCCTGTGTTGACTGGTGCCCCTGCTAGGCCGCTGGTGCCCCTCACAGGCCTGCGGTGCCCCTGGAAGGACTGTGGTGCCCCTGCCCCTAGGGGTGCTCATGGGCCCAACAGGTCCGTTGTGCCCCTGACAGGCCTGTCGTGTATACTTGCTAGACCTGTGGTGCCCCTACTTCCTGGCAGGCCTGTGGTGCCCCTGGCGGGCCTGTGGCGCCCCTACAAGGCCGTAGGTGCCCCTGAAAGGTTTGTGGTGTCCCTGGGTGGTGTCCCTGGAAGGACTTTGGTGCCCCTGACAAGCCTGAAGTGTCAAGGACAGACCCTTTAGACGCCAGGGTCAAGTTCGTCGGACTGACAACGATTTGCTTACCTGATAACGTTCCTGGTAAGTACTCACTACTCAGCGTCCACAACATATATACACATACACATAGCATCTATGCACATAGCACATTCATATATACTTGCTTACAATTGGTAAATGTGGTTGTGGCTAAGAGTTAACCCGCGCGGGGCTGGGGTCTCCAGCCGAACGCGCGGGGCTGGGGGGGGGGGTAAATTTTACACCCCCCCCCCCTGTTATCTCCCGAACTAATGGTCCGATTTGGAAAATTCAAACGCCAATCGAAAGCTCTCATCACGAACTACTAAAAACATGTACTTAATTTAAAGTTTGAGGTCAAGGTCAAGGTCAGGTCAAGGGTACAAATTGCAAGTTTCTACAGTATCGGCCTTGCACCGTAGTTGCCGAAGAATGGAGTCATGGACTGAGACTGATCGCCCAAAACGTGTTCTTAGGCTACCAAGACAATATTCGTTGCATACAATATCATTCAGAGGTCAAGGTCAAGGTCAGGTCAGGTCAGGTCAGGTTACCAAAAAACAAAATATAGAAAAGGGCATGTGCGACACATGTTTTATGGGTCATTTTACTCATAGAATTCAATAGGCACACTCAATAAGTGATATGGACCACCTCTGGATGAATTTCAGGTCGAGGTCAGGTCAAGGTCAGGTCAAGTGAGGTCAAATTTTGAAGTTGGTTGTTAAGGCCTAAAAAGGTGTCTATCTGATGCAGTTTTTCACGGCGAATCGAATGGTGCTATTTTTGTTTCCGTACGAGGTCTGGAACTTCCAAAAAAGTATTTTTTCAAAAAAATTGTGTGTCGTGACGTCATAGAATTTTGAATAACTCCCACATTTTTGAACCGATTCTTCTAAAATTTGGTATGTAGGTGCACATAGACCACTTCTCTGACATATATTCCGGTTTTTTCGATAGACTCAAAATTTTGGATTTTATAATGATTTTCCCAAAAAATTCAGTTTTTTGAAAAAATTTAGGCCAAAATCCAAAATTTTCAAAAAAACCGAGATCGCCATTTGATAGACAAAGTAAAATTACGTATAATCTTTTTTGTTACGTCTTGATTCCTTTAAAAATGAAGATGTTAGCGGCGTTTGAACTTTTGCCGTTTTTGAGGCGAAAATGGCGAACATGACGTCACTAAAACGTCAATTTCTCAAAAATTTTCCGACGGATTTCGCTCAAATTTTCAGGGAACGTGTCAAATTGATGTAAGAAAAGGTACTGAAAGTTTGGCGGCGCTGCGAGCCGCCGTTTTTGAGATATCGCAAAAATTCGCGAGGGGGGGTAAAATTTCCCCCCCCCAGCCCCGCGCGGGTTAAGATACTGACTAAAAATAAAAATAAAAAGAAAAAAACTGAAAATGGGGGCACCACCAAAATGAAGTGGACGAAATCCGTTGAGTTTTTAATTTTGGGTATAGGTAGGGGCACCACCTCGATTCATGACCGTCCCCTTGGAGTTTTCCTGGATCCGCCCCTGTCCTTAAGAAAGTGGCCTTAAAGAGGAAAACATCTCATTGTTAAGGATAGGTGCAATTGACCCCATGGGCTGGTTCAATTGACCCTCGCATCGGGGTCATTTGAAACGGGCGTAGAGCTGTTTTATAAGCATGCGTTTGGCAGCAAAATATGTTTGAAACATAATTTTACATATCTTAAAATAAAGCCAAAAGAGCATATTTTTTCATGGCATTGTGCATTTTTCGATATCACAACTATGATCTCGCTGTGCATGTCAATATATAAAAAGTGGTTCAACTGGCCCCGCTCTCCCCTACTTTTCACGATTCAGACCGAAACGTGAAAAAATAGCCCCAAAACCCTATGGCGGGCACCTCTCCGCGGCGCCCGGCCGCGGGTCGCTAGTTCCCGAAACGACACACCATGTCCCCGGGCTGCGGTGGTTGGGATTACCCCCCGGGCCCGGCCGGGATAACATGCCTTCAATTCGATTTTGTAACGCATTCCTTAGAAGTCCTGCAAACGGTAAGAAATGCGACCTTTGACCTGATCTGTGACGGCATCGATGGCACCTAGCTCAATGGAAGTTGGTCAAATAGTAATTCCCGCCTCCCGGTGGGGCCATCGAGTACCGCTTGAATATTGAAAGTCGGTAGGAAACTTTCCGAGATCTAAGGGGGGGGGGGGGGGAACGCCGTCACCTCCCTCCCCCGAACGGATGGCAGGGTCCCCCAATGACCCAACGGGGCGCAGGTTAACCCTCGCGTGTGCGGCGTTTGCCAGCTTCTAACGTGTTGGGGGCAAACAACGATAATCTTTTATTTGACCTGACCTGTGACGTCATCGGTGACCTCGAGGTCAATGAAATTAGGATTCGCTCGACAGTTTTTCCGGGACTATCAGATGCCGTTTGAATTTTGACGATCGGCCCAGTAGTTTCGGAGCTAGGAGGGGGGGAGCTAAGAATAGCCCCCCCCCCCCCCAGTAGGGCGTGCTATACACAGACTCCAGTGGGGCGCGGGTTAGGAAGGCACCAAACCTACTTCATACATGTTCAAATGGTTTCTTAATCTGAACGACATATTTCGCACATTTTACGTTGAAGTCCTGTTTGCACGAATGAGCATAAAACATCGTATCGGATTCGGAACGGATTCTTTCAACACATATATCTGCAACCAAGTATTTAGTGATGTTATCCTAGCTAGAGAAATATTTAAAATATCGTCGAAATTCCCTATAAATCTCATTTCACAAATCTGGCAACCAAACCAGGGCTCTGCGCAGGCGTCTATTTTTATGCGGTTGAGAGAGCACGATATAGTGTGTTGGTGGATTGGACATATTGTGCGGATAGTTTCAGTGTGAGAATAGTGATCTTAAACATACATACAGTGCAATAATATCGACCAATACCGGGGATTGTGCGAACGTGCTATCACCTTTTTGGCTTCGTGAATATGGCGGACGACTGCAGCAGCTGACAACGCAAGACAAATCCGAAGCGCATTGTGGTGTTGAATTTTGTCTGGTGGGTATTGGTCGTCTATACATATTGCTTTTTCACTTTTTTGATATTTCAATAATTTTCCCTGTCATTTTGAAGCTAGTAACGTCAGGTTTCGTTGCTATTTTTGACGTGTTATGCTTTATG
Organism: Amphibalanus amphitrite; assembly: GCF_019059575.1. Lineage (NCBI taxonomy): Eukaryota > Metazoa > Arthropoda > Thecostraca > Balanomorpha > Balanidae > Amphibalanus > Amphibalanus amphitrite. Next base: position 246,325 of record NW_024882340.1, on the reverse strand, counting down.
TGGACAGGCATTGATCACACCATGAATGTCTCAAAGCATTTTGGAGATTGTGTGTCTGGACTTCTTGCCTCAAGAATCAGTTTTCAGCTATTACCTAATTAAATTTTTGCTCCTACATTATTATTACATTAAAATGGGCAATGAAAGAAGATCAGAAATGGATAGACGTATATTAGGATGGGTATGTGACTGCTGTCGGCAATTGACAGGCATCAACTTCATGTCTATTCTAATTCCTAATTGAACTTGTTTAGGATTAGGTTCAATATGATGGGCTGATGTAGACTGTGTGTCTATTCGGTGCCCACATCAGGTATAAGGTATATGTACTGGATTGGTTTTGAGCTAGGTAACAGTCGTTTGAGCCATGAATAGGTCAAGCCGGTTCTTGAAAGTGTTTGTGCTGTTGCCATTATAGCATCTTCTGGTAATTTGTTCCAGTGATGGACTATACAATTTGAAAAGAACTTTGCCCTTGAAACAGTTGTCAATCTCTTGACTTTCAGCTTCTTGCTATGGCCTCTTGTTTGGCAGTCACTGTTAAAGGGACCCTCCCACCTTAAAGGGACACTCCCACCTTAACATTAGTTTTGAGTTGAGATAGCCAAATTGGTGGCCATGGCCTGTAAATACCGGTTTGGGCACTCACAACATCGACAAATGCTTTAATTCGGAGATATGGAATTTCAAACTTGCAGTTTTCGGATTCTAAGGGGCTAGTGCATTGGTATGCCCCCTTAGAATTTGTGACGTCAGCGGAGATCTAACGATTTTTAAATCTTTTACTAAAACGTTTGGTAGCACACGGTGGTATATGCTGCTTTGCGCGCAACAAATGCCGCACTTTCAAATAAAGTCGCTAGGAACAGCGGAGATCCCAAAAAGTAAACAAAAGTAAAAGTCTAATATCTTGAAAACCGGTGAATATTTTTCGATGAAATTTGGTAGATATTCGTTTTCGCTCTTTCTGAACCGAGCGACATCACTTTCGTGCCAATTCATTAACTTTTTTGAAGGTGGGAGGGTCCCTTTAACATTAGTTTTGAGTTGAGATAGCCAAGTTTGCGGCCAAGCTCAGAAACCACCATTTATCCTGGTTGCAACCCCCGCAGCTTTATGGTGTTCAAGAAATTTCTTCCCTTTACTTGCAGGGTGGGACCAGCGTGGTCCCTATCTCTTAACCATTACGGGAATCTGATGACGTCATCAGGCTTTCGAACGTCCGTTAAATGTTTGACTAAAATGTTTTGTAGCACGCGGTGGTATATGCTGCTTTGCGCGCAACAAATGCCGCACTTTCAAATAAAGTCGCTAGGAACAGCGGAGATCCCAAAAAGTAAACAAAAGTAAAAGTCTAATATCTTGAAAACCGGTGAATATTTATCGATGAAATTTGGTAGATATTCGTTTTTGCTCTTTCTGAACCGAGCGACATCACTTTCATGCCAATTCATTAACTTTTTTGAAGGTGGGAGGGTCCCTTTAATGACGAAGAATCTTGTACTCACTCTCTTTACATAGATCCCTTTATATAAATAAATGTATGTTCTGTTTTGCTCCTTTGATCTTCTCCAAGCCCATATCAACTCATTCTGTTTGAAAAGTTGTTCCCTCTTTTCCCCATACCTACTGCAAAGTATGGCATGTAGGTCAATGAGGCACATCAGCCCAAGTTCAAAATCCATACCAACCCTTCAGACAGTCAGAAAATCCACAACAAAGGGGGCTGAGAGTAATAAATACACCAAACTCAAAAATGGCCAGTCTAAATCATTACTGAGTACTGACCTCAAAGTAATTTATTCACTTACTTACTCACTGAATTGCAGGAAATGTAATAGGCTATGACAAGGAAGCCTACATGATAGTGGTTTCGACTGGCCTCTGGCTCTGGCTGGGTCACAGCAGGCCCCAGGGGATGACCCACATGGTTGATGGGACCACCAGCACTGGCATAGTCCGTTCTGACCACCGCACACTCTTTTAGACCAGAAGGCACACTGAATTATATGTAGAAGCTCCAACAGTGTTCTTCAATTTTCCTCATCTATCTTGTCTGGTCCGCCATGTCCATCATGAAGCCAAATCTGCACAGCACTACACTAAATCTGCACCACACCAGGCCAAATTTGCATGGCGCCACATTCAATCTGCATCACAGTTCACAGCAAACCAAATCTGCACTGCACCAAATCTGCACCAGCTGGACAAGTCTGCACTGATGAGATTTCATCAAAATTGCCATATTTGGAAGACTGGATTACTCCTGCCTCCTTGAAGCTCCTTTGAAGCTATCATCTTAGCACCTTTTATATCCCCCTTCTGGATGTGGAGTGGATTTTTAGGAACATTGTGTTCATTCTACCAGTAGATGGGTGTTAGCTTATCTCCTGCTATAAAGCAGATCTTTCCAAATATTCTGCTGGTGGGATGAAGTGAAAGGTATCCCACACAAAGCCAAAGTCTTTGCTGTCAGTACCTAGGTATGATTTCAAGCTTTTACGACTAGACATTGTAATTCAATATAGGTACGTTCTTCAGCTACTAGCCGTTTATTGTTTTCGTTTCGAATTTTCGACCTTCGCATCGAAACCGTCGTCAAGAAACATGGCAACAAATAAACGACTAGTAGCCGAAAAAACGTATATCGAAGTACCTAGGTACCTGTGCATGCTGTTGGATTTCCAAATTTCTAAGCTCATTAGTGGCTTGTTTTGTTTGTCAATTGTGAGCTGTACAGACCTAATAAATTTTGCCAATGAGAAGGAAAAAATCAGTTTGTGATCAAAATGGAAGGAAAATGAGATTTTCTGAGCTTTGAAATATTTTGCTAAACTGATTGTCATATTTTGTAGGTAAGTATCGTGATTTGTGGGATAAGTGGTTGCTAAAGAACACCCAGTCACTCTTCTCACTTTTATTTATTTTAGCGTAATTTCTTCTTCCTTAAAAAATACAACATATTTTACCCTGAGCTATCCTTGCAAAATGTGATTGAAATAGCTACCTACATTTACCTACAGAGGCTGTAGTATGTTTCATTTTGCTTCATGCTTATCACATGAATAAATACTAGTTAGTTTTATCAAAACCGTTTTGGCTCCATGTTCATTATTGAAGCTCTCACATAAGTTTTGTCAGCTTTGGCATAGGACCATGCATTTCTTAGCTCATACTGCTAAAATATTTTATTACAACTCTTGCTTGGTAAATGTGTGGAATTTGTGTTCTAACCCGCGCTGTGCTGGTGATCTGACTTTTCCCTGTCGTGCTGGGGGGCGTGAAATTGTGCTGATAAAATAATGACATGCGTGGAAAGTGTGTAGCAGGTGTCCTTTTTTCCACAAAAAAAGCTTCTTTGGGCTGCGGACTTCGGAGTCGTAGCCTGTCGGTGTCGACGGTTTTGCCCGGAGTCGAGTCGTAATCGCCAAATTCTTACCCACTCCTACTCCTGAGTCGGAGCTAATAGTGGTTCTGGCCACTTGCTCATCTCCCGCCAATGCGTAGGTTAGGAAGGGTTGTTTTCAATGGATCTTGCTAGATTTTCTCGGTCATTGGCTTCGATAGAAAAGCTTGACCTTTTCGTAGACAGATCGTAGACGGGTCACCGGTCGGCGTTGAATATTCGTATAAGGCTTTTTTAGCCCCTCATTGTCGTGGCACTGCGACATTTCAATTCTCGTTCCGCGACATAGCCATGTCTAATGTCGGTCCTCCCGTTCGCCTTTGCTCTCCGTTACCCCGCCCCTCCTCTGACGCCCCGCGCCGCCGGCCTCCCGCAGGTCGCCGCCGCCACCGCCGCCACCGCCGCCCCGGGCAGCGCCGTCCAGTCGGAGCGCGGGCCGCTGGGCGATGTGAGAGATGTGTGATGCTGCACGCAGATGAGCGGCCAGAAGGACGGTGATCTGTCGCCCTACCCGGTGCCGGTGCCCATCGGAGGCGGAGGGGAGCTCGGCGCGGACGGCGCCGACCCTCCGCCGCCCCCGCTACAGGTGAGACTACTAACGACGGCGGGCGAGCTGGGGCGAGCACACGCACGTGCTAACTTTGTGGAGGATAGTGACTGGGAAGTGAGGGCTCACGGGCTCTCTACGCAGCCCCGAACGTATCCGAAGGTTGGGACTTTTCAATTAAGAACAATCACTATTCTTTAGAATTGTGATTTTCTATTGAAAATCCCAACCTGAGCTACCTCTCTAGGGGGACATTTGCGTTTCTGTCGGAAATTGGGTCATTTTGATCGCCGCCGAAACGGCACGGTAGAATTTGTTGCCATTTTCAGCGTTTGGTCCCGTATCGGGGAGCTACCTTCTGGCAAAGTTGCAAAAAATATAATTGACACGTTTTGGGGTAATCTGCACGTGCATTTTCCCATAGGGTTAACATGGGGAAAAATTTAAAATGCGATTTGCGGAAAAACTCCACGTTAGAAATGGATTATATTTTTAGGGTCGAATCTCGGGCCGGGACCCCACCTTATGGTGGTAATTATTTAAAATATAAATGACAAAATTTCGGGTAATCGGGACGGACAGTTACCCCATGCTAAGCCTATGGCGATTTCGAAAAATTATTTTCAAATCGATTTTGCAAAAAATTTCCACGTTAGATTTTGAAAATGTTTCAATATGTTGTGCCCCGGGGTGTCGGCTACCACATGGTATGGGTCAGATATGGGGCGATTGAAAAGCACGTGCCACGTGCAAACGTGTTTGATGGGGTAACCTCCGGGAAAATCCGACATTGACCAACTGGGGGTCCTATGGCTCAAAAACCACTCCACCTAGTGACACCAAATAAGTGCAGCCGGTGAGCAGATGAGTCCAGCTTGTCGCACCAGTGGTCACGTGGCGCACGTGCTATTGCACGTGCCGTGGCACGGGGTCAATTTTGGTGCTTAAATATACTAGCATTTTGAAATGCAAGGAATGGGGGAAATGGCCTTCAGACAGTCAGTTTTTATTATAGGGTCGATCTGAAAACGGGTATAGGCACAGAATGAAGGGGGCTAAACAACTGCTATCTCGGTTTTTTTTGTGAAATGAAAAATTTAAAATTCTGGGGAAATTATATATTCGAAAGGTGAAATTTCCCTAAAATTTCCCGTTTTTCGAGTTTAGCCGTCCACTGTTCAGAGACGGTGACACCGGCCGGGGTCATCTTTTACATGCTGATGGCCACGTCGATGGGTCATCACGTGGCGTGAACGGTGAAGCTATCAGAGGTCCGGCACGTGCCACGTGGCCACGTGATTGAGTCGCGTACCTCCCAGATTATCGTGTGTTTGCCGATTTGTGGCCTTATAGCACGAAAACAGCACAATCCAGGAACACTAAAATGGTGCAATCAGTGAGGGGACAAGTCCTACTTGCACCACCGGTGGTCACGTGGCACACGTGCAAATCTGGGCACCTCCGTTGCGGAGATATTTTATAGTGAAATATTCAAATGTACATAACTTCTTCAGTTTAAGTCCGATTAGGCTAGAATTTGGTGGGTGGATGAATTGTTAAGCGACATGAACGAATGCGCCATGTTTGTTGCAGTGCGCCACGTTTGTCTCAAAGCGCCATTTTTGCCGAAAAGCGCAGAATGTGCGTAACTTTGTCGAACATTGGACGATTAGGATGCGCTGTAATTAAGGGATGGCTGCTTAAACAGCAGATATGAATGCACCACATTTGCCGCAGGGTGCCATATTTGTCTTAATGCGTCAGTGTTTGCGTTTTGCCTACGGCGGGCGTTTTTTTGCGGCGGTGTTTGCGTTTTTTTCGGTGTTTGCGTTTGGCGGCGGGCGGCCGTTTTTGCGTTTTTGGCGGTGTTTGCGTTTGGCGGCGGGCGGCCGTTTTTTGCGGCGTTTTGCGGTTGGCGGCGGGCGTGCGTGCGTTGCGGGCGTTTTTTTTACGGCGGTGTTTGCGTTTTTGCGGTTTTTGTGTTTGGCGGCGGGCGGGAGGGCGATGCGGGTGTTTTTGCTGTTTGCGTTTGGCGGCGGGCGGCCGTTTTAGCGGCGGTTTGCGGCAGGCGGCCGTTTTTTGCGGCGTTTTGCGGTTTGCGGCGGGCGGCAGTTTTTTGCGGTGTTTTGTGGTTTGCGGCGGGCGGCCGTTTTTTACGGCGTTTTGTGGTTGCCGGCGGTCGGCCGTTATTTGCGGTTAGCGGCGGGCAGCGGGCGGTCGTTTTTTTTGCGGCGTTTAGCGGTTTGCGGCGGGCGGCCGTTTTTGCGGCGTTTCGCGGTTGTCGGCGGGCGATGCGGGCGTTTTTTTGCGGCGGCGGTGTTTGCGTTTTTGCGGTGTTTGCGTTTTGCGGCGGACGCGCGTTTCTTGCGGCATTTTGTGCGTTTTTTGCGGTTTTCGGCGGGCGGGCGATTGTTTTTTGCGAAGTTTGCGTTGGCGTTTCAGGAGTGCGTTTTGCGCGTTTTGCGGTGTTTGCGTTTGGCGGCGGGCGGGCGGTTTTTCACAATTAAAGTCCCAACCTTCGGATCCGCAGTGCTGTTCGACAAGCGCTGCCCGGGCCTATACCGTCGCTGCCGTACCCGAAGGTTGTTTCTTCATTAGACAAACACTATTCTTTAGAATTGTGTTTTTCTATTGAAAAACAAACTGAAGGTGTTTCCATTTCGGGATAGGATTCGTGTTTGGTGCAGCGAATTGGGGCACCTTGCACCGTTTGCACACGAACCGATAGATTTTGATTAAATTTTCAGGGCAGCTGCCCCCACAGATTATCTACCACGAAACACCCTCAGCTAAGAATATAATTATTTTTCTTGCACGTGGCACGTGCACGTGTTTTAGGCCCATAGGCTTCAACATTAGGTGGATTTTCGGCATCGCATTTCTCGCAGACGGGTGCTTGTATTGCGATGGGCTTTTATGTGCTGGGTGGCCGCCCCAGCATCTACCATGAGCCGGCGGCGCCGTTTCGGGCAGCTTCGGGAAGGGGGTGCAAATTGCACGTGCAGCCGCCATTGGTTTAACGTTACGAAATGGGCCAAAACGGGTTTTCTCAATTTGCTCAAAATCGGCTCGATAGATTTTCTTTGTTTTTTGAGTACCGGTAGTCGGTCAGGAGGTTCGTTCGTCAATGTCAATCGCTTGAAATATAATTAACTTTTTTGCACGTGGCACGCGCACAAATTTTCACGTCTTAAGTCAATGGGATTTCTTGAAAAAATTACTTAAATCGATTTTGCTCAAAATTTCCACGTTAGATGTTAAAAATGTTTCAGTATGATATGCACCCACATGTCGCCTACCAGGTGGCATAGGCTATATATGGGGCGATTGAAATGCACGTGCACGCCCCGCACTTGTTTGAGGGGACCACCTCCGTGAAAATTTGACCACTGCTGGTATGATGGCCTGTGCCGCGCAAACAATGCATGCCAGCGGAACCAATCGAGGTCAGTCTTCAAGGGGATGCTCTAGGATAGTTGTACACCTCATCACGTGGTGTAGCATTTTGGGATAGGTAGTCATTGGTGCATAATTATGCTCAGGTGATAACCTCACTGCATGGGTTTCAGCCACAGTTCCAAGTCGGTTGCGATAATGACCATTGGTGTTGGGTCTACTAGGTGTCAAACACGTGGCCGCCCGGGGTTCTCCATTCCGGAGATATTGTGACCGATAGTGAGGTAAGCCCTAATTTAAAGATTGGCCAAGTTTGATCGGCCGCTGGGAGACAATGGTGGCGCACCCGAAAGTCTACCCATGGGCACTGACGACCCCTTTCATCTGGTACAAAAGGATGGTCGCTTTATGTATTTAGGCCACACGTGGCACGTGGCACCCCACCTCGAGTGACCACGTGCACTCTCAATGTAAGGCGTTTTGGCCATAACTTTGCCATTTATGGGCCGATTTCGACGAAAATTGCAACATTGATGTATTAAAATGACCTGTGCCACAAACGGCTCTACGAATACAACAAACTCATGTGCGTCGTTTTTGTCTCTAGTGCGCCACTTTAGCTACAGTGGCTAAAGTCGAGGAATATTACGCGTATTTATTTCGACGGGCCGATTTCGTCGAAACTTGCAAAGGTAGTGCACAAAACTAGGCAGCGACACATACCTATGAAGCGAGACAAAAATAGGCTGTTGTGCGCCATTTTTGTCTTAAGTGCGCCATTAACTGCCTAAAGTGGCGAAAACTAAAGAATCTCATCATTTTCATGCATTAATAAATAACTGTGAGGTATGCATGTAACGTCTCGCGCCACTTTGGTCTTACTTGCGTTAGCGTTTCGGGCGTGCGATTTGCGCGTTTTGCGGTGTTTGCGTTTTGCGGCGGGCGGGTGTTTTGTGTTTTTTTTTTGCGGTGTTTGTTTGACGGCGGGCGGACGGGCGATGCGGGCGTTTTTTGCGTCTTTTTCGGTGTTAATTTTTTTTTTTCGGTTTCCGGTGGCCTGGCGCTTTTGGCGGTGTTTGCGTTTGGCAGCGGGCGGGCGATTTTTTAGGCGTTTTCGGTTGGTGTTTAGCGTGCGTGCGATGCGGGCGGTTTATTTTCTGCGGCGGTTTTGCGTTTTTTGCGGTTTGTGGTGGTCGTGCGATTTTTTCGACGTTTGGTCTGGCGTTTCGGACGTGCGTTTTGCGCGTTTTGTGCTGTTTGCGTTTTGCGGCGGGCGGGTGGGCGTTTTGTGTTTGGCGGCGGGCGATGCGGGCGGTTTTCTTTTTTGCGTCGTTTGTGGTGTTCAATTTGTAGGCGATTGGCGGCGGTTGGGCGCTTTTTAGGCGTTTTTGGTTAGCGGTTAGCGTGCGTGCGATGCGGGCGGTTTTATTTTTTTGCGGCGTTTTTGCGTTTTTTTGCGGTTTGCGGCGGGCGGGCATTTATTTGTGTTTTTTTTTCTTCTTGCGACATTTGCGTTGGCGTTTCCGGCGTGTGTTTTGCGCGTTTTGCGGTGTTTGTGTTTTGCGGCGGGCGGGCGTTTTTTCACAATCAAAGTCCCAACCTTCGGGCCGCAGCCTGCTCGAAAAGCGCTGCCCTCGAGTAGTTGTGGCAACTTTTGCCGCGTTTTTTTTTTTGTGCTTGTCGGTACAGAAGGATATCTTAGTTAGGATATATGATATATCAGGATATATCTTAGTTAGGCGAGATAGGAAATGGGAGGGATGGCGAAGGGTGTAACATGCCTGATGTAACATGCCTGATGTTGCGGTCACTGCTTTCATGGTCAGTAATTGTCAGTTGTTTGCTGTCTGCCTGATTCCTTATGAGATGTTATCGTTCAATTGCCGTGCTATGCCGTTTGCTCGTTTTCTGCCTGATTGCTTATGAGAGGCTATCGTTCGATTACTGTGCTATGTTACCTATCAGTTTGTAGGTAGCAAGTGTGCCGATGCGTAGAAAATCGGTCAGAAGGAGGGAGCCGAACGAGGGTGAATGGGGAGGACGTGCGCCGTATCTGGTTTCAGGCACGTGTTTGAAGGCCAGTTTAGATAAGAGCTGGCCTGATCGCGGCGGAATGCGACTGCTTGTCGGCGGGTTGTCTGAACATGTAGAGCCGCGCCGCGCCTTAGGTAGCTGTGTCGGCTCCTCTGGGCCCGTTCGGTGGCTGCGCCGGCAGCGGGTGGCCGCAGCCCTGGAGCTCGCCGGAGATGGCCGATTGGAGCGGATATTGTCCCCTTCCGTGACCGCGTGCCCCACGGCTGACCTCTGGCCGCTCTGTTGCAGCCCAAAGGCGTGGCTGTGGGCGGGGGCGGCCGGGCGGCGGGCCGGCGGCCGGCACCAGCACCCGAGCCGGAGCCGGGCGCCGAGCCGCGGCCGGCGGCGCCGCTGCCGCCCGGCGACCCGCGCGCCAAACGCTCCAACTACAACGACAAGGCGCTGCGGGAGATTCGGCGCTCGCTGCGGCCGTTCGCCTGTGGCGACGGGATCGGCGGCCGGCCGGCCGTCAGTCGCCAGGAGCTGCTGCACCAGCTGACTCAGCTCGGACACGATGAGGTCAGTCACTGGGGCAGTCACAGTCACAGGGGCAGTCATAGGGGCAGTCACAGTCACAGCCACAGTCCACACTCTTTTGCCGCAGTTCAGTCACTGACAGTTCAGTTCAGACACTGGCACTGTTGCATCAGTTACCGGATGCTTACCTACTTGTATGCATCAATACTTTGTAAAATTATCAGCATGATTTTGTATAGCGCAATATGTCACCAGACCTAAGGCAATAAAACCAATACCTCAATCATTTCGATATAGTGAGCTGGCATCCAGAAACAGATGCTTAGTTTGATGCTAGCCTTACGAATTCGTTTCACATATGCCGCCACTTGCATCCAACTTGTCCGATGACCCACCGATACACATCCTGCCATTGATGTTCGTAGAACCCGTTTCCGGGTCGACAAACGCGTGTTTGAGTCGTCTACTCTTCTGTCTCCCACGAGAGGGATTTTACCCGAGCGATAATGCGGCCACAAGCCGCTCGGCCGCGACCGGAACCGTTTGACGCGATGCAGAATCGAAAGCGAAAAGCCAGTTGTCGGGCGGCCGGTTCGGTCTAGTCCGATCCGGTCGCGACAGCGTCCTGCGACTGCCGAGATCTGATGGCGGCGTCGATATGCCGGACTGGACGGCCAGCTGGGGTGGCGGGCAGGCCGGCCGACTGACCGGCTGCGCACTGACGGCCAGCGCTTCCGCGAACCGCGCGCAGCCGCCGCCCCACCACTGGCATGTAGCGAGAAGGGGCGTGCGACGGGCCCTTGCAGACGGCTGGTCGCCACTGTGGCAGCGTGCCGAGTGACCCGCTGCCCGGCCCGGTTTCAACACCCACCCGAGAGCTAGAAAAGGAAGAGTTTCCGATGAGGCAACCGTGGCGGCGGGGAGCGTGCGTGACCTGCTGCCCGAACGGAAACTTGAGCGGCGCGCGTGAATGAACTGAGTTCAGTGATTCAGAATTGTTCCTTTGGCTGGTTCCATCCTCTCGTAGGTTGGTTATTGGTTGTTGGTGGTCCAATAGCTCCTTCGCTGGTGCCAGCGGCTGCCGTGATCAAAGTGTTATCTTGGTCGCTGACTGGCGACTTCCAGCCATTCCAAACCGCCTGCTAAAAGTCACCCGGCTGAAAAGACAGAGTCAGCCACTCAGCGGTCATCCAGTCAGTGTAGAGTTACACAGCGAGGCTGTTGGCTTCGTCGAGACCAGTGATGTAATTTTCGTACACAAACCGGACTACGTACCCTGCTCCAGTTGCACCGACTGGCAAAGTTTCCAGTTGCCCTGTGGTGATTGCTGACCTACCGGCGTGTAAGTTATTTTGGAAAGGTCAAGACGCGGATTTTGACGGACGATTATCAGTTCCTGTCAAAAGCTTAGGCTTGTGCATGATTTTAGGATTTTCAGGAGAGACCGTCTGTCGGTGTTATAAAGGGACAGTGCCGTATCTTATCCATGTTGGCTATAAGCGTCGATTTGTGATCATTCGTGCGTCATCGGTCTCTCATGCTATCCACCTATTTTGCACGCATCCGGATAGATTCACGGATCAACATGCGGAACCATCTACAAACTGCATTGCGGAGCATCTACCATGCGTACGGTGTCTGCGTATGCACAATCCTTGAGATGGACTGTTGCCTGTTTTGACGCCGTTTGCCATCCTGATTCCTGAACCATTCCAACTGGTCACAACGGCTATAAGTTACGACGGTGTTTGAATGGACTGTCGGACGAAGTTGACCAGCTCTTAGGCAGTGAACGAATGAATGATTGAATGGACGAACGAACGAACGAACGAACGAACGAACGAACGAACGAACGAACGAACGAACGAACGAACGAACGAACGAACGAACGAACGACGAAAGAATGAATGATTGAAGGGACGACTGACCGAGCGGGTGGTGCAAGGCCGTGGCTACATTGCACGAGCCACGGATGAAGCAAACAGGGCCATCTAGCAGGAGGGGGTGAGGCGAGCAGAGGGGCAGATGATAGCGTTTAAAGTGCAGCTGTCTATCTTCAGCTGGGAATGCGAGGTCACCTGATACGGGGTGGCGGAAATCTGGTGTTTTAGTGGTTCTTTCCTGGGGGTGCTCGTTATTTAGCAGCTGGTGTCTGATGTAGGGGAGGGGCGCCGTTTGCTGGCTGGGAGAAGGCGACTTGGTGTCCTTCGTACGCGCCAGCCCGGCGAGCGAGACCAGCCGGCCGGCCGCGGCTGAATGACGGCCGGTCACGTGACCGCCGGCCGTGAGTGGGCCCAGCGGTCACGTGACGCGGCCGGTGCGTGCCGGCGCGCCGGTATGCGGCGGCGCCAGCTGCCGAACCGGTGCAGCGGCGGCTGGCCGTCGGTCCACCTGCCGACGGCAGCAGATAATGCCTCCGATGCGGGCCGGCCGTCTCCCTTTCTGTCCCCGCTCCACTCTCTGTCGGTCGGTGCCTCACCCCGCGTCTCCGCGGGCGTGTCTCGGTCGGGCGCGGGGCGGCTGTGTTATTGCGCGTGCCGTGTTTATGTCGCGGCGCGGCCGCGCTGCTGACAGCGCCGCGCCGCTCGTTCGTCTGTCCCCTGGCACCGTGTGTTAGCCGCTCAGTAACGTCGCGCTGGCAGCCGCCGGCCGAGCCGACTGCGCTTCGCACCCCGCGTCACTGGCAGCTGGCTGGCGCCCCTCTCCGCGCGCCGCCCGTCCCCCCACATTCCAGAGGCGGCGGCCGGGACGGGTGTCAGCTGGGTCGCGTCTCCGGCAGCTGCTGCGGCTGCTGCTGCGGCTCGGCACCGGGGAGCTCGCGTGCCGCGCCACGCCGTGGCGACTTGGAGAGCACGGCGGCCGTTCTCAGAAGGGAGCGTGCTGCGGCGGTGGGGGCCGGTGGTCTGGCCGGGGAACCCGCGCCGCGCATGTGAAATGGACCCCGCTCGTGTAGTCTGCGGCCCGCGTACGAATGACGACCGGCCGGGGATGAGTGGCGCCGCATCGGGCGCCGATCTGTCCTTGGCAGATGGGCGGCGCATTATCTGGCGCAGGTGATTGGAATTTCGTCGAGTGGCGGCGGCTGTGCGCCGTGTTTATTTGCGCTATCGTTTCCTGGTATGTCGGCGGGTGGGCGCGGTAATCGTGATATAATTTCTAAACACGTCCCAACCGACAGATGGATAAGGGCATTCTTTCGAAACGGACCGAGACGCTGGCATCTCGCCGTAACAGGAATCTCGCGAATGGTCTGTTCAAGGTCTTGGCTTGAGCTGGGGCTTCGTCGGGCGGCGCGGAGGGGGATTATTTTCCTGGCCATTTCGTTTCACCACCGGCGCGGGCATCCGGCGCATCAAGCTGGAATGGCGCCGGTATCGGGGGCTGGTGGGCCGTCCCGGCGCGGTGGAGGCCCGTGGCTGGGTCTGGAGCCGCTCGGCTGGTGGAGGGCTGCAGCAGCCCGTGCGGGAGCCTCTGTCCGCCGCTGCCACCTCCCGGCGGCTGTCTGCCGCCCTCCCCGACGTGTGTGAAAGTGTGGACTGCTGGCGGCGGGCGGGCGGCGGCCGGGCCCAGTGAAAGTGACACGCAGTCGGCCGCCGCCCCCGCCGCACTCCTCTCGGCACAGCCGGGCCCGTCAGCTCGACCATGTGATGAGCATACGGCCGGGTCTGAGCTGACGGCGTCAGCGGGCTCCGTGCGCCGGCGGCCGGCGGCACTGCGCCTTTCGCCGGGCGCGGCCGTCCGGCAGTAGTACGCTGGCGGTGGGAGGGCTACCACTGGGCGCCGCGGCGCCGCACCGCTCGGCCGGCCGGCCCTCGTGCCGTAATGACCGCCCGCGGCGAGCAGCGGCCTTGTGGCACGTGGTACTGGTGTGCCGGCGGCCGGCCGGCGCCCCGCCGAGTGCGTGGCCCGCCCCAGTCGGGCCGGCGCCGCGCCGACCGCGGCCGAGCGGCGGCTATTTCTGAAGCGGCGTAAAGCGTCGGGCGGCATTCCAGACATGCCGGTCGGGCAGTGACACCGTTAGCGGCCTCACGCATAGCGCGGCCTCCGCACGCGCTGACCTACCCGCGGGCCGTGCGCCGACTCGGCCTCATGTCAGACCAGTAGACGGACCATCAGAGCCGGAGACGGGCAGGCAGGCTGGGAGCCGCGCCGCGCGGTGCCCGCGGGGCGTGCGTGGCCGCGCTGCCCGGCCGCCTTTGTCTCGCCGCCTGATGCCGCCGGTGACGTCATCGGCCGGCCGCATTCCTGCGGCTCCACTGGGAACTGGGCCGCTCGTGGTGCGCCGGGAAGCCTCACAAAGATGCTGGCCGGAGCGGTGAGCTGGATAGGCTGACACAGCGCGTGAGTCGGTGTAGGAGACACGCAGGACGGGTGGGGGAGCTAGTGGGTTCTGAGCTCGCAGCTGATGGCTCATTCAGATCAGCTATCAGGTCAGGCGCTTCAGATTCGCCTAAGCGGAGAGCCAGAAATCTGGAAAGCTTTCGGGTAGACGGACCCGGGGCGCGGTTTGCCCCTGCCGATTTTGCTGCAGTGTATCATATTGCAGGGCGGCGCGGGCCGGGGCGCGGCCTGCGCAGGCGCCTCTCGCGTCCGACCTGCCCCCAGGCGGGCCGACGGCCGTCCGAGGTATGCGGTCGTCTCAGGCGTCCGGCGCAGGGCCCTGCTCGCCGGTGCCGCCGCGCCGTTCGAACGGCCGACGGACTCTGGAATGCGCAGAATGTGTTGGTTGGCGGCGACGGCCGGCAGCTGCGCCGCCCGTCCCGCTTTGTCGACGCTCTGCTTCCCAACGGTCGGTCGACGGACGTCCGTTGGGAGGGCGGCACGCGCGCTTGAGCGAGCCGCCGGAATCGGCCGGCGCTCAAGGCCGCCCGCATCTGGATCGGAACTAATGACGCGGCTGCAGCGCCGACGTACCGGCCGGGCCGGCATGCGTGAGAGGCGCGCCGCATTCCAGGCGCTCGTCGCCGGCCGAGCGCCGGGCCGCCGCTGCGGGCGGGATGCCGAGATGAATAGACGGGCTCAGAATATGAACCGAGCCGGGACGGCTGCGTTGGGCGGTGCTCTCGCGGGGCGTTTGTCGGCGCTGCGGCGCGTCACTGGCCACCGGCGGATATCGCGGTCCGTCTGGAGGTGGCCGGAAGAGCGGCTCTTTGTTCCCAGTGGTGGTCGGGGTGTGCTGTTACCAGGCGGCTGTGCCGCACTGGCGGACGTAATTAGGTGGGAACTGGGAAGGGAGTCGCGCTGCTCCGGTCTAATGGACCGACGATGGCCCGGGTAGAGTAGAGAAGCCAGGAAGTGACTCGATTGACGCGGACTGAACAATGTTGGTCAGCTGGAACAACTCCATGTAGAGTCAACTATCACTCTTATTTTATTGACGCTATATGGGACTATGGAATATTTATCGTTTGGCATGTCATTGATAATCGAAGTGAGCGGAAGTCATGTGTGGTCAAGCTAGCTGTCAGTTAAGAAGTTTGCTTTTGAAGGGACAGCTTGAACCATCACTTCTGAAACTCTCTGGCGTTCCAAAACTCTGTCTCTCTGGCGTTGCTAACTCTGTCATATTTAAGCCCAGTTCAATGGGTACATTTTACCCACTGCAAGACGCCGGGACATTGCCCCCACGTTTATGTGCTTTGAGTCAGAGCACATAAACCCTAGCTCTACGTGTGCATTGTTGGCATTGCTGAATAAATTTGGAATTAGTCATTGTCGACCCTCGATGTTTACCTTTCTTCTCTGGATGGCCTGGCGACGCGCTGCGAATGATGTCGGAGTACAATGGTTGGGATGTGTCATACAGCTATTTGTAGTAGGTATTTACGCCTGCTCTGTCAGTCATCGCGCTGTATTTTGCTGTTGATTAGCCAGCTTCGATGTATTGTCGCAGATCAGGTATGAACCTCTGCAATCAATGATAAGAAGCAGGTTTCAAATGAACAAGGAACGCTCAGAAAGGATCGAAACAAAGTATCACTTCCGTCAATAGGCGGCGGAACGGGGAGGGCACCGGGGGCGGCAGTGCCCCCCCCCCCCTCCCCAAATTGAAGGTGTTCCGCCACTACTGCTTCCGTCGACTGACTACCTTCTTCCTGTGAGTGTATTTCACTTGCCTCTGTTCTTTCCTCTGTCCTGCCCCACCACACGGTCTATGTGCGCTTCTGCTCCCCTCTTCATCCCGTACCTACCGCCGTCGTTTCTTTGTGCGTCGTGAATGATGTCGCGTGCGGAACGTTGCGTGCCCCCCCCCTCGCCCTCCCGCTTCCCACAACACACGCACGGGTTTCGTTAGGCCCCGGATCGAATTTTGTGCTATTAAGCCGTTGTCGAGGAATGTATCCCTGGCTCCCTATCAGTTGCTGTGATCAATGCTCTTCCTGTGTTTTGTGCTTTTCGAGGCGTATTTTATCAAGCCCTTTGTCTCTTTATTCGTGTTAAAACTGTCATTTCTCGTTTTGTGCGTCTTTGTTGATGCGATGTGCTCTCTTTGTGGCGTATTCTATTCATCTGCACGCGAACTTTGTTCAACTGTTCGCGGGTGTCTCTGTCTCAATCTACGGGTTCCTCCTTGAAACACTACCGAGTGCACTGGTCCCCAGCCGTGCTATCCCCGTCCCTGTCTAACTATGTGTACCAATGCATGTGGCAGCAGTGGCCGTGTGTCCCCTTTAAGCTATCCCGGTCCCATGCATGTGTGTGGCTGCAGCCGTATATCCCATGACCATTACCCGTGCTATCCCAGTCTCTGTGCTCTTTGTATCTGTGTGTGGCGGCTACTCGGCCCTATATCCCCTATCCCAGTCCCCGTCCCGTGTGTATGTGTATGTGTGTGTGGCGGCGGCAGCCCTATATCCCCTATCCCAGTCCCCGTGCCGTGTGTATGTGTGTGTGGTAGCGACTCAGCGTATATCTCCTATCCCCGTCCCCGTGCCGTGTGTATGTGTGTCAGCTGCGGCCCTATATCTCCTATCCCCGTCCCCGTGCCGTGTGTATGTGTGTGTGGCGGCGGCTCAGCACTGTGCCGGTGCCGTGGAATGCGGCTGGCGGGGCGGCCTATGTTTGTGTAGCTGTCCGCTCGGCAGGCAGGCCTCGGTCGGCGCTGGCCCCGCGCCCACCCCCGCGGCAGACGTCTCTCTCTCCTCCCGTTCCGTCTACCGGCGCCCTCCGTCGGAGCTGGCGGAGCTCGCGTGACGGTGAAAACGGCCCCACGTTGCGTGCTGGGTTGGCACTGGCCAGATGGGCCCGCCGCTGGATGAAATGATATTGCTCTTCCTCATAAACCCGTGAATTCAAATGCTCAGAAGATTCAAGCGTGTGTGTTTTTTATAATGCTGACTGGTTTTCGGTTGGAATGTATTCGGATAAGCTCGTGTCAGGATGTTCCCATCAAATCCTCATTTGTATGGTTTACCCATGCAGATAACTGGTGTGTGGTATAACGTGGCTCCTTCACTGGAGCACAATATTAAATACTCAAAGTGTTTTTGTTCGTCTACCTCCTTTTTGCATTAGGCATATTGTGACGTGACCGAACCATATGTTTGTGTGACGTCATTATGTGTTGTTGTATGTGTTGCTGAGTTATGTAATATAATGCAAGATCTCTGCCGGTGGTGGGCCCCGTTAGTCACAAGGGCAACATCCTGCCGCAGGAGTGGGTTCTGTCATCCAGTGTCGATGTGGTCCGTGCGCCTGTGCCTGTGACCGCTCGTTTTGTATCCCTAGCTACCTTTGACCCAGGCTGAGCGAACCTGTCGTCAGCCGACCCGTTGTGACCTGGCTTTGACCTGTGCTGACCCAACTGTATTGAACTGACGTGTTACGACAGCATTATGATGTGTCTCCTGTGATTTGACCCTGACCTGTGTTGACCCGTAACGTGGCAAGACTGTGTTGACCCGACCCTTGTCCCTTGATCAGCTGACCTATGACCGGAGTGCTGTGTTCTCTCTGTGACCTGCCCTGACCTGAGCTGCCGTTCTTTTCCAGCGCCAGGTGCTGAGTCTGACGGGAGCACGGAATCTGGACGAGCTGATTGGAGCGATCGGAGCTGCCGGACCACCTCGCTCCCGAGGAGCGCCCAGTCCGCCCGTCAGCACAGGTAAGACCGGCCTCCGTCCGTGAGCCCGTCTGTTAATCAGTTGATAGGCAGACTTTGTGACCAGGAGACCAAAGACAGACAGAGGGATCAACGTCGCAGTGATGTATCGCAAGACTCAGGGTTGGGTGGGAGCTGCGCACTGGCCTCTTCTGCGTTCCTTAGCAGAATCACACGGAATGTGCAGACGGTTTCGAATGTTTGTAACTCGTGGCATGCGGCGGCTGTGATTTCGGGTATGAGGGGCGCGCCTGGCTGTACCCTGGCCTGCTGTATACTACGGGATTGCGTCGTGGTATGACGGGTGACCGCTCTCGCGACCCTTGTCTGGCGGTTGGAATTCCGGCCTGGCTTGTGTCTTCCCCGCCAGTGACAGCTGCCCCCTCGGTGTCACCCCCCCCCCCCGTACCGCGGCGACCCGGCGGCGGCAGCCAGGCTGGCGCGACGTCTGTTTTCGCGCGGGGCGCGCAGCTGACCTCGAAGAAATTCCTCGCGGCGCTGACATACCGCCTGGATGTCTTCCAAATATTTACTTGAATTCCGGCCTATCGCGCACGGGCGGCGCCGACCGCGCCCGGTGGGTCGGAGGGTCCGAAACGGCAACACGGTACCACTGCCGGCACCGCCCGCTGGGGGAGAAGGGAGAATCCCAGTATCTTGTCAGCACGGTCCCCTGTGAATCGCCTGTCTTCTATCCTCTCTCCAGTACCGTCCGACGTCGCGATGCTGCGCGTTTTGGGGCTACCTCGGCACTCGGCAGCGTCCGTTTACCCTCGCGGCTCTGTGAGGCGGCTGGGCGCGGTGCCTGGGGCCGCCGCCCTGTCTGCCCGGCCGACCCACTGTCGGGTGTCATGCGGCGCGCCTCTGCCTGCTCAGGGGGAGGGGAGGGGGCAAGGGGTCACCGCCACCGAGCGACGCCATGCCGGCTGGGTCGCCGGCCCGCGGATTGTTCGGCGCAGATGTCCTCCGTCAGGAGTGCACCGAGCTATCGTCACAGGGCCGAGCGCTCGCGAGTTCGCGCTCCGTCGAGGCGATAGATGTGATGCGATACGGCAAGAGCTGTATAGGAATGCGGCGAGCTTTGCGCAATGCTGTCGCTCCGAAGTATGCGAACGATGCGGCCTGGTGGAAGGAGAGCCAAAAGATACAGGCCGAAGGCTATTTTTGTTTGATGGGATGCAAACATGTGTGTCATTGAGAAATGTGGGGTGTTTGATGGGTTGGAACAGTTGCTGGCTGGTGTTATACTTGTGCTGTTAATTTGTCACTAGCATTTGTCTGTGTATCATCGGCTTATCCATCCCACCTCGATTATTCTGCGTTCGTAACGGTTTTTGTTTCGCCTGCCTACCCTGACTCTCTGTCCTCTGTTGCAGGTGGTCGTGTGACGCGCAACTCCAGTTTCGAGCGAGGCGATGGCTCTACCTACAGCCGCGGCAGTCCGGCGCTGGAGAGCAGCAATGGCAGCACGCGGTCCGAGAGCCCGTGCGGCGCCCCGGCGCTGCCGCCGCGACTCCAGTACGCCACGGCGGCCGGCTACTCTGCCGAGCCGCCGCCGCCGCCGCCACCGCCCCGCTCGCTGCCGCCGGCGCCGCCCTCCCCGCAGCTGCCGAACCGGGTACAGCAGCGACTGCGGCGCATGTCACCCGTCTCCGTGCCGCCGCGCAGCCAGCAGCCCAACTACGTGAACGTGTCGGGCGCGGCGGCGGCGGCCGTGCCGCGCGGCGCCAGCCCCGTCGGCCGCGGGCAGCCGATGGTGGTGCACAACGGTCCGGCGGCGCAGCAGCAGCTGACGCAGCAGATGCAGGCGCTCAGTCTGGAGCCGCCGCCGCCGCCGCCCTACCCCATGACGGTGGCCGGCCGGCTGGCCACGCCGCCGCCGCCGCCACCCAGCTACACGGCTTCCATGCAGACGCGCCAGAGCCCGAGCATATCGCCCGTGTCCTGCTCGTCGGGCAGCGTGACGCCCGTGTCAGCCGGCGGCGGGCGCGGCTCTGTGCTGCACGCGCTGCCCGCCTTCCAGGCCAAGTCACACTCGCCTATCATCATGCAGTCGGTCAAGTCGACGCACGTGCAGAAGCCGGTGCTGCAGACGGCGGTGGCGCCGGCGCTCCCCTCGTACGCGGCCAGTCCGCCGCCTCTGCAGCCGCCCACCTACTCGGAGAGTGTGCAGCTGAAGCGTCAGATGGCCGACGGACCGCCGCCCTCCGGCCAGCCGCCCACCTATCAGCAGACCCTAGCAGCCTCCAAGATGGCCCCGCCGCCCGGCGGACTGGCAGAGGCGGCTGACGTGACGCTCGTCTCCGGCGGCGGCGGCGGGCTGTGCGAGGTGGACATCTCCAACACACCTCTGGCCAGCATCACTAACGCCATCATGACGGGCGACCTGCCGGTCCCACAGCCGCTCGACGCCGACGACAAGCCGGAGGAGGGTCCGCCTCCTCCGCCGCCCCTGCCGCCGCAGCGGCCGCCCGCAGTGCTGCCGCGCAAGCCGCCGCCGCCGCTGTCCGAGCGCTGTGACAGCCCGAGCTCGCAGGACTCGCACCCGCAGAGTCCTGTCAGCTTTGTCATGTCGGAGGACACGGGCTACAGCTCCGGCGCACCGAGCAGCCGCGGCCTGCCGCCGCCGCCGCCGCCTCCGCCCTCAGCAGAGGCGACTGGCGACTTCAAAATGACCCACCAGTCGCCAATCCCCGAGCGGAAACGAATCAGCCGCGAGAGGGACGAGGAGCGGCGAGACAGCAAGGTGAAATTGTACTCTCCGCAGGCGTTCAAATTCTTCATGGAGCAGCATGTCGAGAATGTGCAAAAGTCGTGCGAGCAGCGACTGCAGAGGCGGCGCCAGCTCGAGTCGGAAATGTCCAAGAGCAACATGAACGACCAGACGCGGAACCAGATTCGGCGGATGCTCTACCAGAAGGAGTCCAACTTCATTCGGCTGAAGAGGGCCAAGATGAACAAGCGCATGTTCAAGAAGGTGAAGGTGATTGGTGTGGGCGCGTTTGGCGAGGTGACGCTCGTGCGTAAGATCGACACCAACCACCTGTACGCCATGAAGACTTTGCGGAAGAATGATGTGCTCAAGCGGAACCAAGTGGCGCACGTGAAGGCGGAGCGCGACATCCTGGCCGAGGCGGAGAACGAGTGGGTGGTACGACTCTTCTATTCGTTCCAGGTGAGTGTCGCGCTGTGCGGTCTGCGAGGGGCGAGTGGGAGTAGATGTGGCTGTGGAGGTTAGGATGGTAGGGTGTTAGGGTAAGTGGAGTGATGGTGGGGCAGGGGGAGGTGTGTTGAATATCATAGCAAACTGGGTGCTGAGTTCTAGTTGGTTTTGCTGGAACCTTTGCCCTCGGTGGCTGCTTTGGGTTGACAGTGTATTTCTGCTCATAATTCGCATGCTGGTTCTCTTTAGCGGTGATTTCAAATGCTATTAGCCGGACTCGTTGGCAGCACACTTAGAATAGGGGACCTCCCATGACCTCGGCAGGTCCCCGGTTAAGTGTGCCAAATAAATGAGGTGGAAGTCAGCTTCCTGTGCGCCCTGCTGGCGCCACAGAATATACACTTCCGCACAAACCCAATCAGATTATCAACGTAATCCTCGTGATCTGATTTTCATCTAACTGTGTTCGGAGTGTACCACTGCCATTTTGTTTCTGTATGTAAGTTAAATTGTTCGTTTTACGTTACTTCTCGGTGGTCTCTCCACGTTTTAATTGTCACCTTTGTATTCTGGTAACAGTTGGTTTGTCAACTTCTGTTGTTTTCAGAGTGTTTTGAAGTTGTAACGTACACCGTTAGTGACCGCTGGCCATGTTTACGTGTTCCGCAGGACAAGGACAGCCTGTACTTTGTGATGGACTACATTCCCGGTGGGGACCTGATGTCGCTCCTCATCAAGTTCGGCATCTTCGAGGAGTCGCTCGCAAGGTGGGTAACAGGCGACAGCTGCGGCAGGAGTCGCGGAGTTGCGGGGAACGAGAGTCAAGGGAATGTGGTTCGGTGATGTGCTGCTTTCACTTAGAGCAAATGTGCTTATTATCGTTATCAGGCTCTTGTTTTTTGCTTGTAATTTATAATAGACCAGCTTTTTTGTTTGTGTTTCTTGCTTTAGGATAATTGTTTTTGTTTGCAATGATTGGGCAGAAGAGATGTTACATTTTTCTTCAGTTACTTGTAATTACCCTTGTTACATATTGCATTTGTTTCATTGCTCTGATCATCCTTGATCACAGCTCAATACTGGTAATTGTTATCATTTTTGAGAAATCATGGACTGGGAAGCGTTAGCAGTGACGCAATTCTTATTCGTCTTCTGCCGGTCTTCCCCGGCGTTTCCGCACCTCATGCAGTCTGTAGATAAAACCCCTTTGTCGCTCAATGTCGCCACGTCGTCCCCTAATATATCCTCTTCCGTTCAGGTTCTACATCACGGAGCTGACGTGTGCGCTCGAGTACGTGCACAAGATGGGTTTCATCCACCGGGACATCAAGCCGGACAACATCCTGATTGATCGCGAGGGACACATCAAGCTCACCGACTTCGGGCTTTGCACAGGATTTCGGTGGACGCACAACTCGAAATACTACAGTGGTGAGTGGACGACGCCCTAGGGTGGTGGGTTTTCGAGCGCGGTTGGACTGCAAACATTTGGGATTCTACTCTTCAGAATCGATGGGGAGGTCAAAATAGTGAAAAGTGTCAGTGTGTCAAGTCTTGTGAGTGAAGCCAGTATCGTACACAATTTTGTCAAATCAGTCTTCCTATTGGTCTGTCTCCGGTGACTGCTTTCCGTTGGTGACGAGTCTATGTAGCGCACTGACACATCTGACAAGTGCTACCGTTCTGGCTACCAGTCTGAGGCGCTTCACCGAGCCACGGTGAGGCTAGTTTGTGTTTTCTGTCACGATTTACCCACACTACTTTGTGTACAATCTTACCGCCAATTTTTGCATTGTGCCTGGCGGCCGATGTACACAGAGAATGTACATATTATGAAATACGTATGATCCAGCTTCATACCACATTAGCACGCGGTTCGATGCTCCAGCTTCAGCTCCGCTCGGCATGCCGCTTGGTGTGCTGCGTGCTGCTAGATTACCCCGTTCCTGATTCCTAGATATGAACTGCTGCTCTGCATTTTATTCATTTTATGCTGATGATTTCCGAATGGTAATGATTCAATGTATATTGATCGATATATGTATACCTACTCCGTCTGTGCATGAACACTCGCTTTGGCTAACTCTTTTGTGTTATGTATCCTACCGTAATGCATCTGGTGCATGGGAAGTCTTATGTTCCAACTCCAGTCCTACCTGGAACTCCAGTCCTACCTAACGCTATGTGGTTCAGTATGTAGTTAAAACTGATCCGTTAGGGCACCCTGGAACCCCAGACGCTGATCGGCGATCATCATATCCCCACACCCACCAGTCCTGAACACACTACCTCCCTCTTCCCCTCTTCCTCTTCGACCTGCCCTGTGACCTCGTCTCTGATTTCCCGTCTCCTCCTGGCAGCGAACGCACACAGTCGACAGGACAGTATGGATCTGGCCGAGGACTGGAACAACGAGTGTCGGTGTAGCAACCGTCTCCACGCCGGCAACAAACCGCTGGAGAGGAGACGACGGCGTGAGCACCAGCGCTGCGAGGCCCACTCGCTGGTCGGCACGCCCAACTACATAGCCCCGGAGGTGAGACACAGTGGAGAGAAACGGGAGGGATGCATGAAACGGGTGCACGTCAGAATAGCTAGTGACATTTGAGTTAGTGACTTCTGAGCTAGTACACCGCCACTCGTCCCCGTACGGCAAACAACAGTGGGAGGGAAAAACAGACGGGGCTGGAGTGTTTGAGAAGGGGTAGGCATGCTTTCTTGAATGTGAAGCCATTCTTTGTGAGTGGTTTTCCCAGAAAGTGCGTGCTAGATGAGCATGGAAGTCAGCTTCCTGTGCGTCTGATCATTGACGACACAGAATATACACTTCCGAACAGTTGTAAGGAAAATAGAAGCCTAGAAAGGCAGAATCGTTTACCGCAGCCAATAATAAAAAAATGCACTATACCGTCAGTCCTGTATTGATGACTGAATGATGACTGCTAACTACATTGGCAGATCCAAATTCAGAAAGGCGGTATTGGATGCTGACGTGTGAGGGCTTACTCCCAAAATAGTTATTCAAAAGAACTCGGATTCTGCTTCCGTTCTTGATCTTTGGACTATGAAAGTTGTTTTATTTTCTTTGCGAGGAAAATGGATAGCTTAACGTCTATTTATTAGGAACGCTGCTGGAGGGGCAACTGCCGATACCCCTCCCCATCCCTCCCCGATCGCCAGTGGATGATTGATATCGGTGCCATTTATATTTCATTTACGCTCGAGTTCAGGCAAGACTAGTTATCATTTTTTTTTTCGTGTTAAAGGTACTTAACTGATGAATTAAGCGTCAGGAAGTGCAATGTGTAACCTCTAGTATCTTACAAGTGGTCATTGCTCAAGCTCGTGCAGAATGGATAATTATGTAACACACTGGTCATCAAAGCGTTTTCCCGGTTGCTATTCATCCGCCAAGAGATTTAAATCTCTCATAATATTCCGTTCATTTTCATCACCCTGCGCGCGGGTTCGTTTTTTGCTATCTAAAATCCTCCGCCAAGAGCGGCCGTCAGCTGGCGTGACGTCACAGTTCTGGGCTGGCAGAACGCGCGCTGGCGTTCCTGTTGGTACCCTGGCCGAAGCGCCATCTGGCAACGCCCTGGAGGTTTCTCTCGAGCTCTTGAGAAAGTTCTAAAATATCTCAAGAGGGAATATTTTCTCCAATTCTAGCGACAAATTCGTGGAACCGGACCATCTCTTGATTTCAAGTAATATATTGAAGGCGTAATGACTGATTCAGAATAATTGAACTGCCTTCCGAGACAAATATAGTGTCCACTTAGTTGATTTGCGTTTTAAGACAGCCAAAGGGAGGGTCTCCTTTCGCCGTTGATCCCCGCTTGGCCGCGTGTGGCGCCACCTGTGCCGCGGGCGGCGGCTGACCTTTCGGCGCGCTCCGGCAGGTGCTGATGAGGACCGGCTACACTCAGCTCTGCGACTGGTGGAGCGTCGGCGTCATCCTGTACGAGATGCTGGTCGGCCAGCCGCCCTTCCTGGCGTCTGTACCGGCCGACACGCAAGTCAAGGTAGGCTGAGCTGAGCTGGGTACTGAGCAGGATGGATGGACCGTGTCCCTGGCGATAGCAGGCTGCTGCAGACAGTAAATGTTCCATCTCTTGGACACCGCGGGCAGTTTGTCAGGTTTATCCCTTTGTATAATTTCTTGGGTTGTTTTTTTATCAAAGCCAAATGTGTGTTGGTGAAATTGCATTTCTGTGCAGTGTGCTGTTTTTTATTACTGCCTCGGCATACCGCTAAGTTGCTGTGTTACTCGCACATGATCGCTTTCTCGAGAGCCAACGGTCACAGGTGGCTTCTCATCGCGAGCTGTGCTAGATCATTATTGGAAGTCAGCTTCCTGTGCGCTCGACCGTTGGCGACACAGAATATACACTTCCGAACAGGCCTCAAAGATAATCGACGGTTTTTGCGTTGTAACGGATTGCTTGCCCTGTGTCCGGTCTTAGATCGTAATAAGATCGTAATATTGTCAGTACACGTGCTGTGCTGTGTACTAACTAGTTTCGCGTCGCGGAACCGTTCGCTCTGCTTAGCGCTCCACAGTAACATCGCTTCCATGCCTTCCTCAGGTGATCAACTTCGAGACGACGCTCAAGATCCCAAAGCAGGCGCGAATGAGCGGTGAGGCGCGCGAGCTGATCCTGCGCCTGCTCACCAGCCCCGAGCGGCGGCTGGGCAAGAACGGCGCCGCCGAGGTGAAGGCGCACCCGTTCTTCGCCAGCATAGACTTTGAGAAGGGTGTGCGCCGCATGCCGGCCCCGTACGTGCCGCGCATTCGGTACCCCACGGACACTAGCAATTTTGACCCGGTGGATGACGACCGAGTGCGCGAGTCGGACTCGGACTCGGACTCGGAGTATGCTGCCCAGTCGAGTGCCACCGGCGGTGACGACGCCGAGCACCCGGGCTTCTTCGAGTTCACGTTCCGGCGGTTTTTCGACGGCTACGGCCCGTCGAACGGAGCTCAGCGTATGGTGGACGATCCGGTGTACGTGTGACGTGCGTGCGCCGTCTGACTATGGCGTCGTGACGTGTTGTTGACGAGATAATTTATTTGGATTGGTAGAGATCTGAGCCGGCGGTCGGAGGCGAGCGGGCGGGCGGGCGGCGCGTCCGGCCGGCCCGGACGGTGCGCGGGGCAGGCCCTCCTAGTCAGACCGTGTTGGGGCGGCACCGGGGCCGGCCGCGCGCGGCACCGGCGCCCCGGCAGCGGCGCCCACGGTCACACGCCGGGCGCCCGAAGCGCCCCCATATGCCGATATCTATATATACAGAGTTCATATTTTGTCATAATGTTATACGCCGTTGGTAGTGTGATCGCCGCCGTCGCCGCCGCCGCCTATGGCGGTGCTGCTGCTACTGCTGACCGTGTTGCCGAGGTCGATGCCGCTCTGTCGCTTCCGTGAACGTGCCAACCCGGAGTGAGCGCGCGCGTGCGAGTGCGAGTGACGAGTGAGAGGAGTGAGCGGCCGCAGCCCGAGTGTGCGAGAGTGCGTGTGCGAGTGATTGCGCCCGCGGCGGCGGCGGCGGCGGCGCAGGGTCGCTGAGTGCCGTCTCGCCCGGCCCCTACTTGTCTCCCTGTCTCCCAGTGCTCCCCGCCAGCCGACCCGCAAACTTGTTGATCTTGGTGATTTTTACACGCTCTTTTTCACGTCTTTACTTATAAATAAACATTGCCAACTACGGTGTTTTGTCTTGAGAAGTTGAGCGTTTGAGGTAGGTGGCGATCGTCTTAGTGTCGCGACTTGTGAATATTGCATCCAGGGGGTCCGTGTGACAGTGGATTCGGGATTGGCGAGTCTTTCGGCAGCGCGTTTCATGTGACTCTGCATATATGCGCTGGCAACGCGAGACTGAGTTGCGGCACGTTCGTTCAGTGAGGACTGAGGATGGTTTAAATCTCATCAGAACAGCAAACCTGCAAAGATTATTGTAGTAACGTCACGGTTCCTCGTTAACAAACAGGTGGCCCGAAGCCGTCACGAGCTTGTGTCTGCTGGTGCCTGCGACTAGTATACCCATCGGCCATCGTCCATACACAGCGTGCTCATTCAGGTGTATATTGGACACTAGGGGGCACTGCCACCTCGCTCCGGTGGGGCGGCACTGACTCCATGCCACCATGCACAGATTTCACCGCATTTGAGACCGATATTTGCTTGTAAAACCGCCAGCACTGACTTCACCAGCTGGCCGCAAACAACGAACACTGCTGGCAAGCTGGCCACACTGACATTTGGGTCATTAACCCGCGCCCCACTGGGGGGGGGGCTATTTATAGCCCCCCCTCCCGTTTTTCTGCAATAACTTCCAAACCGCTTGACGTATCGACGCCAAACTTTCAGTACCTTCGGCTGCATCAATTTGACACCTTGTGTCAAAATTTTAACTTCGCAGCTACCATAGGTCGGCCGGAAATGACGTCAGAATGACGTCATGTTCAGCCGATTTCGACGCAAAACATTGAACCACGGCAATCGCTCCCAAGAGCTCAGTTTTTAAGCTAGATCCAATTTCTTTGCATGAGAGGACTCAGAATAGACTGCGCTATCAAACTGCTATCTCGGTTTTTCGAAATTTTGAAAATTTCGAAAATTTGATATAATAAAATCCAAAATTTATATTTTTCCATTTTTTTCAAAAAGTTTTTGACTTTTCGAAAAAACCGGAATATATGTGATAGAACGCATTATTATGACTAACTCTAGCAAGTTTTAGCTAAATATCTTCAAAAATGGTCAAGTTTTACGCATTATTGCAAAAAAATCACAATTATTAATTTTTCAAATCAATTTTTCAGCACGTATTTGACATCGTACGCCAATATAAATAGCACCATCGTGTTCCTGAGCTCAAACTGCATCCAATAGACACCTTTTTTGTTGAAAAATTTCAACTTCAAAATTTGACCTTTTTTGACCTGAAAGTGACCTGACCTAAGCTAAATTCGACTCAAAATGACCTCAAATGACACACACGACATCACATTCGAAATCTCTGGCCTAAATGGACCATAAAACATGTGTCACGTGACCGACGCATGATATAATATTTTCGTGACCTGTGATGACCTGACCTTGACCTGAAAATCAAAGTACAAGTTTGGTACCCTCGGGGTATCTAGAGCATCTGTTCACGAGTGTGTGATCCAAAAATGAGCCTGATCTGACTTGTAAGACGGCGGCCAGAGCCCAAAACGTGAACAAGCAAAATGCTAATAATTTTTACTTTGACCTGACCTGTGACGTCATCGGTGACCTTGAGGTCAATGAAATTAGGTTTCGCTCGACAGTTTTTCCGGGGCTATCAGACGCCGTTTGAATTTTGACGATCGGCCCAGTAGTTTCGGAGTTAGGAGGGGGGGGGGGCTATGAATAGCCCCCCCCCCCCCCCAGTAGGGCGTGTTATACGCAGACCCCAGTGGGGCGCGGGTTAAAGCAATTTATGACGATGATAAGTCGCGCCGAAGTGAAAACGGTTCAGCAACGAATGCCTGCAAGGACGGTTTTCTGCCATTGACAAGATCGCCAAAGTTTTGAAGCGAGTGCTTCACTCAACATCCCTTGAAAAAATATTCACATCGAGTGGGGAAGGAAGCGAGCGAAGTTCCTAATGAGAGCAATTGACATGAGTTTCCAGAAAGATTAACAAGGGAGAATTGATCTAAGGACACAGACCGAGCAACGTAAACTAAAACAAGGGCACCGCTTTATGGAGTTTCTGCCGGGACCGGAAAACAAATGGCTCTTGTGGGACAAAGGACCAGTCGGAGTCGCCTTACTCCCTTTTGCTCTGTTCTTCAATATTGTCGCAGTCGTCCATACGCCGCGGCGAACGGACAAGCTCTCCACAAACACTCTGTCTTGAATTGCGCACACAGACAGCCGACAGACTGCGCAGCGTGACAACTCGACTCGCACCATCCGCGGGGGCACTCTTCTGGTGTCCAGCCAAAGGCAGGAGTACACTCAGCACCTGCGTCGATAGGCGGCGCCCTCCTCTTCCGCTCTCGGCTGGTCGGGGGTCACAGCGGCGGATCACATCTCCGCAGACGCTAAAAACGGTCACTGTGCGGGCCACTACCGGTCACTGTGCACTGCCGTCGGTCACTAATCGAGCGGTCACCACTGACATCACCACAGATCACCGCCGGTGTTAGCTGGTGCCAAAACTTGCCAACAGCGCGTACCGACCGGCCCGGCCGCAGTGCCGACTACAAGTCGCTCAGGTCGACTGCGTCCACTCGCTGTGTGACCGCCTCCGTGTCCGATTTGGGGGTGTCGGCGACAGGGGCGGGCTCGGCACGAGGCACGCTCAGAACGTTCCAGGACATGGCCTCGGCCTTTTTCAGCTTGATTTCCACCTTGGTGCCCATCAGCTGGACGGAGCTGGCTGCTGGATCGATCACCTGTGGGCGGCACACAAAATCGTGACGAAAATACTCACTTGAATAATTTTACAAACTACCAGTGACCCGAGCAAAACAGTCACTGCCAGCACTGCAGCACTCACAACTACACTTGACTTGACAACTATGATATCAAAAACAAAAAGTGTCACTGAAAACACAAAAAAAATTCAAAACTACGCTAGCGTTGAACAAAAGATCACCGCCAAGTTCGCCGAACATTTAAGATACTGTCAAAATAATTTCCCATCAAATATCTAGGATCTGGCACCACCGTCCAACCGCCCGTCCCCGTAATGGCCACTGACCCCGCGCAGTTCCAGGTCGACCTCGAACTCCTGGTTGTCGCCAAACTCGATATGGGGCCTCAGTCGGATCGGCCCAGCCTCCACGCGGCACAGCTCCGGCTGCGCAAACTTGGCATAGATGGCCACAATGACGTGCGAGCCGGTCTGGTGCCAGTCGTACCGACAACTGGTGCGCTTAGAGTCGCCCTCCTGGGGGGTCAGAAAAGAGGTCGGATTATCGCCAGAGGTCAGGTCAGGTCGCCATTGGACGGTGCAAGTACGTACGCTGGGCAAATCAACACTAGTTAGGTAGGCTAGATTCAGATGCTCTAAAATATGGCATGCACTGACACACTATGCCTAATACAGATGGTTGAGGGTTATTCGGGCTAGTGCAAGTAGGTGCAATTTTCGCTCAAACATCATTCTTTCAATTCTCTTGCCGAGGTCACAGTAGCACCACATCGTCTAGTTTCAAACACCTAACCAGAATCCTAGGCAACATGCTTTAGGTTTAACACGCGCACTGCAGCGGGTCTGAGCCGAACACGAACTGCAGGGGGGGGGGGGTTGAAAACAACCCCCCTGAGATCTCGAAAACGGCGCAACGTAGCGACAAGCGGTAAACGGCGTTGGATAGGTTGAGATGAGATCTACAAGAAATACTAAGATCATTTTTGGGTCAGGTCAAAAACGAGGTCACCAGAGGTCACCGAAGACAAAATGTTACGATTTTCACAACAGGAATTTCGCGGTAGTTTTTTCTTGAATAACTTGCCTTGCACACAAGACAGAGGATCGATTCGAACGCCATCGTTCTTAGCTCGTCAAGGCGCATCGAATGATATATGATATGACCTCGAAAGGTCAAGTTGAAAAATTGACCTCAGGTCAAGGTCATGACCTGACCGAAATAGGTCATGTTGCATATCATTCGATCCGCATTGACGAGAAAAACACAATAAACGTCGAACGGAGTCTCTATCTCTATTCAATCTCAAGTTATTGAAGAAAAACCGCTGGTGACCTCAGGTGACCTAAGATGACCTGGAGATCACCTTCCAAAGGTCATAAGTGATATGTTTCGGTGAAATCACCAACAGGGACCTGTAATACTATGATCCTGAGCGTATTGAAGTCATAGGATGGCATTCAGAGTAAGTTGAAATTTCTCCCATTGACTTATAATGGGCCGGTCGCAAAAATGACCTGACCTTAGGTCATCGATATAAAAATTCCGAGATATACAAGTTGTAGCTCGTGATGACTTTACTATTTCCTGTGGGTTTCAAGATCATATCTCAACAACTGTGGGCTTGGTGGGATTGCAAACTTCGAAATTTACGTTTCGAGGTAGGGTCACTTGACCTGACCTGGTGACCTGACCATAGGTCACCTGGGGTCAAAATTTTTACTCAAGGTGTGCAAAAGTTGGGAGAACAGGTATGCAAAATTGTAGCGCCGCCGTTTTCTCGCGATTTGCGAAAAACCACAGGGGGGGGGGGTTGAAAACAACCCCCCCCCCCCTGCAGTGCGCGTGTTAAGCTCATCACCATCAATTTACTGACCACATTGATACCACTTCTATCACAGTCAATATCGGCGGTGCGTTCGGACCTGAGACGGCCACCAGCAGCCAGCGTACCTTCTTTTTGATCCAGAGGTGGTCGCCTGTGGTGCAGCCCTCCTGCGCGAGGAACGCGCTGAAATCGGACGTCTTTCGCTGACAGCACGACCAGTACTTCATGCCCTCGTGGAAGATGGGCACTCCGCTGTGAAACCGGCACTCGCTGCTGCAGTCGCCGTACGTCTGGAACAGACGCAGACGCACGATGGTCATAATAAAAAAAACCCTTGGTGATCTCACCAGCAGGATAGACATTTGTATGCAGCTCCACTTTAACGAGTCATAACCACTAACCAGTCCCCAAGCTCGCCATGGAACACAACACGTCCCTCTTCTAACCAGGAGCTAGTCATGTCTGCAGTTCTCCAGCACACCACGAATAAAAACACAAGGAACAAAACACACGGAACAAAACACACCCAATCTCCACCCTAGTATTACATCCCCTCCAGGCTCCAGGCAGTCACTGGGTAGCCTTCATCACTATATCTTACAGTTCAAGTCAACCACCATCACATGACCCATCGCACCAGCAGTCGCGCTGCCTCACCTCCTTGCAGCCGCCGTTCTTACAGCTAGTACCGGGCACTAGCTGGTTGGCGTCCCCCCGGCTCGGGTCGGCCACGCTGCTGGCCCGCTGTTTCAGCGCCTGGCTCAGAGAGGGCGACACTGTGCAGGGCAGCAGCACCTGTGACGAAAAGCGGCTCGAATCAGCGCAGCTCGGCGGGGGCGAGGAAAACAGTATGTCAGGAATCAGGATGCTTAAAAATTATGGTTGCCTTTTGCTAGAATAAAACTATTTAGTTTAGTTTAAATTTTGTGATACCTACACAGCAAACCTTTCTGCACTGTAGGCGTACCTGTAGCAGATGAGAAAAATACTGCTCACATGATTTATCATGAGCATGCAACACATTTATCGTAATACACAAAATAGCCAAACAGTAAGTAAATGTTCTACGAAAAGTCACAAGTTGAAAACCTTTCACCGTCTCTCCACCAGTCGAGCTCGCGTGTCACGCCGATTCTGCGGTCCTCCACACACGCAGGACGCGTACCATCGGAGTGTCAAACGGCGGCCGCGGCTTGGGCGGCTCGATCTTCCTGTTGGGCGCCTGCGGGGAGAAGATCTGCTCCCCGGCGGAGGGCGGCGACGACTCCTTCTTGGGCTTTTCGGGCTCCACTGGCTTCACGTCGCTGTGGAAGCCTTTGGTGCACCCCTGAAGGAGGGCGACGGTGGGTTAAGAACAGCGGGGATGGTTAAGTCATATGACAGATGAGAGACGTTTCCATGCACTTGAACGATGAGC
This sequence comes from Amphibalanus amphitrite, assembly GCF_019059575.1. Classification (NCBI taxonomy): domain Eukaryota; kingdom Metazoa; phylum Arthropoda; class Thecostraca; order Balanomorpha; family Balanidae; genus Amphibalanus; species Amphibalanus amphitrite. The sequence goes on along the minus strand of NW_024882340.1, from coordinate 213,510 downwards.
TGTGAATGTTTGATGTTACATCTGATTGCTACTCAAGTCAAACGCAATACCAAACACAAAACAGGAACTATCAACAAAGAGACAGCCGGACAGGTCTCACTATCTACATTAGAATATTTAGTCCAGTCGTGCCATAAGTAAACATTCAGTCGGGACTCGGGATATACCTTTGTGTTGAGAAACTCGGTGAAGTCAACTGTTTTCTTGTTGCAGCAGGACCAGCCTTTGTAAGCATCGTGGAAGAATGGCGCTCCAGGGTGGAATGTGCACGAATCTGGAACGAACACACAACACATTTTAACTCGTACTTTTGTTATGCTTCTGTTTTGCATGCGTATCACAATTATCCACTATGTACAGTAAGAAAGTTAAACCTTGAACTGGGAGGACATACAGCCTCGCCAGCCAGCGAATCGGTCTGTCAGCGGACTGACCGACCACTGACCGACAACTGACCCAGTCCTGAGCTCGAGGTCGAACCCTAGTCGATGTCGGGCAGGGTGGGCATCCCACCCAACACCAAATTACGGTGTACACCGCATAAGCGTCATCTTCCAAAAAGTCACAGCAGCATCATAGTCCAGCACTATACCACAGCCTGGGCCGCAGATCTGAACCACAGGGGCACATAAAGCCACGTCACCTGCACCAGCCGAGCAACACTCCAACTCGCACCAGGGCCTAATTTAAATTGTCATGACATGCAGTCTAACTAAGTCAGCACCCACATTTTGAAACAATGCTTATGAGAAGAACATAGACTTACCTTATTAAGTCTATAAAGGCCAGTGGCCGAAAGCTCACCATTTTTTTCTTATATATATTATTCGGTTTTTTCATTTTTGATGTCGAGGAAAAGGTAAATTTCTTTTATTTATCTTATCATAGACTTACCTTGTTTATTTTCTTCTGGATTATATTTGTTTCCACATCCACGATTGTAGCACTGAAGCTCCTTAGACTGTGACATTTTACTTTTATGGAAAAGATCTTCAAAGGACGCTTGGTCAGTATCTGAAAAAGAGCACATGTACCAAAAGCAGTTCAGACCAGCATAATAGACAATATGCATGAGTCACCATGTATGAACTTTGGTAGGCTGGTAATCAGGCACCTAGATCTGTCTTCTCAGGATATATAAATGAATGCTCCGGATATTTCCTTGACATCAGTGATCACTTGATCAGTTTTTGCACTTTTCCAGAACTTGGTGAACTAATGTTTGCTTACTACCTAGTGTTTCAATGGCATGGTAAAAAGCAAATTGTACACACCTAGGTATTAGCCTTATAACTGATGTGTGTGTGTGGGGGGGGGGGATAGGAAGCAGAATCGGCCCACCTGTAGCCTTTTTTCTTTGCTCTCGATGGTTAACCCGCGCCCCGTGGGGGGGCCGAAACGCCCCCCCCCCGTCCTTTTCCGTCGATATCTCCTAAACCACTGGAGATATCGCCACCAAACTTTCAGGACCCCTTCGGGCATCAATTTTACACATTGTGACCAAAAAATTTTCCAGAGGCTATGATAGGTGTAGTATTTAGTGGCCTTATGTCACCCGTCAGTGCTGCCGCCTGGCGGGTGACCTTGGAGGGCCGAGCGGCCGGGGTCAGGGACGAGGGCAGTCTTGGTGCGGAGCTCGCGGTGGACGCTCGGCTGCGGTGCTGCTGTGCGTTATGTCGTTTTATTAATAACTGTCTTGACTTTGTGTGTTCTGCCAATACACGGCAAGACAGTACATTTTGGCGACGAGTGAGTGCGCTCAAGCGGAGGCGACCATGGACGGGATTCGTCCGCCGGGACCCTTCATGGACACGGCCGCGGCTGGAAGTGTTCCTTGGAGTGCTTGGTATGCGGATTTTGAGCTGTACGCCACGACCATCGGCTGGTCTCAGTGGGATGAGGCCAGACAGCGCGCGCTTCTGCTGCACTGCCTCGGGCAGGAGGGTCGGCGGCGCTACCGGGTGGCGGAGGCGGCGGCGGTGCCAGCGGCGGAGCCTCAGGACGCGCCGCTGCCAGGTGACACCGGCACAGGAACGGACTCGGGAACGGACTCCCGGGTACAGGTGAAGTCGGAAGACGGGGGAATGGCACAGTGTTTGTCACTCCTTCAGCATTTGTTTGATAAGCCGCGGGATATCATGTCAGAAAGAGTCAAGTTCCGTAGGCTTCGGCAGAAGACTGGGGAGTCTACTGCCTCGTTCATAACTACATTAAGAGAGCAGAGTAGATATTGTGCATTTGGAGCCTTGGAAGACGAGATGATTCGAGATCAGTTTGTCGAGGGATGCACGTCTGACCATCTCCGTAATCGTCTGTGCGCTGAGGACCATCTGACCCTGCAGCGTCTGGAGTCAATCGCCATGGCCGACGACCGGGCGGTGGAGCGCCGGCGGCTGTTCGGGGGAGATGACGGCGGGCAGCCGAGCCGGGCGGCGGCGGCAACCGAGCCGCTGGAGGTGGCCTACACGGCGCGAGATAAGACACCAGCACAACGACCGCCGATCGACAAAACAAAAGGCAAGTTCTGCTATGCTTGTGGTCGCCGGGGTCACGTGTCTACTGATGACTGGTGTCCAGCCAAGGGCCAAAAGTGTCGACGGTGTGGGACTGTTGGACATTTCGCTGTACGGTGCCCTCAGAAACCTGCTAAGGAGGTGAGAGCCGTGGAGCCAGACGTAGTGGAAGTTCTGGCAGTCAATCAAAACGACTCTGCTCTGCAGTTTAACGTCCGGCTGGACGGCAACTGGGTGACGATGCTGGTCGACACGGGTGCAGCGGTGTCCATCATCCCTCGCCAGCTGTACGAGACCGCGCTGAGCCACAGGCCGCTGCTACCCACGACAGTGAACCTCCGGGCGTACGGAGGCAGCCAGCTGGTGGTGACGGGCGTCATCACAGCATCGGTGGAGACGGAGGACGGGCGGAGCTGCCAGGGCCGCCTGTACGTGGTGGACGGCGGCACGCCACTGCTCGGCAGGGACCTCCAGAAGAGTCTCTGCATCTCCACCTGGCACGGCTCCACAGTGTATGAGGTCGATCGGCAGCCGGGACGATCCAGTGACGTGGAGGCCGGCAACGATCAGGACAGCGCTACACAGAGGTTAGTGACAAACGCAGTGGTGCTGCCACCTATGAGTCATGAGGCTATGAGTGTGCTGCCACCTATCCGTGGTTTTGTCCACAGAGTACAGCTACGGGACGGTGCTGTGCCCGTTCAACAGAAGCTCCGGCCGCTGCCGTTCTCTATTCGTGAGGAAGTGAAGCAGCACCTCCAAGACCTCGAGAAGCAGCAGATCATCGAGAGGGTCGACGGGTCGCCATGGATCTCTCCGATCGTCGTATCAAGGCGCCGATCAGGTCAGCTGAGACTATGTGTCGATTTGCGCGTGGTAAATAAGGCGGTGTGCACCAGTGGCTACCCGTTACCTGACATGCAGGAGATGTTGGACAACTTGGTTGGCGCTGAAGTGTTCTCGACTCTCGATATGAAGGCTGCTTATCACCAGCTGCTGCTTCATGAGGAGTCCAGACAGTTGACGGCGTTTGTAACGCATGAGGGAGTGTTCCGCTATCTGAGGTGTTGTTTTGGTCTCCGATCACTCCCCAGCTGCTTCCAGAAGATGATGGAGACCATCCTGCGAGGGTTACCTGGTGCTCAGGTTTACCTCGATGACGTCATCGTGTCGGGACGGACCAAGGAGGAGCACGACCGCCGTCTGAGTGACGTCATGGCACGACTCGGCGAGTACAATGTGACCTTGAACAAGGACAAGTGTCACTTCGGGGTGAGCCGTATCGACTTCCTGGGGTTCTCAGTGTCCCGGGAGGGTGTCGCCGTGAACCCCGACCGTGTGCAGGGCCTGAGAGACATGAAGCCGCCAGGTACAGTCAAGGAGCTGCAGGCAGTCCTGGGATTGTTTGGGTTCTACGGTCGGTTCATTCCCAGGTACAGCACCAGGGTGGAGGAGCTGCGGCAGCCCCTGAGGAAGAACGCTCCGCCGTTCGCGTGGACGTCGAAGATGAACGAAGCGTTCGAGGACGTCAGAGCAGCGATTCTGAGCAGCTCCGCCCTGGCCATGTATGACCCAACCCTCTCCACAGCGGTGACGACAGACGCCAGTGACGTGGGCATCGGGGCGGTGCTCACGCAGATGCACCCCGAGGGTGAGAGAGTGGTTGCGTTCGCATCCAGCACGCTGTCGACTGCGCAACGCAACTATAGTGTCACGGAACGAGAAGCGTTGGCTAGTGTCTGGGCCATCGAGAAGTGGCACATATAGCTGTGGGGCAGGGACTTTGTCTTGAGGACCGATCACCAGGCACTGACTACCCTGATGACATCACGTGGGATCGGCAGGGCAGGAATGCGCATATCTCGCTGGGCGTGTCGGTTAATGGAATATTCTTTCACAGTGGAGCACGTCAAGGGGCGCATCAACCCGGCAGATGGGCTGTCTCGACTTCCATCATCAGTGCAGGAGGCGTCAGACGACGAACAGCTGGTGATTGCGGCCCTGACGGAGGAGCGGGCCGCGGTGACCGGCGCGGAGCTGAGGGCGGCGTCACAGTCGGACCCGGTTCTCAGTAAGCTGAGGCAGCAGATACCGCGCCAGTGGCCCAGACGCTATGGTGAGTGCGTGCCCGAACTGCAGCCCTTCTTCCGTTGCAGAGACGAGCTGGCGGTAGAAGATGACGTCATCCTGCGTGGCGGTCGAGTCCTGGTACCTGCGGCGCTCCGGACGAGACTGGTTGAACTGGCACACGAAGGACACCAAGGCATCGTCCGAACAAAGCAAAGACTGCGAGACCTGTACTGGTGGCCAGGCATGGACCAGGCTGTGGAGGAACAGGTAAAGGGCTGTCAGATCTGCTCTCTCGCAGACAAGACGGCGTCACCGCGACACGCGCCCATGCAGCCCGTTCAACTCCCATGTGAGCCATGGTCTAAACTGGGAATCGACTTCATCGGGCCAATGAGTGGAGGTCGACCCGGCCAGAGGTTTGCCGTCGTCGCTATCGACTACTATTCGAATGGATCGAGGTGGGATTTTGCGAGCACCCAACGTCAGAGGTGGTGATACAGTTTATGGAAAAGTTGGCGTGCCGGGAAGGGTACCCGAGAGAGATTGTATCTGACTGTGGGTCTGCATTTACGTCGGAACGATTCGCTTCTTACTTGCGGAATGTGGGTGTTGCCCATATCAAAGTGTCTCCCTACCACCCACAGTCATCAGGTCAAGTAGAGCGAGCCAACAAAACAGTGAAAGCGGCACTTCAGATAGCTGACCTGGAAAAGGCTGACCGGTCTCAATATCTGCAGATGTTCCTGTTCTCGTACCGGAGTACGGTGCAGGCGACCACTGGAAGGAGCCCGGCTGAGCTGCTTCACGGACGACCCATGAGGGGCAAGCTCAGCGCGGCACTGGACGTCGGCGGACGTCATCCAGCGAGACCTGGTGACCTGCATGAGCACGTGAAGCGGAAACAAACCTATCAGAAGACGTACTTCGACCGCTCCCACGGAGTCAAGACGCCCAGCTTCTCTGTGGGAGACCAGGTCCGACACCGGCTTCCTCCGCAGGCGCGGAAGGGGCAGCTCCGGTTTTCGGCGACGAAAAGGATCGTGCAGCAGCGGGGGCCAGCGAGCTATCTGCTGGATGACGGCACCCGCGTCCACGCTGACCGCCTGACGCGGAGCGCCGGTAGCTGCCCAGCAGAGATCGACGACCGGAGAGGCGAGCCGGCGCAGCCGGACGGTGCAGCCGACCGGACGGGACCGACTGACGCGGAGCTGGAGTCGTCTGGCGACCACGACCGGCTGGAGCAGCAGGAGCAGGACAGGCTGGAGGCGATACCGGAACCAGAGACAACTGACAGTCACCTCCGGCGGGACGGGCAGCAGCTGGACGTGCCGCCGACGCCCCTGGAGGCGGACGAAACGACCAGCGGCCGCTCGTCGACGCAGCCTGACACTGGGACGGCGACAGGGACTGGAGGGCGACGGACGCGAACCGACCTTCAGCAAGGGCAGACGAGCACGGCGGAGGAGGAGTCTGGTGTCGTCCGACCAAGGCTGCCGGAGACGGGCACAGGAGTGACAACGAGATCGGGAAGAGCTGTTCGCGCTCCAGTGTACTATGGATTCAATACTTAACCGGTTGTCGTACTGTAATAATCGCCTGAGGTCTCGGATGTTGTTCTGCTTTTGCGTCTGCTGTACTTAGAAGTTCAGTTACTTTACACTTTACTGGCACGGGCGAATATGAGCTGTGAAATGAAGTCACTATTTTTGTTGTAGGGGAGGAGGAAATGTAGTATTTAGTGGCCTTATGTCACCCGTCAGTGCTGCCGCCTGGCTGGAAACCATTGGACTCCTCGTGACGAGCTGCATCGAATCGATACCCATTTTATGCAAAATATCAACTTTGAAATTTGACCTAATTTGACCTGACCTTGACCTGACCTTCACCAAAACGCCACCTAAGCTGGCCCCAAAGGCTGCCTGAGCCACATAATCGCATTTGTCATGTAAAATGGACCATAAAACATGTATCACGTGACACTTTCATATTGTGACCCCCAGTCCAGTGACCTGACCTCTGTGACCTGACCTGGTATCAGTGACCTCAGATAGCGAAGTATGTGTTTGACGAACAATGAACCATCGATGGTTTTCAATAAATTACCAATTTAGGTACTCGATTTCACAACACATTTCTTGAAATGCCTGTGAATGCTTTGACCTGACCTGTGACGTCATCGGTTTGACCTAGGTCAATGAAATTTGGTCACAAGGTAGTTCCCCGGTGGGGCTATCGAACGGCGTTTGAATTTTGGAAATCGGCCGGTAAATTTCCGAGATCTTAGGGGGGGGCCGAAACGCCCCCCCCCCCCACGGGTGGTAGGGTCTGCCGCTAGATCTACGGGGTGCGGGTTAATCACTTAACCAGCGCCAGGCTGGGTGGGGTGTTTGAACATCCCCCCCTGCAGTTTTTCGCAGATATCTAAAAAACGGTGGCGCGTTCAGCAGGCAGTAGCGGCGGAACACCTCCAATTAAGGGGGGCACTGCCAACTTTTGATCCCATTCTTTCCATGCAGCGGCCAGCGCCCATAGGGCTAATGTTAAAATGCCAAAATCAAAGGGAGGCACGGTGCCCCAGTGCCCTCCCCGTTCTGCCGCCTATGTCACTGTTCAGGCATCTTTTCCACACATTGTGAAAATTTCAGGCCCAGGGCTCTCAAGGTCAGGTTACCAGGTCAGGTCAAGTGACCTCACCTCAGAAAAAGTTTCAATCCTCGTCATAGCTACACCGACTGAACAATCGCCTTGAGGCTTGAAACTTTCAGCGATTGATAAGAGTAACAGTATGTACAAAATGTAGGTATATCTCGAAATTTTAATTAAGGTTGTCACATTTCCCTGCTGCGGCTACCTGTGTCCCGTTATTTGAGTGCATTGTTAAGTATGTTTATATGAATTTTGTGCAACAGAGGCGCAGTTCAATTGTCTCCTGTTGACTTACCTATAATAGAAAGGTCGCAAAATCAACATAACCCTGAGGTCAGTGATATTGAAATTCCAAGTACAGTTCCTCTACGAATACGTAGGCATTTTGCAAAATGCCCGGATTTTCTCTTTGCCTGTAACATATACAGGGTGATTTCTTTTACTTGTTAAAAAGTAATGAGGTCTAGTGGCGTTAAAATGCAAATATATGTTGCAAAATTATATACCAGGATGACGAGCATTCTGGGACATTTTGATTTCATGCAGACACAATGCGAAGGAACGTCCATCGTGTATTTTACTTGTGCTTGAAGTTACCCCCTCTCTCACCGACACGAATCAGCCCGCCTGAGCACGTGTTGAACAGCACCACGGACTCCCATGCTCATTAGGCGGACTGAAAAGGCTTCTATCACCCATTTTCAGCTCTGCCAGATATTTCCACTGTTTTCTCATTATATCTGCCATATATGGGTCCAAAAACTAGAAGTCTGGGGAGGGCAGGTCGAGGATTTTGATACTGGCGGCGCCGCGGCCCTGGTGGTGTCTGATTCGCTGTTTTTCTTTCTCCCTGAAGACTGATTCTTCAGAGGCTGCACTTACACCAGATAGACCGTTTGAAGGTTATTTATTACTACAAGCTTGTTCGTGCGTTATTTAACGTCTTTCTGAGGTATCTCCTTGATGATCGTATGCTTCGAACTGCCTCAATGCTTCAAAATCATCGTTTTGTGTCATTCATTACTGAACGGCAGTGGATCATGCGTGCCCGATTGGTGGGACATTTTCAGGCTCCATTGGGACCGAGGCCGTCGGTGAAAAGGGACAAATGATGACACCATACAAAATGTCCCAGATTTATCTGTCACGTGCATTGCTTTTTTGCACGCGATTTTTAGATTTAGGGACCACCATTGACGTTTACTTTTTAACAATTAAAAAAAAATCACCCTGTATACTGGTGCTCTTATCTATCGCTGAACGTTTTTAAAAAAACGCCCTTCACGTTGCAATTCACGTTGCCGCCACGTGCGCCACGCTGACGCGCATCACACGGGAATCAAACCCTGACCCGGATGGCCGAATCCAGAGACAAGAAACTTACCCCTCCTAGGCAGAACGTCCCCCCGTCGCTGAAGAATTCCTGAATTTGATTAATACCACAGGACGCCGCCGTTAAATTTGAAACACACACTATACATCATACCCGACACACAGGACACGCCTAAGAGCTGGACTTTTTGATGACGTCTTCGGGTGACGTCATGTCGTGTGTGACGTTTCGTGAGCAGGTAAGGAAAAGTCACCACCGCTGGCGAACATATTGGTGCGGTAAATGGCAAACACAAATGCTGCGCAGAAAAGACAAATGTGTAACTTCAGTCAACATTCGTTCGGACGACAGTCAAGGCGAATTTAGAAGTTCTTCATGCGATTGTTAGTTATCTGTCGTGCTATTTTAGTATGATTGTTATTAGCAGTTGATTTGTGAAATGTATTATCAAAATCAATGTTTATTGAACGCAGATTCAGTTTATTTTCAGATGTACCTAGGTCCTAGGTACCCTTACACTTCACTCATCTCAAGCTGTTCAAACACCCTTAACAAAGTCGATTAAGATGAAACGTTGGGTATAATTTATACTGTGTTTCCTCTGCATTATTAACATATTCATCATATATACAATATAAGGGCCACATGCTTTTTACAGGGAGACATGTCAGACAGCCCAGTAGGATGAGGCTTCGTCAAGCGTCATTTTTAGCAAAGCCTTTCTTGCTTAACCCTATTCCTGGCGGGGGGGGGGCCTCAGGAGCCCCCCCTGAGGTTTTTTGGTTATTTCTCCCAAACGCGTTGAGCTAGGAAGCTCAAATTTTCTGACTTCTCCTAAAAGGCTTCTACGCAACATGTCTGAAAATTTTGAGTTGATCTGACCTCAGGTCAGGTCACCAGAGGCGGTTTGGTGACCCTACCTCAGAAAAGTTTGCAATCACGCCAGAGCTAGAGTTTTTGACCGATCAATTTCTTCTCTTCAGGCTTTAGTTAGGGTACCAGTATGTGCAATGTGTATATCTCGGAATTTTGATATCGGTGACCTAAGGTCAGGTCAGTTTCGCGACCTCCCCATTATAAGTCAATGGGGGAAAAATCAACTCCCTGTTTTTACCACTAAAACGGGTCGGAATGGCCCCATATACCATACATGACTTCATATACGATCAACCTTCACTACCTTGAGGTCTGTTTTGCTGTTGGGCGGCTGTGAGGTCATGTGACGTCATCAAAGGTCACCAAAGGTTTTTGGCCAATAACTCCGTACAGGAACAAGATACAGCCGCGTGGATGGTCTCATTGTGTTCAGCTCGTCAAGACGCATCGAATGATATACATGATGACCTCGAGGTCACGTGACCTGAGGTCAACCTTTGACCTTGACCTTGCGAGGTCAACATATATATCATTCGATGCGGATTGACGAGAGGATCACGATGATGCCCTTAGTTTGTTCCTATCTTGACTAATTCGAAAGTTATTCGAGAAAAACTCTCTCCATATCTAGCGCCGCCATTTTGACTTTTTCGACCCCTGTGACGTCATCTTTGACCTGACCTGAAAATGACCTTAGTAAAAATTGTAGATCTTGACCGTGCGTATCCGATGCCGTTTACCGTTTGTCGCTATCTTGCTTCGTTCTCGAGATCTCAGGGGGGGGGGGCGAATCGGCCCCCCCGCCAGTTTCTTGTCCCGGCGGAGCCCGCCAGGAATAGGGTTAAAATCCAGTCTGCAAAACATGGCAGGGCTTACACTTTGGCTTACACTTGACTCCCAGCTGTTGTGTCTTTGCTATGCGATGTTAAACATATAAAACATCTTACTATTCATGTATGCGCCATGACTCATGTAATCTTTTCACAGCCAAGATGCTCCTAAGGTACTGGGAATGTGGGGAGTGCAGCAGCATCAGTGCAGCACCGATGGTTGGATGCGACGGCTGCGATAAATGGTACCACTTCCGTTGTGTGGGACTGACTAAGGAGCCAGGTAAGCGCAAATGTTTTCTGTCTTAGTATTTTTGTTGCAGCTCTAGTGATCAATGAAATATTTTCCGCACTGTTCAGCCAAACATGTATTTCAAACAATCTGCTTCCCAACCAAGGGCGTCGCCACAGGGGGGGGGGGGACGGAGGGGATCTCGTCCCCTCCACTTTTTAAAATTCAAACATTACGCCTATGGCGTTGCATGTAAAGAATCGACTTGAAATGGTCCTCGTCCCCTCCAAAATGGTCAATGTCCCCTCCAGTCGTCGCACCGTGGCGTCGCCCCTGTTCCCAACTACACAAATTTAGTCAAACATTGTGCCAATATGGAATTTTCAGGTTCAGTTGAATGAAATAGGAACAATGATAATTGTAGATTACTATACCTGCAAGAGAGGAAAACAGAATACATTGTATTGCTTGTCCTTCACCGATACTGTTATTTTTCCATTTCTAGAAACACCGACATGGCGATGCAGGTGGTACTGCCTGGTGAGGCCGCGGTCTCCGGAATCGCCTGCAGACGAAGTCACCTGGCGTACATCTGCACATCACTTGCAGCAGTGGCCAGTGAGGCCTGCTGACAGCGTCTGGCAGTGTCGGCAACGTGCCAGCCAGCTATCTGGAGTCCTGCTCACCGCAGGTCGCCGACAGGAGGGGCGACGCATCGTCTCCGAGGTCGCCTCAGCAGCAGTGAGACCCCACTGGCCGTCTTCTTAGGCTTCAACTAGATTGCGAACAAACTATGCTGAGACAACGCCCATGACGTGTGATCCGGTACCGCTACCGCACTGCGTGCCTGTGCCCGCCGTGAGCCGCTAGTGCATGGGTTCGACCATGAGAATATGTGTTTATGTTGCTTTTACTATTGTTTATACGTTGAAGTGACGAATTGTTTATTTTTCGCAAGCCTCCGCTGTCCGGTTGCCTGCAGCTCCATGCAACGCCAGCTGTACTGTTGTTTTAATGTTGTCTCTCCGCTCAGCTGTATTGTTGCCTCTCCGCTCAGCTGTATTGTTGCCTCTCCGCTCATAACAACCTATGCTGAGACAACGCCCATGACGTGTGATCCGGTACCGCTACCGCACTGCGTGCCTGTGCCCGCCGTGAGCCGCTAGTGCATGGGTTCGACCATGAGAATATGTGTTTATGTTGCATTTACTGTTGTTTATACGTTGAAGTGACGAATTGTTTATTTTTCGCAAGCCTCCGCTGTCCGGTTGCCTGCAGATCCATGCAACGCCAGCTGTACTGTTGTTTTAATGTTGTCTCTCCGCTCAGCTGTATTGTTGCCTCTCCGCTCAGCTGTATTGTTGCCTCTCCGCTCATAACAACCTATGCTGAGACAACGCCCATGACGTGTGATCCGGTACCGCTACCGCACTGCGTGCCTGTGCCCGCCGTGAGCCGCTAGTGCATGGGTTCGACCATGAGAATATGTGTTTATGTTGCTTTTTATACTATTGTTTATACGTTGAAGTGACGAATTGTTTATTTTTCGCAAGCCTCCGCTGTCCGGTTGCCTGCAGCTCCATGCAACGCCAGCTGTACTGTTGTTTTAATGTTGTCTCTCCGCTCAGCTGTACTGTTGCCTCTCCGCTCATATATGACACCCTCTATATGAATGGCACTACTGATTGTCACATCCACTGTCCGTATTGTCCGTAGTGGTGTCTACGCCCATGTTAATACAGCGTGCAGAATCCAGATTCTATTGAGGAGAGTTGAGCCAAGTCACGGCATAGGCTCGGGGAGAGAGCAACGTGGAGGCCCACTGCCCCTTCCTCGGCCCCCACTGGGGGCGCCAGCCACTCCAACTTTTGACTGGATGTCAAGAGCGTCGCCACGAGGGGAACGAGTCGCCGGCCAGCCAAGGTAGCCAACGGCGTGTGAAGGTTGCCTGACCTCGAGGAAACTGAGATGGCACCAACGGAGGTTTTGTTAAGTAGGCGACCGAAATTCGAGCGGCAGCAACCTGGGCACCTTCACAGATAGCAGTGCCGCGTATCAGGGCGCCTTCGACGTTGAGCTGGGCGCCGATCAATCCACTATTTTTCGAGCAGGTCCATAGATTTCCGTCCTCAAAAGTGCGGGGATATTCCCCAGTGTTTGAGTTGGATGGGACTATAGTGGCGTTTACACCGACAGGAGATTCCTATTGCCGGCTGTGGGAAACTACTGTCGGTGTAAACGCCATTCATATTTCCTGCGTCACCCCTGTGGGGACGCCCTTACTCCATGGTGCCGAGCTTATCAATTTGGATATCAACGGAATCAAAATCTCTTATCGATCGATGAAGAACTAAATTACCCCGACCCGGAGAGCATCTTTGGAATCAAAGCAGTAGCACATGACGCAACACTTCAGGCAAATAAATCCTTCTTGTCTGAAATAAAACATTTTTGTATTGATAATCACGTTTTATAAGCAATGGTAGCAAGATTCTCCATGTATTTGGTGTAAGTGATAATTTAGTAGCAGATACTTACCGTAGCATTTCGTTCATTTTAATTAATAATTTATATTGTCAGAACTAGCAACATGTCTCATCACTCAACAATAATTACAAAAGTGAAAAAGAAATGATAAATTGCTTATATTTTGGTGAAACTAAAAATTAATTCAGCACATATTTTTTTTACAGCGTTGAAGTCCAGCTCCAAAGGACAGCTGACGATCGTAGCCGAGCAGGCTGTTTGGTACTTCTTCACTACTTCTTAGAAGTACCCGTTAGTACCGATCATGTCTCACATAATAAGCTATTGGAACAAAAATATCCATGTTCTTCTAATTATTCTCCTTTCACACTTTAAATAAATACTTTTGAAATGCATTTACTAATAAATTTCACAAAAATGGCTTGAAATTTTACAACGTCAAAATACTTATTTCAATTTCCACCATGAAACCACCACTATATTACTTGCTTACAGAACCGTGCGTACAGTGCGCGCAGTTTTATCGTGACGTCAGAGGGTGCTTCCTCAGTGGCGCCCCCTGGCGGGGAACGCGTGCAAAAAGTCCAGCTCTTAGGCATGTCCGACACACACCGCACAAATATAAATACACACAAACGCTCAAATTATAAAACGAGTGAAGTGTTACCAGTAGTAAAATATTTTTTTATTACGTCATTGAAACCAATTATTTGAATGCTAGCTTTGACACAGGGCTTATGTATAATGTAAGCATGATAATTTTAACAGGTTTTCACACATGAGAACTAAATAGCATTGATATTTCACAAATGTAAGAAACGGAATAACAAAAGTCAAGATCTAAAGGTAGTTTTGATATTTTTGTTCAAAAATTGATGACGTTAGCAAAATTAACAAATTTTTAAAGTATATGTATGTCGTCAGGTTTGAGTCAGCTGCGCAGGAATCACCCGCATTGAGCCGCTGCCATATGTCCAGAATCTTCGGGAGTTCCCTTCATTTCTATTTTGAGGCTAGGTTGCAACACAGCTGAACATACAGTAGAATCCGCAATAGATCCTCGTATAATAGATCCAGCCGCTTATCCCGCAACCGCCTGGGGGGGGGGGGATCCGATCCCCCCCAAACAATCATGGTATAGTCATGTAAGGACATTGACACACCGGCAGCCTGAACAGTGGAACATCGGATCAAATAATCCGGCAGATGTAGTTTGTTGGTACCTACTGCAGATATCATCAATGACTTTTTCGCACAATGAAATCTGCACAACGTTTGATGAACCACTGTCTATTCAACATCTACCATCTTTTCTGCCAGCTGATGAAATCCCATTTGAAATACAACCATGGCACGTGGCTCAAAAGCTATCGCAGCCATGCGGCAGAGCATGGCAGTTCCAAAGGAAGATCTACCAGTCCAGTACGCCTTATGAAAGAATTTAGCATCGAATTGGCCGTGCCACTGGCTCACATTTTCAACAAATCCTTCAGGGAAGGCAAAGTTCCATTGCTATGGAAACAGGCGACTGTCATTCCCGTGCCGAAAAAGTCGCCACCAGAGTCTCCCGGTGATCTTCGTCCTGTGAGTGATGAGTCTGACACCCACTTTCTGCAAGGTTCTAAATCTAGAACAATTCGTTGAACCCCTTATAGTGGCTGACATTAACCCGCGCCCTGCTGGGGGGGAGTGTTTGAACACCCCCCCCCCCCCTTGTGGTTTTTCGCGAATATCTCAAAAACGGCGGCGCGGAGCGCCGCCGTTTTTGGTACACCTTATCATACATCAATTCTACACATGTTGTGAAAATTTCAGACCAAGGTCATTCAAGGTCAGGTCACCATGTCACTTGAAGTGACCTCACCTCATAAAAAGTTTCAATGTCTGTCATAGCTACACCGAGTGACCGATCGCTTTGAAACTTTCAGCGATTGCTAAGAGCAATAGCATGTACAAAATGTATATCTCAGAATTTTGATATCGATGACCTAAGGTCAGGTCAATTTTGCGACCTCCCCATTATAAGTCAATGGGAGAAAATTGAAATGCGCCTCTTTTGGACGAAAGACATTATAAACACTCCCAAACACCGAATTACAAGTGGTTTAGACACACAAAACATGAAAATGGTGTCCGTGACTCTTGTTTATGCCCTGAGGTCATCTCAGGTCACGAATGTTATCTAACAGTTTTTCGCAAATGACTTTTGATATAGGCATGCTAGAGCGATGAAAACGCCTTAGATGTGTTCAGCTCGACGATACGGATCGACTGATATGCAACATGACCCTTTCCGGTCAGGTCATGACCTTGACCTGAGGTCAAATTTTCAAGTTGACCTTTCAAGGTCGAGTTATAGTTCATTCTATGCGTCTTGATGAGAGGAACACGATGCCGGTAAAAGTAAGCTCTTACAAGGCTTGGGTCAAAAGTTATTGCAGAAAAACTGTTTCCGAAAAAATCGGCTATTTTTGCATTTTGTGCCCCCTGCATGCAAAACCGTTGACGTTAGGTCAAATGTGAGAGAACTATTCAGAAAGGCCTTTAATAGGGCTATCGAATGCGCTTTTCCGCGGCGCTGTAGCTCTATTGGTTCTCGAGTTATGCGTTGGCTTCTTGGAAATTTTCGACATTCGACCTGGAAATCGGCGAAATTTTGCCTTCAATGACCTCTGGTGACCTGACCTTTGACCTGACCAAAAAATTGACCGAAGTGATTTCGTCATTATTTTTGACGCTCTTTCGAACGCCGCCTTCCGCGTATCGCTACGTGGCCCAGGAGCCGAGTTACAAGGGGGGGGTGTTCAAACACCCCCCCCCCCCAGCAGGGCGTGGAAATCCAGGACCCCCAGCCGGGCGCGGGTTAGTCCACGGTTCGTCGGAAGGTCATCTCAGGCTCAAAAGAAACGATATATACCATTCGAAAGCTGACGATGCGCTGATCCGAAAATGTAATTTTTATCAAAATCGATCGATGGCCTTTTTTGAAAATTGCGTTTTTGTAAAAACTTTATAATCTTTTATTCAACAGGCTGTCCCAGACATTCTTGAAAATATAAATATGTATTTTTGAGTTCCAGTGAAAGCTGAACGCCAAAAGAACAATATTTAGCGAAGCAATATTTCCAAACATTAACCCGCGCACCGACGGGGGGGGCGGATATCCGCCCCCCTGAGGTTTTTCGCGGATAGCGGGAAAACCGCGGCGCGTAGCGCCGCGAAATTTGGTATGACTATTCTCTCATCAATTTTACACATGGTGTGCAAGTTTGAACCTCCTAACTTTTAAGGTCAGGTCACCAGGTCACAAAGAATGACCCAACCTCAAGTCACTTTTTTGCAACTTTGTCACCGTGCCAGAGCTACAGTAGATGTCGGAGGCCTTTGAAAGTCGCAGGATGTTATTAGGTCATTAGTAGCTACAATTTGTTTATCTCGGAATTTTGATGTCGGTGACCTAAGGTCAGGTCAATTTCGCGACCTCCCCATTATAAGTCAATGGGGGGGGGGGGGGGAAATCAACTCCCTGTTTTTACCACTAAAACGGGTCGGAATGGCCCCATATACCATACATGACTTCACATACGATCAACCTTCACTACCTTGAGGTCTGTTTTGCTGTTGGGCAGCTGTAAGGTCATGTGACGTCATCAAAGGTCACCAAAGGTTTTTTGCCAATAACTCCTTACAGGAACAAGATACAGCCGCGCGGATGGTCTCATTGTGTTCAGCTCGTCAAGACGCATCGAATGATATACATGATGACCTCGAGGTCACGTGACCTGAGGTCAACCTTTGACCTTGACCTTTCGAGGTCAACATATATATCATTCGATGCGGATTGACGAGAGGATCACGATGATGCCCTTAGTTTGTTCCTATCTTGACTACTTCGAAAGTTATTCGAGAAAAACCCTCTCCATATCTAGCGCCGCCATTTTGACTTTTTCGACCCCTGTGACGTCATCTTTGACCTGACCTGAAAATGACCTTAGTAAAAATTGTAGACCTTGTCCGTGCGTATCCGATGCCGTTTACCGCTTGTCGCTATCTTGCTTCGTTCTCGAGATCTCAGGGGGGGCGGTCATCCGCCCTCCCCCCCCCCCCCGTCGGTACTAAGTTGGCGCAGACCCCCGTCGGTGCGCGGGTTAATATGCGTCTCCCACAGCCGACAATAAGGCGCAATTACACAGCTCAGTGTCACGATGGACCAAAGTCAGCCACACAGAAGCGTGAAATGACCCTTATCGACTCGCAGACCCGGCGCTCTCGGCCCGCCTGACCGGCCACGGAAGGAACGTTCGGCTCTCGTTCTACTAAGCAAATGTCATATTTGTCAGTTTAACTGTCCACATCGCTATTAAAGCTATTCAGGATACCTGTGAAGAAAATTCATTGCTCTGTCATCTTCACATCATGCATTAATTTACATTTGTTCATTTCTACTTTGCTCAATTGAGCTTGGTATCATGCCCATATATTAAGGAAAATTGGCCGCGCTGAAATGTCAGAGGTTGCGCCGGCCTCAGCTACGGTGGAGTGGGGGTAGCGCCCGGTGGGGCAGGGTAACCTTTGACCGGTCGCACGGCCGAGCAGCTGTCACCAGTACAGCCTCTGACAGTGAAACCCCGCTCACTTCCCCTGCGCGGGCACTGAGCGCAGCTGGATGGAACAAAACATGCATAAGAAAAATGTAAATTAAAGCATGTTGTAAATCAAGCAGAACAATGAATTTTCTTCACAGGTATCCTGAATAACTTTAATAGCGATGTGGACAGTTAAACCGACAAATATGACATTTGTTTAGTAGAACGAGAGCCGAACGTTCTTTCCGTGGCCGGTCAGGCGGGCCGAGAGCGCCGGGTCTGTGAGTCGATAAGGGTCATTTCACGCTTCTGTGTGGCTGACTTTGGTCCATCGTGACACTGAGCTGTGTTATTGCGCCTTTTTGTCCACTGTGGGAGACGCATATTTTTGGAAATATTGCTTCGCTAAATTTTGTTCTTTTGGCATTCAGCTTTCACTGGAACTCGAAAAAACATGTTTATCTTTTCAAGAATGTCCGGGACAGCCCGTTGATTAAAAAATTATAAAGTTTTTACAAAAACGCAATTTTCAAAAAAGGCCATCGATCGATTTTGATAAAAATTACATTTTTGGATTCAGCTCACCGTCAGCTTTCGAATGGTATATACCGTTTTTTTTTTAGCCTGAGATGACCTTCCGACGAACCGTGAGCCCTCGCCGGACCCGGAAGTTAAATAATTGAGACGGTCCTAGAACACCAGAAAAAAAAAATCAAAAAGCCTGTCCATCTCACTTCCCTCATTTCATAACAAAAACCAGGCAGCAAAACATGCGAAAGAGTCCTTAGCAACGCCCTAGCAACGTATTTGTCTGAAGTGCGCGATATCTGTCACATCTGGAAAATTTAGTAGGTACTTGATTATTCAACTAGAGTTGGACTATATAAGCTAGGCTTTTATATAAAAAATAAGTATTTGCTTATTGAATTTATAGCAACTGGTCGCTTAGCTTCGTAATAATGATTGACTACAGAAAAATCTTGTTTGCGACATATTTGTAAAGAAACAGCGGAAATAGCTTTGACTCGTGCGCTTTTCTAGTACATTTTTGGTAGAAAACTTCGTCCAACCTTATGTTTTAGGGCCTTGGCCGGACCTATTGGTATAGGGCCTTGCTATTGGTTTTCTATATACGCGTTTTCTACACGATTCTACATACGGCCGAGGGGGGGGGGGCGGGTACGACCCCCCTCGCCGTTTCGCCCCTGGTAGAGCTAGCGCGTCGCGGAAAAACGAGCGTGTGCGCCGTTACGAGACGCAGAGATTGGTACCCGATTTTAAGGTCCTAGGTCAACCGGTGACCTCTGAAGTCAGGTCAAGTGCCCCAAGGTACGGTTCAGTTTATGGTGAATAACTTCGCAAAAAAAACGGCCGCAGAGCGCCGATTTTGGCAGCATCGTGTTCGCCTCGCTCAGGCGCGTCGAATGATATACTTTTTGTCCGGGTCAGGTCAACTTGGGGCGTTGACCTCAGGTCAAGGTCAGGTCAGCACCCCCAGGTCACGAAGTTGGTCGAAAGAGGTCATGTCGCATATCATTCGATTCGGCAGGCCTTCGTGAGTCCATTGGTGGCTTTCCCGACTCGCTAGCTCAATTTGATCAAGAGTTATTGACGAAAAACTAATATGACCTTGATGACGTCATAAATGACGTCACGTAAGATCAACATTGCAAAATTGACGCATCGTACCTTGCAAAGAGTGTATCAAATCACGATTCTGTGTGCTTGAGATAGTTGGAGATCGTTCCCGGCGCCAGAATAGCAGTTTTCATTTTTCCCCATTGACTTATAAGTTATAGGGGAAGTTGGGGGAACGCTGAATACTTTTTTTCTGACGCCCGTAGCACGCGAGGTAGACAACATAAGCTATTCTTGTTGGCGTCATTCGAGAGGCCAGTCTTTTGCCTTTCAAACATACCAGGCGCATTTGATGAATTCGCATACCGTTAAGCGCACAAACTAAAAATATCAAAGAAGTGACTTTTTCGGCGTTGCCCCGGACTGCGGGGAAAGCCGAAAATGGGAGGAATGATCTACGGGGAATGCCGACATTGATGTTTTGCCACTTTATCTCAAACTTTATCCAGAATTTATCAAAGCTGACACGCGTTTTAAGAGCTTGAGGACGCTTGGTGCACACTGGAAGTTATAATTGTGTGATATAATAAGAAAATGCCAGGTAAATAATTCCTTATAGGTAACAGGCCGTTGTGTCTGTTGAAAAGTGTAATTTGTGTGACTAAAAATTTGCGTTGCTATTCTACAGCAGTAAAGTCCACGTAGCGTGCTTTAACGTGCGTAATTGCACGTTTTCGGCATTACCCCAGCCAGCCATACTTTCATTTGCAGGCCCATAACTTTTCAACGTGCCGTATAAATTTCAAATAGGCAGCACACTTATGCAAAGACATGCTGAAGATTACTTGACCGAATTGGCCAGACAAACGGTAGCATAATGAGTAAGAAATGCAGCTTCAAAGGCGCATGTAGTACAAGGAACGCGTACCTTGAAAACGCTCTTGGCGCCCTCACAGCCGAAGTATTCCGAATGACGACTCGTAACAAACATGCGATAATTGTAGTCACTTAAGCTTCAGAGCATCACTGACAGGTGGCATCCATGTCTTACGGTTTTCGAAATATCTCGAATTTCGGCTTTGCCCCAACTCCGGCATTGCCCCAACTTCCCCTAATGGTGAGGTCACGAAAATGACCTGACCTCATATGACCTTTAGGAAAAATCCGAGATATACAAAATGTGGGACTCATAATGGATACTAGATCCTGCAAGTTTCATTTCCCTGTGACATCTCCTCTGGCAGTGAGGGCGTTGCGAAGTTGCGACATCTGAAGACCGTGCAGAGGTTCACTTATGACGTCATAGGTCAGTGACCTGACCTGACCCAAAAATGCGGTTGGTGTCAAAAGATCCGGCTTGGATCAAAGGTCAGGTATGCCAAGTTTCAGCTCTCTATCGCCAGCGTGTTCGGAGTTATCGCGAAAAAAACCTATGGAGGGGCGGCTCCCGCCCCCCCCCCCTCGGCCGGCGAGGGTTAACCCGCGCCCCGTTGGGCTCTGCCGAGCAACGCGCCCCGTTGGGGGAGGGCCATTTTGACCCCCCCCCCTAAGATCTCGAGAACCACGCAACCTAGCGACAAGCGGCAAACGGTGTTGGATAGCCCTATCAGGGAACTACCTTGTGACCCACTTTTATTGACCTAGGTCAAACCGATGACGTCACAGGTCAGGTCAAAGGTCCAGTTTTCACCGTTTACAGGCATTTCAAGAAATGCGTTGTAAAATCGAGTAAAATGCATTTCATTGAAAATCATCGATGGGGAAATGTTCTTCAAACACATATTTTGCTAGTTGAGGTCACTGATACCAGGTCAGGTCACAGAGGTCAGGTCACTGGGGGGTCACAATATGAAAGTGTCGTGTGATACATGTTTTATGGTCCATTTTACATGACAAATACGATTATGTGGGTCAGGCAGCCTTTGGGGCCAGCTTAGGTCACGTTTTGGCCAAGGTCAGGTCAAGGTCAGGTCAAGGTCAGGTGAAATTAGGTCAAATTTCAAAGTTGATATTTTTGCATAAAATGGATATCAAATCGATGCAGCTCGTCACGGGGAGTTCAATGGTGGTCTTTGTTTTGCCTTACGAGGTCAAGAATTGCTAAAAACGGAGTTCAAAAATTTGACGTCATCATTTTTGAACAGTTTTTTCGCTATAACTTGGCCAAAAAACGAGATATTGATCTGAAATTTGGTATGTATATAGAAGAGCGCAGGGACTATCACATATATTCCGTTTTTTTCGAAATTTGGAAAATTTTGGATTTTGTTTTTTTACTTTTTCTAAAAATTTTATTTTTTTGATTTTTTGGGTCAAAAACTCAAAATTTTGAAAATCCGAGATAACAGTTTTGTAGCGCTGCTTTTTGTCTACTAGACCATATAAAGAACTTTGAAATTGCTTGATAACTGTAGATTTGGTGAGCGTTTCAAGATTGCATGTTTTTTGCTCATTTTTGCTCGAACATGACCTCAGTTTGACCTCAATAACTCCTGACCTAAGGTGACCTAAGACTTGAAATTTGGTGTGAAGGTGTCAAATTAATGCCCGGGAAGGTACTGAAAATTTGGCGGCGCTGCGCGCCGCCGTTTACTTGCTATTCAGGAAAAACCACAGGGGGGCCAAAATGGCCCCCCACCAACGGGGCGAGGGTTTTAAGTCACAAATTGACGCAAGGCAATATGGAAACGTGAAAAAGGCCTCGGCGGCTCATTACTTGATACGTTTTTTCCACAGCCTGTTAATTTGCATGCTTTAAACTTTATGTTAGCATTGGTCTGACATCATAAAACGAGCCTGGTTCAAATTTATCACGAATTTTCTGTATGTAGCATATTTTACTCGAAGAGGGCAAAAGAGCTTTATCACCGCTCATTGTCAAAGAAGACTGAGGGAGATTTTGAAAATCACGTGGGTTGTGTAACGGAATGGCTGCTACTGCAGTTTACGCGGCCAAATGTGTAAAAATACGCAACATTTCTTCAAAACTGCGATGGCCCCTACCTCCAGGGGGCCCATACCTCCCGGGTCTCCCCTATCCTGCACCTTCTCCCTGATACGGGCAAGCATACGGCCCAGGACATCAGACATAAACATGTCCAGCTTCCGTGGACTGATCTTGGACCAGACAGATCAAACGTTCCTGGTCAGCGAGCCTTCAGGCTACCCTGGTGCAATTTTGTTCACCTCTACCGGACGATCGACCAAAGATTTTCTCTCGGCGACAGGTTGCGACCATTTCCCGGTCATTTGCCCTTTCTCCAGAATGCTGGGAAGTTCTGTCTGCACCAGTCTGGCGTCACTCTAGCTCGATGAGCAGGGGTGCCGACTAGAGTTGCAAAGTTTTCCCAATGGGCTGCTACCGGCACCGCCCCGCCCCACAAAAATTTTCTGGGATACCGGCATGCTACCACGCCCCAAGCAAAAAAAACCGCCAAATTACCGGCATACCGGTAATTTGGCGGTAATTTTAATACGGCATATGGAACTTTTACCACAAAATGTATTTTGCAGTGGCTAAGATTGCTGTTATTACAATTAAATAGCCTCTTAGTGTCCAAAGTTTGAATCATATGCTGATAATTTTTTTGTGTGCAAAATAAAAAATACCGGCATGCTACCGGCAAGACATGCCAGATACCACGAAAAAACCTGCGGTAGTGAAAAATTACCGGCATGCCGGTAGTGCGGTAGGGAAATTTTGCAACTCTAGTGCCGACCCGTTAGGGCTTGTTAGGGCTTCAGCTTTAGAGACAACATCCGGTACCGATGGATTGTCGACCTGGAGACTGCAGGATGACTGTTGGCAATCAGCCTCCTTGCCAGTTTCCTTGTGGATAAGCCTGTCCTTAGCTCCGCACTTCGCGATGACGATCTGCGCTATACCCGCCTGGCGCCTGGCGGTAGTCTTCCTGCCGCGACCTAGCTTGTTCTCAAGCGTCTATCCGCTTCTGTCGTGTGACAATCAGCGCCAAATCGTGCGGCAACTCATGCCCAGTGCCTCGGCGACCTGGCCGTGAGTCATCCGCCGGCAGGCGGCAACAATGCCGACTGCCCCGGCCCACTGTGGAACGATTTGTTTTGCAGTTTTGCCATCCTGGACACCTGGTTCGCGCGCGCTGGGTACTGCCCCGGAAATGACCTCCATACACCCCTTGATCGGTCAGGGTCACAAAAATTCGAAGGTCACGTGACTAGAATGTAGCCAAGATGGTCTGGGAGCCAGTACCGGCGAAGTATGTTGATATTGCGCCGTAGAAGGCAAAATAAAGGTTGCGGGAGGGTGTGACATTAATTTTGGGACACCCTGTAATTTTGAGCAGTGTTTTCGCTATAACTTGGCCAAAAAAGAGGTATCAATCTGAAATTTGGTATGTGGATAGAAGGCAGGGGACTATCATATATATTCCGTTTTTTTTTAGTTCCAAAAGCTTTTGGGATTTTTTGGGCAAATATATCCCAA
This sequence comes from Amphibalanus amphitrite, assembly GCF_019059575.1. Classification (NCBI taxonomy): domain Eukaryota; kingdom Metazoa; phylum Arthropoda; class Thecostraca; order Balanomorpha; family Balanidae; genus Amphibalanus; species Amphibalanus amphitrite. The sequence continues at coordinate 189,897 of NW_024882340.1, read as the reverse complement.
AAATTACTTTTTAATTTCTGGGGGTCAAAATCCAAACATTAACCCTCGCCCTGGCAGGGCATTTTCCATAACACGGCCTGGCAGGGGGGGTCGATGCGACCCCCCCTCGCGATTGGCTCCTATGGCACCTAGAAACACCAAATTTGGTAGGTAGGTGGGCCCCCTGGAGTTCTCGCCCCTGTGCAAATTTGGTTGCTCTAGGTCAATATTTAGGGGGGTTTTGGGGGGTATAAATGTAAAAATTTCGCTAAAAACAGGTCAAAAGTTTTTCGCTTATAACTTTTGATCTAATTAAGATAGAGCAAAACGAAAGGCACCAGTGAACTCAGCACGTCAAGGCGCGTCGAATGATATAATTTTTAGCTTGCTTAAGTGTACTTAAAATTTTTCTTAAATTTTAAGTAAACTTAACTTAATAAATTAAGTTCAAGTTAACCAAATTGCATCATATCGCATATCATTCGATTCGGCTGATCACCAGGAACACAATGATACCATTTTTGAAGCTGTAGCGTCATTATGTGCCAAGTTATTGGCAAAAACGTCATTTGACCTCAGTTGACCTCATTTGACCTGACCCATGGATAAGCACACCAATCAAAGAAGCACCAAGTGACCTGCTGTTAAGTACTGTGGTTTCAAAGCACAAAAGTGATAGAATGAAGCGGATATCTCCAGTATTTTCCGAATTTAGTATTTTCCCATAGGCTTAACATTACGACGTAATGACCTCTAACTGACCTCAGGTCAGTGACCTCAAAAAACCCGAACTATATGTTATACAACTCGGTGAACTTAGCACATTCTGAAAAACGAGTTGGACAGGTGCAAAGAGAAAATTGAAATTTGACCATGACCTTGTACCGGTTTTTCTGACCTTGTGACCTGACCCAAGGTCACCTGGACCTGAAATTTTCAGGTCATATGTAAAAAGGTTGCCCCATAGGCTGTGCCAAATTTGGCGGCGCTGCGCGCCGCCGTTTTTACGCTATCTTCGAAAAACCTTAGGGGGGGGGGTCGCATCGACCCCCCCTGCCAGGGCGAGGGTTAAACAAATCCGAGACAGCAGTTTTATAGCCCTATTGATTCTACACCTTTTATGTCTTTCTCATTTTTCCCTTCACAATCACATCTGTAGTCCTCACAGCTCTTCCCGCGAAACATTTTTTGGGTTGAAAATGGTAGAACATGGCGTCATTCTGACGTCATTTGCGGCCAACCTACCATAGCCTCTGTAAATTTTTGGTCACATGTATGTGTAAAATGGATGCCTGGAGGTATCCTGAAAGTTTGATGACGATATCGGCAGTCGCTTATTAGATATCAACGGAAAAGAACGGGGGGAGGGGGCGTTTCGGCCCCACACTACGGGGCGCGGTTTAAGTCATGTCTATTCAAATCGTGTTAGAGAGTGTATATCGTTGGGTAAGTCCCGACAGCGTTCCACAACCTCAATCCTGAATTTCCAATAAACACTGGAGCCAAAGCATGCTATCATCAGGTCGGAATGTCGGCGCCACCGTCCAGACGTGTATAAACACTGTCGGCCTGCCGATGTGACCAGCGCTCCAGCTTACCGCGCTGATCGCCAGTCGACCCGAGCTCCTCCGTAGACCACCATGCTGGCGCTGGTGCTCCTGTTGGCGTGTGCGCTGAGCCAGGTCAGCTCGGAGCCTCCCACCACGGCACCCCCGGCCGCCGTCACTGCAGTGCTCGAGTCGGGGTCGGAGTCGCGAGTGCTTCAGCCGGAGGTGTCCGGCACCGGGGGACCCGCCGAAGACCCGGCTACCGCCGATGGACGTTCTGAAGAGCCGACTTCTACCGAGAGATCCTCCAAAGAAGCTGTTACCACCGAGGCACCCTCAAAAGAAGCGGTTACCACTCAGGGCCCTTCTGAAGAGCCGGTTACCGCCGAGGTACCTTCTGAAGAGCCGGTTACCTCCGAAGGACCCTCCGAAGAACTGGCTACCTCCGAGGGACCCTCCGAAGAGCCGGACCCGCCTGAGGAGCAGGATGTGTCGCTGGATCAGGTGATATCCGCATTAGATGGGTTTTACCGATCAGCAGGCCGCGCCGCCACGGCCGGGCCGCTGGCCGAGCTGGCCAAATCGCTGGCGGAACTCCAGACAGGGTTATCGGCCGTCTCTAGCCGTCTGGAGCTCATTCACGACTCGCAGCTCGAGCAGCGGAGACAACACACCGACCTGGAGACGAGGCTGGGTGCCATTGAACAGTCTCAAGCTGAAACTGCCGAAAGGCTGGAGCAGTCACAAGCTGAAACAGTCAAAAGGCTGGAACAGTCACAAGCTGAGACTGTCAAAAGGTTGGAGCAGTCACAAGCTGAAACTGTCAGCCTCTTGGACAGCATAGCTCAAGGACAAGCTGAAACTGCCAGACGGCTTGACCGCTTAGTTCAGTCACAACACGACCCTCCAGCCAGCGCTGAGGGCCTGACGCAGCTTCACTCCGAGGTCTCTAATCAGTTCGACGCAGTTCAGGACACACTAGGTCAAATCCACGGCCTGCAGCACTGGCGGAACGCGACGAGCAGCAGGCTCGCCAGCCTGAGCGAGTCACAGAGCGGCCTGTCGTCCGCCCTCGATGCCCAGTTCGATGCTGCTGAGGTGTCCCGCACAGCTCTCTCCGACCGGATGGAGGCAGCGCTGCTCCGGTCAGCAGCTGCTAACAACAGCTCAGCAGCTGTCCACGACCAGCTGGCAGCCATTCTGGCTGCCGTCGACCACATACCTAGTAAGGGAGAACTTGCGTATTCATGCATATGTACACGTCAGTTTCTATCAAGACACCGATGCATAAAAAGCGTAAATGACATTGTCACTTATTTCTATAACTGTTCATGTAAAGGTCTGGCTACAATATCCGTTTTCTTCGTGCGTTTTTTGCGGTTTACGTGTTAATTGCGCATTATTGTTCTAGAAAAAGGACGATATTACGTTTTTGTGATGTTTTTTATATTCAATTTTAGTTAACCCGCTCCCTGACTCTTTAGTGCCCTGCCCGCGCCCTGGTGGGAGGGGGGGGCTATTTTTCCCCCTCCAGGCTTTTCGATATATCTCCAAAACAACTGCTCCGATCGTCACCAATCTTTCAGTACCCTCTCGGGCATCAATTTTACACATTGTGACCAATTTTTTTTTTCCAAAGGCTATGATAGGTTGTCCGCAAATGACGTCAGAGTGACGTCATGTTCTGCCGTTTTCGGCCCAAAAAAAGATTTCGCGGGAAGAGCTGTCAGGTCTATAGCTTTGAAGCTACAGAAAAACATTCAAGCAAAACTGCTATCTCGAAATTTTGAATTTTTCGAATTTGGACCCCCAAAAAAATGTTTTTGAATATAATTGCCGACAAATCCCAAAGTATTTTTCGATTTTCGAAAAAAGGAATATATGTGACAGCCCCTACTGACTCCTATTCACATACTAAATTTTAGATCGATAACTCTTTTTTGGACAAATCATGGCGAGAAAAATGTTCAAAATTGATGACGTCGAATCTCCAAACTCATTTTTTTAGCAATTCTAGACAACGTAGCGCAAAACAAAGACCAGCATTAGACTTGCCGTGACGAGCTGCATCGAATCGATACCCATTTATGCAAAAATATCCATTTTAAAATTTGACCTTTTTTGACCTGACATTGACCTGACCTCCACCAGAAAGTGACCTTAACCGTTCCTGATGTTCTTATAACCAACACCATTGAGTTTGAAATGAAAAATTGGCCATAAAACATGCATCACCTAGCCTTAGTGAAATTGGGTTAATGTGCTGAGTGCTGACCCTTTGGTGACCTGAACTGTGACCTGACCTGGTGTTATCAGTGACCTCTAATAGCAACATACATAGATACTAAGCAACTGACGCCCTATCGCTGACTTTCGATAAAATGCGTTTTACTCGATGTTATAGCGCATTCCCTAGAAGACCCGTGACCGGCAAAACATTTTATCTTTGACCTGACCTGTGACGTCATCGGTGACCTTGAGGTTTAAAAAATTCGAGGTTCCTTGACAAATTTGACAGGGCTTTCGAACGCCGCTTGAATTTTGTGGATCCGTCCAGTAGTTTCGGAGATAAGAGGGGGGGGGGGGCAAAAAATAGCCTCCCGTCGCTTTATAAACAGACCCCACCAGGGCGGGGGTTAATTAAGTTATATAAAGTTTTGTATAACTATATAACTATATTTGTAACTATATTTGTATAACATATATAACTAATACATGTGTAAAAAGATATATATATATTTACATGTGTAAAAGATATATTACTTATAACTTTTCTAGAACGACAATTCGCAAAAAAAAAAACGCAAACCCGCAAAGAACGCATGCAGAAAACACATAGTGTAGCCAGGCCTTAACAAAAACTTTTGTTTATCTTATGAACATCTTGTTATGAACAAAAAATGCAGCTTCTGAAGTAAGCTGGTCCAACTCCAAGGACTGCTCGCTCGCCGACTGCCGTGCTCCTGTTCTCACAGAGAGAGTGGGAGCCTGGCTACACTGCTGAGCCAGCTGTGTGGCCAGGACTGCTCGCTGACTGCCGTTATGCTACTCCCTCAGGGAGAGTGCTGGGCCAGCAGTAGCAGTGCTGAGCCAGCTGTGTAGCCAGGACTGCTCGCTGACTGCCGTTATGCTATTCCCTCAGGGAGAGTGCTGGGCCAGCAGTGTACCCAGAGGACGGACTGCTCCAGGCAGATGCCCGAAGCGACGTGCGCCGGAGGCGTGTGTGTGTGCAGGGACGGCTACCGGCGGGTGTCCGATTTCCGCTGTCGTCAGCACTCCCGCCTAACGGAACCTTGTCTGGAGCACGCCGACTGCCAGGTAGGTGACTGATTGAAGGAACAGTGTCATAGAAACACTTCGAACTGATTGTGTTTAACTTTTTGCCATCTTTCTATTGCTTGCGCAATGCGCCATCATGGCGCGCACATAGGATTTTTGAATGGGAGGGGCACGACCTGCGAACTGGGCCCCCCTCCCATGCCGAAGGCCCCCCCAAAAAAAACGGCCAATGGGGTTATATTTCGGTTTGCTTAAAGCTTGAGCTTTTGTCAATGCATGGCAAAACAATTATTTCGGTACCAGCTTAATTTTCAAAACATGTACAATATTTTTTTACGCTGGCTTTTTTTATTCAAATGCAACTCAGAGTCGGTACATATTATATACCTAATCATCTTAGTTATTACCTAAAACATTCAATCAATAAGCATTTTTGAAAGTCCCTCAGAAATCAGCCCTGAGCAGCGACTGACTACCTGGCGGCCGACCGGCCCAGGGTGCACTAGAAGCAGGGGCCGGTCACTGTTTGGCCCGGGTGTGTAGGAACGGGGGCAGCACTCCTTTTTCACGTATAGTCGCATATTTATTTAGGCACATCAACATGACATGTCATATCTGATACGATGCGAGATCACAGACCAGAGATCCCCAACTGGAATGGGGGAGGGCATGGGCCCGTGTGCCCCCCCCCCTTGTGTGCGCCCTTAAACGGGGGCCACTGAGGTAACTGTTGGAGTCCCTCAGATAACCAGGGGCCGGCAAGATCTCTCAGGCCCGTTTTTGACCACGCTGTTATTGACGTCATGTGCGAGCCCTTTGTCACCAGCATAGGGGCCTTTCAATTTCAAGCCTCTTGAGGGTCGTTTAACGTCTCTTGAGTTCCCTTTGAGGCCTTCTAAGGGCCCTTTGAGCAGCCGAGGGGCATTTGAGACCTTGTTAGGGCATCCTGACGTCAGCTGAGGACCGTTGGAGAGAGAGAGAGAGAGAGATGCGGTATATTTCATAGACATGGCTTTGAGTGTTAACTCACACAGCACATGGGATATGCAATGCAGTGCTCAGACACCAGTAGCACTTTGAAAGTAAGCAGCGAAATCACCACTGCAGGCGTTTATCCGCGTTGAGCAACGACGTCATATGCGGAACTGCAGATTTCCGCAGTCGCACACTGCAGCAGAAAGGTTGCAGCGTCTTCATGTTGCGGGTGTTTCTTCCGCTGATTGATTCTCTTGTTGGCGGTAATATTTTCCTGTGTGTCGCATTTTTTAACATTTGCTTTCCAAGATTAAGACACATCTTCTCCCGTCTATCAACGAGGCTTTCAAGTTCAAATTTATGTAACAAATCTTGATAGGTGTTATCATACCCAGCGATCACTTTTAACGCCCGCTTTTGCACTCGCTCAATCTGCTGAGCCTGATTGGCGGTGAGGCCAGCATGGAAGACTGGCGCGCAGTATTCCAGCAGTGGTCTAATGTAAGTAACATACACTTTTAGTAGCTGTCCTTGGGGAGGGTTGAATCTTCTCAGCACATAAAGCAAGTATAAAGCTCTAGAACTTCTTGCTACTACGTCGTTGACATGTTCCTGCCACGTGAAGTTGTTTGATATTTTTACGCCCAGAAGCTTACTTGAGGTAACCACTGGGATACTTTTACCGTCGATAGTGATATCCGGCAACACTAAAGGCTTTTTCGCTGTCTGAAAATGCATCACTTGACTTTTGCTGGCGTTAATTACCATCTTGTTTCTGTTCGCCCATTCATGTATATCATTTGCCAAGTCAGCAAGTGTGCTTGTGTCATTTACACTGTCAACTGGGCATGACTGATACACTGTCAGGTCATCGACATATTTCAGCCTGTTTTCTGTGCTTCTAGCTGCATCATTGATCATTGCTAAGAACGCAATGGGCCCGAGCAACGTACCTTGAGGAGTGCCGCATGTGATTTTTCGCCATTCACTAAGAGAGCCATGGACGCCAGCTGAGGACCGTTTGGGGCCTTCTAATGGCCATTAGACGCCAATTGAGGGTCCTCTTACACCAACTGGGGAGGGCCTCTGACATCGGCTAAGGGCCCTTAAAGTCTGACGCCAGCTCAGGGCCCTTTGACATCAGCTGGGGGCCCTCCTGACGCTAGCTCAGGGCCCTTTGACGCCCTTTTAGGCTTTCTGAGGTCCATTTGACGCCAGCTGAGGGCCCTTTCAGGCCTTCTAAGGGCCCCTTGCGGCTTTTTGGGGCCGCTTGACCCCAGCTGAGGACCGTTTGAGGCATTCTTATGGCCATTTGGCGCCAGCTGAGGGTCCTCTGACACCAGCTAGGGGCCCTCTGACCCCAGCTAAGGACCCTTGAAGGCCTTCGAAGGGCCGTTTGACACGAGCCCAGGGACCTCTGACGCCAGCTCAGTACCCTTTGACGCCCTTTAAGGCCTTCTGAGGTTCGTTTGACGTTAGCTGAGGGCCCTTTGAGGTCATCTGAGGGCTAAGGCCATCTGAGGGCTAAGGCCATCTGAGGGCCCTTTAAGGCCATCTGGGGGCCTTTGAGGCCATCTGAGGGCCGTTTGATTCCAGATGAAGACCATTTGACGCTAACTGCGGGCCTTTGGAGACCATCTGAGGACCCTGTGACGCCATCCGAGGACCCTTTGAGGCCTTTTGAGGGCCATTGAAATTTCACCACAATCACTCTGGCTGCGCTACTGGGCATTTTATACACTCATATAGGCCTGCTGGGGAACGAGATGGGCCCTTCTCGTCTTTTCAATCATTATTTCAGCTCATTTTTACACGGTCTTCGGCGGTCTAAGGACAAGGGGCCCCAACTCGAATGAGGGGAGGGCACGGGCCCGTGTGCCCCCCTTGTGTGCGCCCTTGGCGCCATGTGCATAATATTTAACTCTCGCATGTGTGCGGCGTTTGCCAGCTTCTAATGTGTAAGGGGTGGGGGTCGGTTGGATCCCCCCTTGCCGTTTGGCCCCTGATCGAGCTAGAGCTTCGCGGAAAAAACGAGCGTGCTGCCCGTGACGGGAGGAAGCCGATGATACCCAATTTTAAGGTCCTAGGTCATTGGTTGACCTTCCAGGTCAGGTCAACAACCCAAAGTCGGGAAAATCGGGACCTGTTCGAAAGTCGTAAAGTGTGACTGTTAGGGGTTTTTCGGGACGTTGATCACGAATATCGTGTTAGTTTTGATCACAGATGATGTCTTTAAGCATTTAGACCAGGTCGGGTCAGGTCAGGTCAGGTCAACCGTGACGGGTATTCGTAGTTCGTGTCAACCGCCTCTGACAGCTTCGTAACATGTTACGAAGTCACCAAAACTACTTCGTAAATGTTCAAATGGTTGCTAAATTCGAATTCAGCTAAAAAAAAACTAGCCTAGAAACATGTAAAACTCGAAAAAGTGAACCGAGGTCACCATACCAAAGGTCAATGACCTGACCTGACCTTCAGGTGACCTTGACACCGACCCTAATGCATGGGAGCAATATCAAATCACATGTTTGAACGTTTGAAAGCACGAAAAGCTTGCAAACGCGCGGCTAATGCTAGCCGACATACGCGGTATCGCGATTCCGGCCAAACATGATCTCGGAAAAGAGGTCACAGGTCAAAGGTCATTTGGGTCAGGGTCATGACATTTTCAGGGTAGGTGTAAAATTGATCAATGCGAGGGTACTGAAAGTTTCGTCGCGATCGGCCGCTTTTTACGCGAGTTATTCGCGAAAAACTATGAGGGGGTCCATGCGACCCCCCTACACATGCGAGGGTTAATTTCATACCTAAGGTATTCGTACTTCCAATCCTTCAATCCTCGAAAGCAGTCCATTCACACCCCAAATTTTATTTCCCTGTCCCCGGTCCCGGGCCGGGCTTGTCACACCACCTTATAACGGAATGTGTCCTTTTGGGCCGCCAAAGTTGGGCGACTGGGCTAGGTAGCATGTTCCAAAATACGCGGGTCCCGATAGAAAACTCCCATTCAGCCCTATTGGGGGTTCATAGCCCCCTCTCCTTACTCCAAGACTACTGGGCCGATTGTCAAAACTCAAACGGCGTTTGATAGCCCCGGAAAAAGCTGTCGAATGAGGGAAACCTTATTTTATTGACGTTGAGGTCACCGATGACGTCACAGGTCAGGTACAGTCAAAATTATAAGTATTTTGTCTCGTGCACTATTTGGGCTTTAGCCGCCGGCTTAGAAGTCAGATTAGGCTCATTTTTGGTTTGCACACTCTTGAATAGATGCTTTAGATACCCTGAGGGTAGAAAAATTCTGCTTTTTGATTTTCAGGTCAAGGTCAGGTCATCCCAGGTCACGGATAATTTTTTCATGCATCGGTCACGTGACACATGTTTTATGATCCATTTAGGCCATATGTTTCGAAATCAGCGTCGTCTGTGTCTTTGAGGTCATTTTCAGTTGAATATAGCTGAGGTCAGGTCACTTTCAGGTCAAAAAAGGTCAAATTCTAAAATTGAAATTTTTTCAAAAAAGGTGTCTGTCGGATGTATTTAAGCTCAGAATCACGATGGTGATAGTTATATACACCAATATAACGCTTTTTGGGGCGAACAACGGGGCGAGCGAGAGGGTGGGCGGTGGGCCTCGCACGTGCAAAATTGCGAGGATGCTAAATACGATTATGTGGGTCAGGTAGCCTTTGGGGTCAGTTTAGATTATGTTCTGGTGAAGGTCAGGTCAAGGTCAGGTCAAGTTAGGTCAAATTTCAAAGTTGATATTTTGCATAAAAGGGGTATCGATTCGATGCAGCTCGTCACGGGGAGTTTAATGGTGGTCTTTGTTTTGCCCTACGTGGGCTAGAATTGCCAAAATTGAGTTTGAAAAATTGACGTCATCAATTTTGAACAGTTTATTCGGCATAACTTGGCGAAAAAGGAGGTATCGATCTGAAATTTGGTATATATATAGAAGAGCGTAGGAACTATCACATATATTCCGGGTTTTTTGAAATTCGGAAAACTTTGGGATTTTTTTGGCGTTAAAAAATCAATTTTATGAATTTTTGTGGGTCAAAACCCCCAAATTTGAAAATCCGAGATAGCAGTTTTGTAGTGCCACTTTTCTGTCTACATGACCATATAAATTTTGAAATTGCTTGGTAACTGTAAATTTTGTGACCGTTTCAAGATTTCATGTTTTTTGCTCATTTTTGCTCGAACATGACCTCAGTTGGACCTCAATAACTCCTGACCTAAGGTGAGTTCAGACTTGAAATTTTATGTGAAGGTGTCAAATTGGTGCCCGGGAAGGTACTGAAAATTTGGTGGCGCTGCGCGCTGCCGTTTTCTTGCTATTTAGGAAAAACCACATGGAGGCCAAATTGGATCCCCCAGCGAGGCGAAGGTTTATATGGGGCGCGGGCTAAACAATGCTCGCCTTTCTAAATTTTTGCCTCCTCCGCTCTGTCCGGGTAATGGTGCCACCATTTTTTTTTTCGCAGTTTCTTTATCGGAACAAGTAAGGGACATGGAACTGAAAGTTGGCTTACCTGGTCTTTGAAACGCTTGATCTTTAACCCTGCCCCGCTGGGCTATTCAGCCGTACGCGCCCTGCTGGGGGGGGGGGGGGGGGGGGGCAGATTCTGTCCCCCCTGTCTAACTTCCGAACCGATGGTCATAGAAAGACGGGAAAAACGGCAATCGAAAGCTCTCAACAAGGCGGATCTTAAGAGCCCATTTTTTTTTGCTAAAGTAGTTCAGAGGTCAGGTCAAGGTCAGGTCAAGGGTACAAAATGCAAGTTTCTACATTATCAGCCTTGCACCGTAGTTGCCGAAGAATGGACTGAGACTGATTGCCCAAAACGTGTTCTTAGGCTACCAAGACAATATTCGTTGCATACATAATCATTCGAAGGTTAAGGTCAAGGTCAGGTCAGGTCAGGTCAGGTCAGGTCAGGTCAGGTCACCAAAAACAAAATACCTATAGAAAAGGGCATGTACGACACATGTTTTATGGGTCATTTTAATCATATAATTCAATAGGCACACTCAATAAGTGATATGTACCACACCTGGATAAACTTCAGGTCGAGGTCAGGTCAAGGTCAGGTCAAGTGAGGTCAAATTTTGAAGTTGGCTGGTAAGGCCTAAAAAGGTGTCTATCTGATGCAGTTTGTCACGGAGAATCGAATGGTGCTATTTTTGTTTCCGTACGAGGTCTATAACTTCCAAAAAAATCATTTTTTTCAAAAATTTTGTGTGTCATTACGTCATAAAATTTTGAATAACTCCCACATTTTTGAACCGATTCTTCTGAAAATTGGTATGTAGGTGCACATAGACCACTTCTCTGACATATATTCCGTGTTTTTTTTATACACTCAAAATTTGGATTTTATAATTATTTTCCCAAAAAAATCAGTTTTTTTAAAACAAAAATTGGGTTAAAATCCAAAATTTTCAAAAAACCGAGATACTATAGCCATTTGATAGACAAAGTGAAATCACATATAATATTTTTGTTGCGTCTTGATTCCTTTAAAAACGAAGATGTTAGCGGCGTTTGAAATTTTGCCATTTTTGAGGCGAAAATGGCGAACATGATGTCACCAAAACGTCTTTTTCTAAAAAAAAAAATCCGACGGATTTTGCTGAAATTTTCAGGGAACGTGTCAAATTGATGTATTATAAGGTGCTGGAAGTTTGACGTCGCTGGCGTAACGCATTTAGAAGTTATTGGCGAAAAACGGGAGAAGGGGGGGGGGCAGATTCTACCCCCCCAGCGGGGCGCGGGTTAACCAACTGCATATTTGCGTATTTCATGTTAAGTGAAGCCACTGGCGTATGTATGAGTTATGATTTATATTAGTGACCTACTATGTAGGGCGTGTGCTGAGGTTTCAGTGATGCAACGATGGCTTAGCCTAAATAATATTCAATCAAGCTAATAACGATGCAAATTTTCTTGATTAAACTGCATGATTTTGTCTTTGTCTACAGTCTTTGGCATCCAACGCCTCTTGCACAAGCGGCAGGTGCGCCTGTGACAGCGGCTTCTGGAATCACAACAACACGGAGTGCCGGCTAGGTCAGTTAAGTAATATTAACGGGTGGATGGCTAGCTTTTTGTTCTATTTCATTTTAATTTTCTAGTTCAGTCAGAGCCTTTTGAATGGAAGGATTCACAAGGACAGGGCCCCCACTAAGCGAATGGGGGTCTGAAAGCATCCCATAGGATGGCATAGCATTTGATCAGTTAAAGATACATTTAGTTTTAATACAGCTTAAATATGCCTAATACAACATGAAAGGCTATATTTAAGCAAAACAGTTTGAAAACATCACTGATTAAGCTTCATTATCCTATTTGTAGGTACTCATGTAACTTCATATTCGTCCATAAATTGATTCGCTTGCTTTTTGTGTATACAAAAATATGTTTACCTACTTTTGTAATGGCAAAAAAGCCGCTGCTTCTTCAGTTTCAGCAGTGAACATGGATGGCTCCTGCCTGGGTGACCAGGATTGCGACTCGAATTTACATCTCGAGTGCACGTCAGGGACTTGTTCTTGCATCACCAGAACAATAGATTCTTGTAAGTATTGTCATAACTTCTACATATTGCTCCTTTAAAGGTGGCAAGTGCTTGTTTTTAGCTCACGTTATGTTAAGTGAAGTGTTTCAAACGACAAACTCTTGCACTGTCAGTGAGTTTTCACAGTTTAAATAATTATATGGCCGTTAATATTGGTTGGATGCACATTGCACGCGTGCAATTCAACCAGCTGGAAGATCAGCCAGTATATACAAAAAACACCATTTTCAGATGAATACCGGCTAGACGGAGGATCTTCCTGTGCCGAAGGCAACGTCCAGCTGAGACAAGTTGGTGGCTCCTGGGGTCTCGTATGTGACGACGGCTGGGGAAGCAGCGACGCTCTGGTCGTTTGTAAATCGTTGGGCTTCAGGTGAGCATTCTATCCTCTTCCTTCAAATATCCCGACCGAAACTATGTATTCTACCTCGATCTTGAACCCTCTTCAAAGGTTGATTCAATGAATCCATTGAAAACTTGATAACGTCAAAATCCATTGGGATCGTCTTGGTATATGTTGCAAGAGCTAGTGGTATTGACGACCGGCATTGGTAAGGATGACATTGGTGATGCGATATGTTGATAAATGTTGGACCTACGTTGATTTGTGAGCGCATTTCGCAAGTGCACGCCAATCGTACTTGCATATAAAAAGCCGTCTACATTCTGAGACGAATGAGCACCGTTCTTCATGGGCACTTATGAAAATGATGAAGGTCGCACTCGGGACGGACTATCTTCAGAATCTACAACGGCCTCTATGAGACTATCTGCTGTCTGAAGTCCGTGAATGGTAGTCACTTGAGTCTTAGATGGCCTATAGGTACTGCTCCTGTTTTTGATCCTAGTTCACCAGAGATAGAAAGCTGGGAGGGTCTCGTCACGGGTAACCGGACAAAAAGTCAAAAGGAATAAAGTCAAAAGACAAATAGTCAAAAGACAAAAAGTCAAATGCAAAAAGTCAAACGGGATAAAAGTCAAAAAGATAAAAGTAAAAACGGATAAAAGTCAAAAGACAAAAAGTCAAAAGCAAAAATTCAAAATGTGCAAAAGTCAAAAACACAAAAAGTCAAATGACAAAAAGTCAAAAATGCAAAAAGTCAAAAATGAAAAAGTCAAAAGGATAAAAGTCAAAACGGAGAAAGTCAAAAGACAAAAAGTCAAAAGCAAAAAGTCAAAACGGGTAAAAGTCAAAAGGCAAAAAGTCAAAAATGCAAAAAGTCAAAAGGATAAAAGTCAAAACGGAAAAAAGTCAAAAGACAAAAAGTCAAAACGAGTAAAAGTCAAAAGACAAAAAAGTCAAAACGGAATAAAGTCAAAAGACAAAAAGTCAAAAGCAAAAAGTCAAAACGGGTAAAAATCAAAAGACAAAAAGTCAAAAACTGAAAAAGTATAAAATCGAATTTCGAAGTCAAAGTCTGAAATAAAAAGTCAAAAGGATAAAAGTCGAAGCATCGATCTTTTCATCTTTTGAAAAATATTATACAGCGCAACGTACCCTACCCACTGAAGTTGTAAGGAACATGTGAGTACGCGAGGGATTCTGACAGGTACCGGGGTCCGCAGCAGCGGGGCAGGGACGCTGGCTGCGGTGGTGGGGCCCACGCTCACATAATACGCGTTGAGCGCTTCCGGCGTGCACGCTGGCGCAGCACCAGTGGCACTCTTCCCCGCCCCGATCACCGGCCGCAGCACTGTCCTCTTATACGGCCTTGGCACTGTCCACATCCTCGCCGGTCCTGCCTCACGCAGCTGGTCAGCATAGTATGCCGCGTGGTCACGTCTGATGGCCGCTCGACACTGCCGGTTCACCACCGTATAGGCCCGGGCAGCGCTTGTCGAACAGCACTGCGGATCCGAAGGTTGGGACTTTAATTGTGAAAAACCGCCCGCCCGCCGCCAAACGCAAAACCGCAAAACGCACGCCCAAAACGCAAACGCAAACTTCGCAAAAAAACAATGGCCCGCCCGCCAAAAACCGCAGAAAAAACGCAAAAAAAACGCCGCAAAAAACGCCCGTCCGCCGCAAAACGCAAACACCGCCTCCGCAAAAAACGCATCGCCCGCCGCCAACCGCGCAACGCCGCAAAAAACGGACGCCCGCCGCAAACCGCAAATCCGCAAATAAAGGCCGGCCGCCGGCAACCGCAAAACGCCGCAAAAAACGGCCGCCCACCGCAAACCGCAAAACACCGCAAAAAACGGCCGCCCGCCGCAAACCGCCGCAAAAAAAACGGCCGCCCGCCGCAAACCGCAAAACGCCGCAAAAAACGGCCGCCCGCCGCAAACCGCCGCAAAAAAACGGCCGCCCGCCGCAAACCGCAAAACGCCGCAAAAAAAAACGGCCGCCCACCGCAAACCGCCGCTAAAACGGCCGCCCGCCGCCAAACGCAAACACCGCAAAAACACCCGCATCGCCCGCCCGCCCGCCGCCAAACACAAAAACCGCAAAAAACGCAAACACCACCGCAAAAAACGCCCGCAACGCACGCACGCCCGCCGCCAACCGCAAAACGCCGCAAAAAACGGCCGCCCGCCGTCAAACGCAAACCCCGAAAAAACGCAAACGCCGCCGCAAAAAACGCCCGCCGTAGGCAAAACGCAAACACTGACGCATTAAGACAAATATGGCGCCCTGCGGCAAATGTGGTGCATTCATATCTGCCGCAGCCATCCCTTAATTACAGCGAATCCTAATCGTCCAATGTTCGACAAAGTTACGCACATTCTGCGCTTTGCGGCAAAAATGGCGCTTTGAGACAAACGTGGCGCACTGCAACAAACATGGCGCATTCGTTTATGTCGCTTAACAATTCATCCACCCACGAAATTCTAGTCCAATCGGACATAAACTGACAAAGTTATGTTCATTTGAATATTTCACTATAAAATATCTCCGCAACGGAGGTGCCCGGATTTGCACGTGTGCCACGTGACCACCGGTGGTGTAAGCAGGACTTGTCCCCTCACTGAATGCACCATTTCAGGCTTCTTGACTGGTGCAGTTTACGTGCTATAAGGCCACAAATCGGCAACTACACGATAATCTGGGAGGTACGTGACTCAAACACGTGGCCACGTGGCACGTGCCGGACCTCTGATAGCTTCACCGTTTACGCCACGTGATGCCCCATCGACGTGGCCATCAGCATGTAAAAGATGACCCCGGCCGGTGTCACCGTCTCTGAACAGTGGACGGCTAAACTCGAAAAACGGGAAAATTTAGGGAAATTTCACCTTTCGAACATATAATTCCCCCAGAATTTTTAATTTTTCATTTTACAAAAAAATCCGAGATAGCAGTTTTTTAGCCCCCTTCATTCTGTGCCTATACCCGTTTTCAGATCGACCCTATCATAAAAACTGACGGCCTGACGACTATTTCCCCCATTCCTTGCATTTCACAATGCTAGTATATTTAAGCACCAAAATTGACCTCGTACCACGGCACGTGCAATAGCACGTGCGCCACGTGACCACTAGTGCGACAAGCTGGACTCATCTGCTCACCGGCTGCGTTGATTTGGTGTCGCTAGGTGGAGTGGTTTCCACGCCATAGGACCCCCAGTTGGCCAATGTCGGATTTTCCCGGAGGTTACCCCATCAAACACGTTTGCACGTGGCACGTGCTTTTCAATCGCCCCACATCTGACCCATACCATGTGGTAGCCGACACCCCGGGGCACAACATATTGGAACATTTTCAAAATCTAACGTGGAAATTTTTTGCAAAATCGATTTGAAAATAATTTTTCGAATTCGCCATAGGCTCAACATGGGGTAACTGTTTGTGACGATTACCCGAAATTTTGTCAATTATATTTTAAATAATTACCACCGTCAGTTGGGGTGCCAGCCCGAGATCCGACCCTAAAAATATCAGCAAATATAATTGACGAAATTTTTCGCAAATCGAATTTCCAACTTTCCCCCATGTTAACCCTATGGGAAAATGCACGTGCCGATTACCCCAAAACGGGTTAATTATATTTCAAGCGACCGATGCCAGCCGGTAGCTCCCCCACACGGGACCAAACGCTGAAAATGGCAAAAAATTCTACCGTGCCGTTTTGGCCCCAATCAAAATGACCCAAATCGCGGCAGAAACGCTAAACACCCCCCTAGAGAGGTAGCTCAGGTTGGGATTTTCAATAGAAAATCACAATTCTAAAGAATAGTGATTTGTCTTTATTGAAAAGTCCCAACCTTCGGATACCCGGGCAGCGCTTGTCGAACAGCACTGCGGATCCGAAGGTTGGGACTTTAATTGTGAAAAACCGCCCGCCCGCCGCCAAACGTAAACACCGCAAAACGCGCAAAACGCACGCCTAAAACGCCAACGCAAACTTGGCAAAAAAAAACAATCGCCCGCCCGCCGAAAACCGCAGAAAAAAAACGCACAAAATGCCGCAAAAAACGCGCGTCCGCAAAACGCAAACACCGCAAAAAACGCAAACACCGCTGCCGCAAAAAAACGCCCGCATCGCCCGCTGCCAACCGCGAAACGCCGCAAAAAACGGCCGCACGCTGCGAACCGCAAAACGCCGCAAAAACGGCCGCCCGCCGCAAACCGCTAAACGCCGCAAAAAGCGACCGTCCGCCGCCCGCCGCTAACCGCAAATAACGGCCGGCCGCCGGCAACCGCAAAACGCCGTAAAAAACGGCCGCCCGCCGCAAACCAGAAACGCAGCAAAAAACGGCCGCCCGCCGCAAACCGCAAAACGCCGCAAAAAAACGGCCGCCCGCCGCAAACCGCCGCTAAAACGGCCGCCCGCCGCCAAACGCAAACAGCAAAAACACCCGCATCGCCCGCCCGCCCGCCGCCAAGCACAAAAAACGCAAAAAACGCAAACATCGCCGCAAAAAAAACGCCCGCAACGCCCGCACGCCCGCCGCCAACCGCAAAACGCCGCAAAAAAAACGGCCGCCCGCCGCCAAACGCAAACACCGCCAAAAACGCAAAAACGGCCCCCGCCGTCAAACGCAAACACCGAAAAAAACGCAAACACCGCCGCAAAAAACGCCCGCCGTAGGCAAAACGCAAACACTGACGCATTAAGACAAATATGGTGCCCTGCGGCAAATGTGTTGCATTCATATCTGCCGTTTAAGCAGCCATCCCTTAATTACAGCGCATCCTAATCGTCCAATGTTCGACAAAGTTACGCACATTCTGCGCTTTGCGGCAAAAATGGCGCTTTGAGACAAACGTGGCGCACTGCAACAAACATGGCGCATTCGTTCATGTCGCTTAACAATTCATCCACCCACCAAATTCTAGCCCAATCGGACTTAAACTGAAAAAGCTATGTACATTTGGATATTTCACTATAAAATATCTCCGCAACGGAGGTGCCCAAGTTTGTACGTGTGCCACGTGACCACCGGTGGTGCAAGCAGGACTTGTCCCCTCACTCATTGCACCATTTCAGTGTTCCTGGCTTGTGCTGTTTTCGTGCTATAAGGCCACAAATCGGCAAACACACGATAATCTGGGAGGTACGCGACTCAAACACGTGGCCACGTGGCACGTGCCGGACCTTTGATAGCTTCACCGTTCACGCCACGTGATGACCCATCGACGTGGCCATCAGCATGTAAAAGAGGACCCCGGCCGGTGTCACCGTCTCTGAACAGTGGACGGCTAAACTCGAAAAACGGGAAAATTTAGGGAAATTTCACCTTTCGAATATATAATTTCCCCAGAATTTTGAATTTTTCATTTTACAAAAAATCTGAGATAGCAGTTTTTTAGCCCCCTTCATTCTGTGCCTATACCCGTTTTCAGATCGACCCTATCATAAAAACTGACGGCCTGACGGCTATTTCCCCCATTCCTTGCATTTCACAATGCTAGTATATTTAAGCACCAAAATTGACAACGTGGCGCACCGCGACAAACGTGGCGCATTCGTTCCTGTCGCTTAACAATTCATCCACCCACCAAATTCTAGCCCAATCGGACTTAAACTGACAAAGTTATATACATTTAAATATTTCACTTTAAAATATCTCCGCAACGGAGGTGCCCAGATTTGCACGTGTGCCACGTGACCACCGGTGGTGCAAGCATGACTTGTCCCCTCATCGATTGTGCCATTTCAGGCTTCCTGACTGGTGCTGTTTTCGTGCTATAAGGCCACAAATCGGCAAACACACGATAATATGGGAGGTACTCGGCTCAAACACGTGGCCACGTGGCACGTGCCGGACCTTTGACAGCTTAACGGCTCACGCCACGTCATGACCAATATAAGTGGCCATCGGCATGTAAAAGATGGCCCCGTCTGGTGTCACCGTCTCTGAACAGTGGACGGCTAAACTTGAAAAAGGGGAAAATTGAGGGAAATTTTACCTTTCGAATATATAATTTCACCAGAATTTTCAGCTTTTCATTTTACAAAAAATCCGAGATAGCAGTTTCTTAGACCCTTTCATTTTGTGTCTATGCCCGTTTTCAGATCGACCCTATCATAAAAACTGACGGCCTGACGGCTATTTCCCCCATTCCTTGCATTTCACAATGTTGGTGTATTTAAGAACAAAAATTGACCCCGTGCCACGGCACGTGCAATAGCACGTGCGCCACGTGACCACTGGTGCGACAAGCTGGACTCATCTGCTCACCGGCTGCATTGATTTGGTGTCGCTAGATGAAGTCGTTTCCGCGCCATAGGACCCCCAGTTGGCCAATGTCGGATTTTCCCGGGGGTTACCCCATCAAACACGTTTGCACGTGGCACGTGCTTTTCAATCGCCCCATATCTGACCCATACCATGTGGTAGCCGACACCCCGGGGCACAACATATTGGAACATTTTCAAAATCTAACGTGGAAATTTTTTGCAAAATCGATTTGAAAATAATTTTTTGAAATTGCCATAGGCTCAACATGGGGTAACTGTCCGTCACGATTACCCGAAACTGTACCCTATGATTTTTAAATAATTACCCCCAGAAGGTGAGGTGCCAGCCCAAGAACTGACCCTAAAAAAGTGGACAAATATTACTGAACAGATTTTGCGCAAATCGCATTTTTAATTTTTCCCCATGTTAACCCTATGGGAAAATGCACGTGCCGATTACCCCAAAACGGGTTAATTATATTTCAAGCGACCGGTACCAGCCGGTAGCTCCCCCACACGGGACCAAACGCTGAAAATGGCAAGAAAATCTACCGAGCCGTTTCGGCGGCGATCAAAATGACCCAAATCGCGGCAGAAACGCTAAACACCCCCCTAGAGAGGTAGCTCAGGTTGGGATTTTCAATAGAAAATCACAATTCTAAAGAATAGTGATTGTTCTTAATTGAAAAGTCCCAACCTTCGGATACAGCGCTTGTCGAACAGCACTGCGGATCCGAAGGTTGGGACTTTAATTGTGAAAAACCGCCCGCCCGCCGCAAAACCGCAAAACGCGCAAAACGCACGACCAAAACGTCAACGCAAACTCCGCAAAAAAAAACAATCGCCCGCCCGCCGAAAACCGCAGAAAAAACGCAAAACAACGCCGCCAAAAACCGCCCGTCCACCGCAAAACGCAAACACCGCAACAACGCAAACACCGCCGCCGCAAAAACAAACCGCATCGCCCGCCGCCAACGGCGAAACGCCGCAAAAAACGGCCGCCCGCCGCAAACCACAAGATCGCCGCAAAAAACGGCCGCCCACCGCAAACCGCAAAACGCCGCAAAAAACGGCCGCCCGCCGCAAATCGCAAAACGCCGCAAAAAACGGCCACCCGCCGCAAATCGCAAAACGCCGCAAAAAACGGCCGCCCGCCGCCAACCGCCGCTAAAACGGCCGCCCGCCGCCAAATGCAAACACCGCAAAAACACCCGCATAGCCCGCCCGCCCGCCGCCAAACACAAAAACCGCAAAAAACGCAAACACCGCCGCAAAAAAACGCCCGCAACGCACGCACGCCCGCCGCCAACCGCAAAACGCCGCAAAAAAAACGGCCGCCCGCCGGCAAACGCAAACACCACAAAAAACGCAAAATCGGCCGCCCGCCGCCAAACGCAAACACCGAAAAAACGCAAACACCGCCGCAAAACGCACGCCGTCCGTTAAACGTAAACACTGACGCATTAAGACAAATATGGCGCCTTGCGGCAAGTGTGGTGCATTCATATCTGCCGTTTAGCAATCCCTCAACCAAAGAGCATCCTAATCGTCCCATGTTCGATAAAGCTGCGCACATTCTGTGATTTGCGGCAAAAATGACGCTTTGAGACAAACGTGGCGCACTGCAACAAACATTGCGCATTCGTTCGTGTCGCTTAACAATTCATCCACCCACCAAATTCTAGCCCAATCGGACTTAAACTGAAAAAGTTACGTACATTTGAATATTTCACTATAAAATATCTCCGCAACGGAGGTGCCCAGATTTGCACGTGTGCCACGTGACCACCGGTGGTGCAAGCAGGACTTGTCCCCTCACTGATTGCACCATTTCAGTGTTCCTGGCTTGTGCTGTTTTCGTGCTATAAGGCCACAAATCGGCAAACACACGATAATCTGGGAGGTACGCGACTCAAACACGTGGCTACGTGGCACGTGCCGGACCTTTGATAGCTTCACCGTTCACGCCACGTGATGACCCATCGACGTGGCCATCAGCATGTAAAAGATGACCCCGGCCGGTGTCAACGTCCCTGAACAGTGGACGGCTAAACTCGAAAAACGGGAAAATTTAGGGAAATTTCACCTTTCGAATATATAATTTCCCCAGAATTTTGAATTTTTCATTTTACAAAAAATCCGAGATAGCAGTTTTTTAGCCCCCTTCATTCTGTGCCTATACCCGTTTTCAGCTCGACCCTATCATAAAAACTGACGGCCTGACGGCTATTTCCCCCATTCCTTGCATTTCACAATGCTAGTATATTTAAGCACCAAAATTGACCCCGTGCCACGGCACGTGCAATAGCACGTGCGCCACGTGACCACTAGTGCGACAAGCTGGACTCATCTGCTCACCGGCTGCGTTGATTTGGTGTCGCTAGGTGGAGTGGTTTCCACGCCATAGGACCCCCAGTTGGCCAATGTCGGATTTTCCCGGAGGTTACCCCATCAAACACGTTTGCACGTGGCACGTGCTTTTCAATCGCCCCATATCTGACCCATACCATGTGGTAGCCGACACCCCGGGGCACAACATATTGGAACATTTTCAAAATCTAACGTGGAAATTTTTTGCAAAATCGATTTGAAAATAATTTTTCAAATTCGCCATAGGCTCAACATGGGGTAACTGTTCGTGACGATTACCCGAAATTTTGTCAATTATATTTTAAATAATTACCACCGTCAGTTGGGGTGCCTGCCCGAGATCCGATCCTAAAAATATCAGCAAATATAATTGACGAAATTTTTCGCAAATCGAATTTCCAATTTTCCCCCATGTTAACCCTATGGGAAAATGCACGTGCGGATTACCCCAAAACGGGTTAATTATATTTCAAGCGACCGGTACCAGCCGGTAGCTCCCCCATACGGGACCAAACGCTGAAAATGGCAAAAAATTCTACCGTGCCGTTTTTGAGGGATTCAAAATGACCCAAATCGCGGCAGAAACGCTAAACACCCCCCTAGAGAGGTAGCTCAGGTTGGGATTTTCAATAGAAAATCACAATTCTAAAGAATAGTGATTGTCTCTATTGAAAAGTCCCAACCTTCGGATACTCGGCGCGCGGGCCGAGCAGTGCGCGCCGCCGCGCCAGCAGCGCTCGCGTGGCGTCCGTGGTGCGCGGAGCACCGGGCGGCGGCAGCCCCTCCCCCATGGGAGAGGGTGAAAAGCAGTGCCTCCTCTAAGCAGTTTTGACTGGGGGGCCCGATCACGGGCAATGACTAAGGTAACCCCTACCAAAAACGTCCAAGACTAAAAAATGACTAAGGTACCCCTCAGTGACCAGTTTGGAGGATGACTGCGGGGGCTGCAGCTCCCGCAGTTAAAGGTAGTGTGCCAGCTTTCCTGGGCCGTATGGAGTTAATGGCCCAGATAAGGAGAACCGGATTTTTAGAACTTATCCATACCTTCAAAACTCATGGAAACGTCTAAAATTCTTCAAATTTTGAGTACTCCAGTGCGAAATTCGCCCCGACGGGTTGTCGGTCGTACCCCAACCACATTTCACACCACTATGAACAATAAATGCACACACTGAAATCGCTATTACCGATATGCTCATCCAATCAAGTTTCGATAAACCCGTTCATCATCATCTCCTGCGGTTTCGAACACGCCTGTTAGGTGGTGCGGTAGACCGCGCCCAAAGCCAGGGCCCCGGTAACGTGAGGTAGCCGAGTACGGGCAGCGTGCGCTGACCCAAGCCGGGGCCGCGCGTCCTCCCGGTGTCATGTGATAGCCCGGGGCTGCCCGCGGGGATGCGGTAGACCGCGCCCAAAGCCGCGGCCCTGGCTTGGGTCAGCGCACGCTGCCCCGACTCGGCTACCTCACGTTACCGGGGCCCTGGCTTTGGGCGCGGTCTACCGCACCACCTAACAGGCGTGTTCGAAACCGCAGGAGATGATGATGAACGGGTTTATCGAAACTTGATTGGATGAGCATATCGGTAATAGCGATTTCAGTGTGTGCATTTATTGTTCATAGTGGTGTGAAATGTGGTTGGGGTACGACCGACAACCCGTCGGGGCGAATTTCGCACTGGAGTACTCAAAATTTGAAGAATTTAAGACGTTTCCATGAGTTTTGAAGGTATGGATAAGTTCTAAAAATCCGGTTCTCCTTATCTGGGCCATTAACTCCATACGGCCCAGGAAAGCTGGCACACTACCTTTAACTGCGGGAGCTGCAGCCCCCGCAGTCATCCTCCAAACTGGTCACTGAGGGGTACCTTAGTCATTTTTTAGTCTTGGACGTTTTTGGTAGGGGTTACCTTAGTCATTGCCCGTGATCGGGCCCCCCAGTCAAAACTGCTTAGAGGAGGCACTGCTTTTCACCCTCTCCCATGGGGGAGGGGCTGCCGCCGCCCGGTGCTCCGCGCACCACGGACGCCACGCGAGCGCTGCTGGCGCGGCGGCGCGCACTGCTCGGCCCGCGCGCCGAGTATACGGTGGTGAACCGGCAGTGTCGAGCGGCCATCAGACGTGACCACGCGGCATACTATGCTGACCAGCTGCGTGAGGCAGGACCGGCGAGGATGTGGACAGTGCCAAGGCCGTATAAGAGGACAGTGCTGCGGCCGGTGATCGGGGCGGGGAAGAGTGCCACTGGTGCTGCGCCAGCGTGCACGCCGGAAGCGCTCAACGCGTATTATGTGAGCGTGGGCCCCACCACCGCAGCCAGCGTCCCTGCCCCGCTGCTGCGGACCCCGGTACCTGTCAGAATCCCTCGCGTACTCACATGTTCCTTACAACTTCAGTGGGTAGGGTACGTTGCGCTGTATAATATTTTTTCAAAAGATGAAAAGATCGATGCTTCGACTTTTATCCTTTTGACTTTTTATTTCAGACTTTGACTTCGAAATTCGATTTTATACTTTTTCAGTTTTTGACTTTTTGTCTTTTGATTTTTACCCGTTTTGACTTTTTGCTTTTGACTTTTTGTCTTTTGACTTTATTCCGTTTTGACTTTTTTGTCTTTTGACTTTTACTCGTTTTGACTTTTTGTCTTTTGACTTTTTTCCGTTTTGACTTTTATCCTTTTGACTTTTTGCATTTTTGACTTTTTGCCTTTTGACTTTTACACGTTTTGACTTTTTGCTTTTGACTTTTTGTCTTTTGACTTTTCTCCGTTTTGACTTTTATCCTTTTGACTTTTTCATTTTTGACTTTTTGCATTTTTGACTTTTTGTCATTTGACTTTTTGCGTTTTTGACTTTTGCACATTTTGAATTTTTGCTTTTGACTTTTTGTCTTTTGACTTTTATCCGTTTTTACTTTTATCTTTTTGACTTTTATCCCGTTTGACTTTTTGCATTTGACTTTTTGTCTTTTGACTATTTGTCTTTTGACTTTATTCCTTTTGACTTTTTGTCCGGTTACCGTGGGAAATCCGTGGGAAAGTATAGGTAGGTAGTGTAAATCCGGCAAACTAAGATGTTCATGTTCGTCGCCAATTAACGTATGCACTATGCAATCGGTCGTGCAATGCAAATGCACTATGTAATCTTTTTTTGTTTGTTCTATGCTCACGATGATTTGTAACTATGAATAAAAACGTACTTTAAACATCCCATCCGACATGCTGTGTCTCACTGTAACGCAGCCAATATACTCGTAGTGCTGTTGCAGCTGCACTTTATTGCATGAACATTATATATCAGTCATAAACAGTATCCATCAGTCATTGAAGGGTGGTTATTCTGTTGACAATTGCAGATCAGGAATCGCAAAAATTAAATCCACGTTTGGTCGAGGAGCGAACTTCTTCATGGATGACGTTGAGTGTCGTGGTTCGGAATCAGCTCTGATAAACTGCAGCTACCTCGGCTGGAAAAGACACAACTGTGGAGCTGGAGAGGTTGCCGGTGTCCGCTGTACCACCTGAACGCTGTCTGTATCTGTACATCGCATGCTATGGCTGTCTGTTCTCTGTACCATCTGAGCGCTGTCTGCTCTCTGTACCACCCGAGCGCTGTCTGTTCTCTGTACCACCCGAGTGGTGTATGTATGTTCTCTGTACCACCTTAGTGATGTATGTTCTCTGTACCACCTTAGTGATGTATGTTCTCTGTACCACCTTAGTGATGTATGTTCTATCTCTGTACCACCTTAGTGATGTATGTTCTATCTCTGTACCACCTTAGTGATGTATGTTCTCTGTACCACCTTAGTGATGTATGTTCTCTGTACCACCCGAGCGCTGTCTGTTCTATGTACCAGTGTACCACCTCATCGCTGTCTGTTCTCAGACACCTTATCGTTGTCTGTTCTCAGACACCTTATCGCTGTCTGTTCTTAGACACCTTAATGCTGTCTGTTCTCTGTACCACCTGAGCGCTGTCTATTCTCTGACACCTTATCGCTGTCTGTTGTCCGTAATCTGTACCACGTCCACCTGAGCGCAGCCTTCGACGACCTATACATTGTCTGCTAAACGGCCGGAATACCATTTTGTCATTTGTCAATTATGTATTGTGTGATTGGCTTATTGGTGTAGATCTTGCTTCGTGAATCTGAAATAAAGATCATGTGTCGTTACAAACTGCCGCAGCTCTGTGTTTTCACTTATCACGGATGACGCATATCGCTAATATACCGTTGCAGACTCGTATTGGTTGTGACTCAAAGACCCGTAAATACCCGTATGTATACTGACCCGTATACCTACTGACACTGGCAACCCGTTCTGGTCTTGACGGTCCGTGCTGACGGGTTTCAATCCGTAATGAGTGACTGACGTGACCTGAACTAGCGCTTTCGGAACTGTTACCACTTGATTATTGATAACCGGCTAAACGACTTTCTTTAGATCACAGTTCTGTGGCTTCAGTTTCTAGATGTTTCAGCTGTTGTAGCCAGGTTAGGCATGAGCACTGAGCACTGAGTACCAATGCCGAGCAACGTAGAGCGAATGGATCTTATACCTGAGTGGTTGTCAGCGTGAATTGTGCAAGTGCTTAACTGCTCGTGTCACAGCGATAGCGACAAACTCCAAACTTCCCTCTGCTGGTGATGAAAGAAAGCGTTTTGACTTTTGATGCTTTGGCGAATCACAAAAGTAAACTGCCTTAACCTTCGCCCCAGTGGGGGGGGCATATGTTACCACCCTGTCGCGTTTTTTTGCGCGTGAATAAAAAACTGCGGCGCGTAGCGCCGCGCCGCTTGGGGTAGCTTTTGGTACATCAATTTTGGACAATGTGTAAAATTTTTGACCCCAGGTCATGTCAGGTCAGGTCACCAGGTCAAGTTTACTGACCAAGCCTCAAAAAAAGTTTGCAATCATGTCCAGCCTGCAGTGTTTGTCAGAAATGTTTTAAACTTGGTGGATTGCATGCTGTTATGGGCGCCTACAACTTGTATATCTCGGATTTTTTATATCCGTGACCTAAGGTCAGGTCAGTGGCGTGACCTTTCCATTACAAGTCAATGGAGAAAAATGAAAATGCCTCTAGATCCGTGTGTACGCATAGGAACAGTCCAAATATTTCAGAATCACAATGATTTAGTTCACTCGTGATGACCAAGGTTTCATTTTTGCTGATAGCCTCTTGAAAGGTCATCCGAGGTCATTTGAGGCTACAAACAGTTTTTTGCCAATAACTCGCGATTGGAAAGAGATAGAACGCTGGGGATGGTCTCATTGTGTTTGTCTTGTTGAGACGCATCGACTGATATGCAACATGACCTTTTCCGGTCAGGTCATGACCTTGACCTGAGGCCAAATTTTCAAGTTGACCTTTCAAGGTCAAATTATAGTTCATTCGACGCGTCTCGGCGAGGGGAACACGATTCTGGCAATAGAAATGTCGTGGCTTTTTGTAGTCGAAAGTTATTGTCGAAAAACGCTTTTCGTAAAAACAGCTATTTTTGGAGTTCTTGCCTTCTGGAGGCTAAACCGTTTACCTGAGGTCAATATTGATAATGACCTTTTCAAAAGAAGAGTTCAAAAGCTATCGATTGCTCTTCCATGCGTGTTTCTAGCTACCATACTTCCTGAGATAGCGGTATGTTTTCTGAAAAATATCATGACAATTGGCAAATTTTGACCTTTGATGACCTCTGGTGACCCCAATATTGCTCTAAGGAGAAAAATGACAGAAATACTTTCCAACTTACGCATTATGAGCTATCGACTGCTTTTTACTGCGTCTTTCTAGCCCTCTTAGTTTTTGAGTTAGAGGTGGGTGGTAACATATGCCCCCCCTCACTAGGGCGAAGCTGGCTGAGACCGCCACTGCACGGTAGGCGATCGGGCCGGTCTAGCCTCGCGAAACCTCAAAGACACTTTTTTTCCGAAAATTGGAAAACAACGCATACTAGTCGACAGAAAATTCATCAAAGATTACGATTAGTGCATTTGCATGGCTCAGGAGACATTTTTTCGTGGACAAAAGTATCGTTAAAGACAGCGTTCCGTAACACTTCATAAGGGGGATAATCACAGCCGATTTTTACGCTCTTTGAATATTTTGCGGAACGATGAAATTGCTAGGTGTTGAGCATTCATTTTGCATGGAAAGTGAAATTTAAATGTTTAGACGATTCAGCCATAGAAAACAAGTAGACAAAATCAGTTCAAAATGTCTTATAATTAGGTTGACTTTTTATATATTTTTTTCTACCACTGAACATTACACTCACTGAATTAACCAAGCCCAGCAAAAAAAGTTTTACGAGGATGAACTGAAAATAATGCTGTATCGCATGCACTAAGACACTATCTATTAGGGGAGCTAGTGAAAATTTGCAGCCACTTGCAGCCCTGGCATCCAGACACTTTTTTCATCTAAGGGTTGGCCGTGGCTTGGTGCACTTGAGCACAAGTGGTAAATGCCCCAAAGGGTGTTTTCGCGATAGCTCAAAACACCCAGGCAATAGAGAGCTGCAACCTGGCATACCTGACCTTTGATGCACGCTGGATCTTGTGACACCAACCGCACTTTCAAGTCAGGTCAGGTCACTGACCTATGACGTCATAAATGAACCTCTGCACGATCCTCAGATGTCGCAACCTTGCAACGCTCTCAGTGCCAGAGTTACTTTCACAGGGAGGTGAGACTTGCAGGATTTATTGTCCTTCAGAGGTCTTACAACTTGTATATCTCAGATTTTTCCTAAATGTCACATAAAGTCAGGTAGGTCACGTGACCTCACCTATAAGTCAATGGGGAAATATGGAAACTGTTATTTTGGCGCCAGGAATGATATTCAATTGTCTCAAGTACATGGAATCGTTACTTCATGCACTCGTTGCAAGATCTGATGCTGCATTTTTGCATTGTTGACCTTGCATGACGTCATTTATGACGTCACTAGGGTTATACGAGTTTATCGTCAATAACTGCCGATCAAATTGAGGTAGAGAGTCGACAAGGTCACCAATGGACTCCGGAAGACCTGCCGAATCGAATGATATGCGATATGACCTCCTTCGACCAACTTCGTGATTTGAAGACCTCTGACCTGACCTTGACTCGAGGTCAAGGTCAGGTTGACCTTACGGTGGTCTCACCCGAACAAAAGTATAACATTCGACGCGCCTGAGCAAGGCGAACACGACGATGTCAAAATCGTGGTTCTGCGGCCATTTTTGCGAAGTTATTTACCAAAAACCAAACCCGCTGCTTGGGTCACGTTATGAAACGGGGCCTTGCCGGGCGAGATTTACGCTGTTTCATGATATGTATAAATTGGTAGGGCATAATCGTTTGAATAAAAAATTGGTTTGGAAGCAATTTTCTATGAAGGTATACACCATTTCAATGTCCTACCCAGCTCATATCGTCATAAATTTCGACCTACCCTCAAAAGTATTCATGCGTTATTCGAGCAGCAATTAGGCAAATTGCAAGCTCGCCACAGAGCATAAATCCTATAATAGATAGTCCTTATTTAAAACATATGCTCATTGGATATTCAAGAAGGTTGCTCCTAAATATTGTGGTTCTAGCTTCAAAAACATGGATGTTATGAATGCCGATAGGTTTCGCGAGGCTACACCGGCCGGATCGCCCACTGTGCACTGGGGCGCGGGTTAATAAAAGTCAACACTCTGATCCTCCTAGAAGCTAGCTTGAATGTCCAAAAATGCATGTGCGCATTGCAGAGCACATGAATTTTCAATAGGACTCGGAAACAAGGAAACCGTTAAGTGCTATTACGGAATAAAAAAAGGCATTTGAGTTATGTGCGTTGTGCAGTATAAGTATCATATGGCTTTAACTATATTTTCTGACTGACTTTATTTTCTGAACAGGAAAACATGGGAGCAATATAGCAGAACATGAAAACATGGGTCACTATAAACGGGATCAGCCAGATGACTTGTCCGTGGAACAATCTGTTACATGTACCTATTTGGCCAATTTCATTACATATTATATTATACATTATAATCATGTCACACATCAGCAACCAAGCGGCAGAGAGGAGAGCCATGCTCTACATAATAAACTAAGCATAGCAATAACAAATTTATACATTTACCACATTTTACCACATACATTTACCACAAATATATAGCACAGCCACACTTGCAAGAAATATATATCATATACCTACCAATTCTGGGATGCTGTAATAAATATGTGATTCATTATATACTGTACTGGTGGCGTAGTCGGTTAGGCTGTAATTTCCAGCTGCTCCACCAGCTGTGTGTTGGTTGTGAGCTCTAATCGCTACCGTAACGTTTTTAATTAACAAAAACGGCAAACACAGGCTGACAGGTCCGAATAATCAGGAATCTCGAGGCGACGCTCGCGGAACATTTCACTGCACATCGCAGCGATGGAACACGAACACAAGACCTTGACTGGCAGCGACAGAGCGGAACAAACACTCGCTCGCTTACGCAGAAACTACGGGTGAGGCACCGACGGCAGCCGGCGGGCAACCGACAGATCGGCGGCGGCAGCAGTCCAGCCGGCGACGGCGGCAAGTATACGGCGGAGGCGACACTGACAGCTACGGTGTGGCTCTCTACTGCAGATCCGTGGGTCACGGCGTGGCCTCTACTGCAGATCCGTGGGTCAAAACAGATGGCGTCACCCCCGCCCGCGCTGCCGCCGCCCGCCATCTCACTTTCCAAGTGATCGCTTTTAGAAGTGGGGAAATAGGATATCTCGTCAGGCAGTGTTGTTGGATTTTAGAAATATGACAAAAGGAGTGTGTGGGATCATGGAAGGCCTTATACATCTAGCTAACCACTCTGTTCGCACCGCCATCGTAGCCTGGGGACAGAGGTTGAAGAAGAGGGAAAGGAACCAATGACCCTTCTGTAGTAGGTAAGAGCTATTGCCTGCTAAAGCGAGGACAAACAAATACATAAATATTGAGTATCTGTTACACTATGTTTCTATCTACGTGTATGGGCATTCGTCAAATGGCAGCTTAACAATTATACCCTGAGTGCATATGACACTGAATGTCACCAGATGTTCACGTCAGCGCTCCTTTCACGGCATACGCCGAATCGTGAGCCAGTCACGGAGTCTACCACGAGCGTGAGTTTCCGCAACAACGGCGCATTGTTCGGATAACAGTACTTTACTCAGCTGACCCAGTCCCATCACAATGCCGACAGCGCAGCGTGATCGCGACAGTTCCGAACGGCTGGTGCCGTTCGGGCTTCCCAGACGAAAGCGTAACATCACGCGCGGATTTTGCCTGCTACCAGCGACCTGGTAAGCGTCAGCGCCTTTTTTGCCAGCGCCGCTATGACTTGCCGCTCTCGCCGGCCTCGCGACGAGCGATCCCATCTGTCGGGACCGTTTTTGATGAGCAGAATTTCGTACAGCAGACTCACGGGTCTTTCCACGCCCGGGTACAGGTACCGTTCCTTTACCACCTTGTTGTACTCCCAGTGAACCATGTTGAAGCCCAGCTGCCGTAAGGCGTGCACAGATCTGTTGGCACGTCGATAGAAAGCCATCTCAAGGTTAGGATCAAGCTTGAAGTGTACCTCGAAGCCGATTTGTTCGACCTTGTCGAGAACGAATTCGCCGTCGCCGTCCAGCAGCTGCTGCGCCATCATGTCAAACTCGCCGCCCTCGGCGTCCATCTTGAGGTAGTGGATGGTGCGCCCCTTGTGGCCGAGGATGTCCATGATCTGGTCGAGGGTGTAGATCTGCCAGCCGAAAATGTTGACGTGTTTCTGACGGCCGATGCCGAAGTGGTGGAAGGTGATGCCGTCCGAGCGTCTGCCCTCGGGGTAGTCGATGCTGGGGTCGAACGAGTGCACCTCGCAACCGAAGGCCCTGGCGGCCTCGTCGAAGCTCCAGTCGTAGTTGATGCCGAACGAGTAGATGAGGCAGTCGTCGTGGGCAGCTGCCAACGAGAGCGGCTCGTCGAGACAGACGTGCTTGTCGCCGTCGGTCAGACAGTCCTTGCCGCTGGCCAGGCCACCCATTTTGAACATGCGTTTGCAGGAGCTGGTCGGTACCTCCGGCCAGTCAAACAGGTAGCGGAACATGACCTTCTCTTTCTCGGTAAACAGCCGCTGATTTGATGGCGTAGTGCGGTTTCTGAAAGCAATAACACTATTGTGAGGCGCGCACTGAGAGGGGCAACCAACTTTATTTCGTATTCGGATGTTGGAGTTTGCTTGGATAGGTCTACATTTATAAGCACACAAATAGGCTTCATTGTTATCTTAGGAATCAGAATTGCATGACCGGACCAGCCACTGTGGTAATGGAAACTGGGGAGGGGGCAGGGCTAAAAACTGCGGCCGGGTCTATTCGAAAACGCATTTTGGTTGTTTTATAGATTAAAGAGACGTGACATTTGCCACCTAAATAATTGCTCCATTTCGAATGGTGAGGGCAAGGCGACATTTGTGAAAAGATGACATATACCAAAATGAGCCATCAGACAGAGCTTCGGGGTCGGGCAAAGAAAAAGCTGACACTTTTTAGTTAGACGCAAATCATTGAGGAATGAACTATTGGTAAATTAGCCCGCGCCCTGCTGGGACATTCACTATTCAGTCGAACGCCACCCCTTCGGATGGGAGTGTCTACTTCCCTTAGGCTAGGCTAGGCACCCCAAGGCCCATTTTTGTGCTTTATTCCCGGACGGATAGCCGCATGAAACTGAGAAAACGGTAA
The DNA here is from genome assembly GCF_019059575.1 of Amphibalanus amphitrite. NCBI lineage: Eukaryota > Metazoa > Arthropoda > Thecostraca > Balanomorpha > Balanidae > Amphibalanus > Amphibalanus amphitrite. Next base: position 157,792 of record NW_024882340.1, on the reverse strand, counting down.
GCGAACGCCTTCAGCACTTTGTATCGTTTCAGAATAACATATTTAGCCTGAGTAGGTCACAGCCCACAGGTCAGATCAAGGTCAGGCAAAAGGTTAAAAATGCAATTTTCAACGTTAATGTACAGATGTCGTACAAAGTTCGAGGCCATGTCAGGTCACATTGAACTATTACAATGTAGCCATTGAATGGAACTTGCGTGACACGTATTTGATGAGTCATTTATCCGAAGAATGCAAGGGTGATGCTCAAAATACGTAATTTTGACCGAAGCTGCATGAAGATTAGGTCGAGGTCAGACCAGCGTAAGGTCAATGAATGGAGGAGGATGCAAGAGAAAAACCATTTCCCCGATCATTACTTACGTGAAACAGCTGAGCGGATTGTGTTCCATTTTTCTCGCATTTTCGCCCTTCGATGCCACTGGAAATGTGTTTGTAAATAGAGGGAAACTCTTCTGTGATTCTCTTGAGCCTTTCCCAGCACCACTGCTAGTCGCGATGTGGCCCAGGGAGTTCCGATCTTCTTCCCAATCATTGTGCTGGGCGTGGGGCTGGTCAATTGGCTCCAGAGCCACGTCAGCCGAGGAGTGAGTCGTCCCTTGTCTACGGGGTGACAGCGTGCCGCACATCACCATCCAGAATATGGCGCCGCAGAACAGGGAGGTCCTGACCATGGAGGAGCGACCCAACAGGTAGTGGCGGCGGCAGACGACCTGTGGAGGTAAGCCACACTCATTGGAATCCACTGGTGGATCTTGGGGGCGTTTATGACGATGTTTTACAGGCAAAAACTATTATTCTATTATAACTAGAATAAAAACAATTATTTATTAGTCACACAAACAATGCTCGTTATAATTTTAGTTAAGCATGACCTTTTAAAAGTACCTACATAGAAACCAACCAGCTATAAACGAATTCGCCAGAGAATTCAGATCTAAGCAGGAGTATCTCAGCTGCGTGGAGACCGGTCACTACCTCACCATGTTGAACTCCTCGGCGGCACCCACTCGATCGCCCACCTACGACCCGCCGAGGCCAGAGCTCCTCTCGCGGCGGCACCCACTGTGGATCGCCCGCCTACGACCCGTCGTGGCCAGGGCTCCTCCCGCGGCCCGACCGCCGCTCCAAAGCGCCTGCTGTGGACTGGCGGCCAACCGGCGCGGGGCCGGGAGCCTGCTGCCTCCGGCGGTGGCGAAAATGGCTGGCGGTCTCAAAAATATGGTGACTCTTTCGATAGGGGAAGTTATATTGGTGTTAGAGTGAGTTTGCGAAATCGGTGGATCCGCGGAGTCCCTAGGGAATCCACGGAGTCCCTAGTGGCTCCGCGGATGAACATCAAGTCTATAGTATATTCGCGGATAAACGGGCGGGGATCCGCGGATGAACAAGACTCTTCAGGATAACCGCGAACTCCCTGAAGAGTTGACGAGATCCGCGAACCACCCGGGGAATCCGCGGAGTAACGATTCATTCTAGTGAGTTTGCGAAGTTCCTATGCGTTTCGTGCAGCTATCTTATGACAAGAATGCAAGGCATATTGGATAGATCGTCTGCGACTTAACCCACACCCGTATTGGTGTTTTCCCAGTTGCTGTTGGAATTCACCGAGTAGGTACCGATTCATTCTAGTGAGTTCGTGAATTATTCTTTCACCTCGCTTAGACGTCGCTCGCAAATATTAAAGGAAATAGTTCACTTTCACGAAATTATTTTTTTTGCAATGGATTTATGATTTTTTATGTTCAAAATGATCAGCAAAGAAAATAAAACCTATTTATAACAAAAGATTATTTTCTATATTTTGATATAAGAAGAACTTTTCAGTTTCTGTAAGGCACAGGCGATCCAGTATGAAAAGAGCATGGGTTCCGAAAATTCTTCAGAAACTAGAGAAATTATCGCGGCCACCGGCATTTGGGCGATCTGCTGCTGCTGAATGTCCTTATTGATCAGTACGAGAATTTCTCTTGAGTTCTCGTAGATAATTTCACTAGTTTCTGAAGAATTTTCGGGACCCATGCTCTTTTCATACTGGATGCGAATATATGCAAGGCACACATCCTCAACGCAATACACCTTTTTCGGGACGAGAAATAGAATATCTTTGCCTAGGGTGATCGTTGGACTGTAAAAGCTCCTGATTTATGCTCGTCTCAGCCCAAGCTACGGAACTGCTATTCCAGTTCAAAACCCATGTTAAAAAGTGAACTATTTCCTTTAATATGCAATTAAATAATGGACGGTAAGCCATTTTTGGCGTGGTTGAACTTCTGCGATCAGTCTGCTTACTTTTCTCCCAACCATTAATGGAAAGCTGGAAAGGCTACCGCGCATCTGAGCGATTATGTGAATGTATGCAAGTATGTATGCATAACAGTAATGCTCACTCTTCTCCAGGGACGAAGCTTCCCGTAGAGTTGGTGGGGCAGTTGCCCCCCCCCCCCCAACTTGCCCTTTTACCACAGCCGACCTGACTCGACCGGTCAGCACCGCGCCTACAGACGCTCCAGCCCGGCGCCACAGTATCTATTCTGGGGAACATTTGGACTGGAGGGGCAATGGCAATGCTGAACTTCGATACAAGAACCCAACACTTACATATCAACCCGCCTTTGAATATAGTTATTTGACCCAAGTTGACCGTAATTGGCTGAAGCCATTGCGTACTTGCAAACAAACTAATGAAAACTTAATCACGCATTGGCATTAATTGAGGTTGTTGGCTGTTGCGTCTCAAAGGCTATTAAAAAGACAGGATGTCCCCTATGCTATTTGAAATCGACCTGGAATGTCAACCAAATACCAATTGGCCTGGGGCCGTATGGTTTGGGTATTATTGGCTTCTTCTATGTAACCACGGAAAGCAAGCTATTTTTTTCCGCGAAAGGTTTGGCTCGATCAGGGGCCGCACGGCAAGGGTTCCAACGGAACCCTCCCCCACGGACCCCTCCTCCCGCACACGGTAGCGTCCGAGAAAACAATAATACGGGCGAGGGTTAGCCCTCGCCCCGTTGGGGGAGGCAATTTGCCACCCCCCTATGGTTTATCCTGAATGCCAAATTTTTAGTTCCTTCCCGGGCATCAATTTGACATCTTCACACAAAATTTCAAGTCTTACGTCACCTTAGGTCAGGAGTTATTGAGGTCAAACTGAGGTCATGTTCGAGCAAAAATGACCAAAAAACATGAAATCTTGAAACCATCACAAAAGCTACGGTTACCAAGCAATTTCAAAGTTCTTTATGTGGTTGTGTAGAAATAAAACGGCGCTAAAAAACTGTTATCTCAAATTTTTAATATTGTGGGATTTTAACCCCCCCCCCAAAAAAAAAACTTAGTCTTTTTTAGCAAAATGCAAAATTATCCCAAAATTTTACGAAAAAACGGAACATGTATGATAGTCCGTGCGCTCTTCTATCTCCATACCAAATTTTAGATCCATATCTCCTTTTTTGGCCAAGCTATGCGAAAAAACTGTTCAAAATTGATGACGTCAATTTTTTAACTCAATTTTTTAGCAATTCTAGACCACGTAGCGCAAAACAAAGACCACCATTAGGCTCCCCGTGACGAGCTGCATCGAATCGATTACCATTTTAAAAAATCAGCTTAAATTTGACCTAATTTGACCTGACCTTGACCTGAACTTCACCAGAACATAACCTTAACTGGCCCCAAAGGCTGCCTGACCCACATAATCGCATTTGTCATGTAAAATGGACCATAAAACATGCATCATATGATATTTTCATATTGTGACCCTCAGTGACCTGACCGCTGTGACCCGACCTGGTATCAGTGACCTCAGATAGCGAAGTATGTGTTTAACGAACAATGAACCATCAATGGTTTTCAATAACTTACCAATTTACTCGATTTCACAACACATTTCTTGAAATGCCTGTAAACGGTGAAAATTCAACATTTGACCTGACCTCACTCGCTTTGACCTAGGTCAATGAAATTGGGTCACAAGGTAGTTCTCCGCCGTGGCTACCCAACACTGTTTGCGGCTTGTTGCTATGTTGCGTGGTTCTCGAGATCTTAGGGGGAGGGGGCCAAAATGCCCCCCCCCCCACACACACACAACAGGGCGCGTTGCTCCGGCAGACCCCAACGGGGCGCGGGTTAAGTCGCAGATGATCTACCCAATGCATTCTAGTCTAGGTAGCTGCACGAAACGCATAGGAACTTCTCAAACTCACTAGAATGAATCGTTACTCCGCGGATTCCCCGGGTGGTTCGCGGATCTCGTCAACTCTTCAGGGAGTTCGTGGTTATCCTGAAGAGTCTTGTTCATCCGCGGATCCCCGCCCGTTTATCCGCGAATATACTAGACTTGATGTTCATCCGCGGAGCCACTAGGGACTTCGCGGATACCCTAGGAAATCCGCGGATCCACAGATTTCGCAAACTCACTCTAACATTGGTAAAAAAGAGCATGCTCCAGAAATGTTAAATGCAGTCTTGTCTCTGCGGTGATGAAGGGTCTACCTTCAACAATTGCAAACGAGTTGTTACCCAAGACAGCATGCTGCTTTCGAAATCATTTCGGATAACTTCTTACAATAACATAAACTTGTGATACTAAAAACATAAGATTGATGTTCTTACAACTGAAAATACCGTATAACGGCGACAATTTTTAAATTGCTATAGGCGACAGCCTAGTAAGCTGTTAATGGTTATGATGGTCACAATTGAAATATATTAAAATCCTAGAAGACGTCGAAAATTGAAAAAAAAAACGTTTTCTTGTATGTGTCACTCATCCAAAACGTAGGTGCATGAATACATACTAGACTTCTGGACACCCATCCAATTCGCTGTACATTTTCTCCTTCGTTTAACAAAACAATAGCCGTTCTCACGACGGGCCTTGTGTGGCGCATGCACCTAATTTGACCAGATCTGCACCAAGTATCTCTTGCAACAAATATCTTCATACCGTTATTACATTTCAGTATTTAAATCGAAAATAATGTATAAAATTTGAAAAAAAAACAAGCATATAAGCAATAAGTGCGGCCAAAGCTGATTGTTAACAAGAAACAGAATGAACCTAATATGACCAAATCTACACCAAATCCGCACCAAATATGAACCAAAAGTGTACCAGATAGCCATCGTGAAAACGGCTAATATCTACGAATTTTGTACGCATTTTATCTTTTTTGTAAATGTTTAACGCCCATGGTTTCGTGCGGAAACTACGTTTATTTTCCTGCAAAATATTCAAGGCTGTTATGAACATTCAGCCTAATGAAATAAACAGACCCTGCTATAAATAGATTCCAGTCGATTTCTAGACGTCCATCCACGTCTAGCAGGTAGACATCGTTAGCTGAATCATGGCACCTGTGAATGTCTATATCAACAGTTGCGCCATCCTGACTGTTAATGAGTTCCGTCAAATCTGAAGTCTGGGCACCAAAGATGTCTTTCAAGATTAGCGAGCCTCGATGCGTGTCGCTCTTAACCGTTATGATTGGTACTCCTCTATTCACAAATATTTGTTATAGGTTTATTTTGGAAAATCTATTCTATACGAATCATCCGAGATCAACAATGCAAAGGTCAATAGACATCGAACCCTGCAAGGAGTGTATGAAGTCACGTTTCCCTGTGCGTGACATAGTCTTCGACTATTTCGGGCGCAAAATTAGCGGTTCCCGTATTTCTCCCATTGACTTAAGATGGTGAGGTTACCTGATCGAACTGATGAACTGAAGACTGATGAATTGGTGGTGACCTTGCTGAAAATATGAGGTATACAAGTTGAGTGGGCTGGAGAGCTTGTTAACGCTGAGGGCGTTGCGAAGTTGCGACATTTTAGGACCATGCAGAGGCCTACGACATGGGTCAGTTAACTGGCCTGACTTGACCTGACTTGAGTTGATTCGGTTGGTTCACAAGAACAATCAAATTAGTATTTGATTCAAAGGTGGGAATGGGATAATGCTTATAATACCGAAATATGTAAGTACAAAACAAAATGAAAAAAAAAAAACGCGAAAAGATATTGGTAACGTACTTGACTGCAATCCTATAGGTAATAACAATCACATAGTGTTCTCATATTTACGATGTAAACCCCTCGTTTCACTTGCTTCTGATTGCAAGTCGTCAATGACGGCGGTGGCCCTGTGACTGTCAACATCCGGCTGTTCCCACTCTGGTGGTGCGATCATGTGACCTCAGCGCCAACGCCAACATTCGCCCTGTCACCGGAGCCCCTTACGCCACGCGCGCTGATGGCCTGGAAAGCGACTGGAACCGCGGCTGGTAAACAGAGACCAAATGGAGGACCGGTAAAATTAGTCATGGAGACCACGGGAACGAGGTGAAGGCAGAACGGGTGGTCAGTTTGAGAGGAACCGTTGGGTCGAAGAGGTCGCCGGTTCCGCAGGTCGTGAAGAGCAGCCCTCTGACATCTGATCATGGTCAGTATCCGCCAGTGGCCCGTTAGAGTGAAATGAGCACAGTCGTGGACCTCTGTGCCATATACCTACCTTTGCATACCGATATGGAGGGATTTATGTCCCTGCACTCAGTGGTGGCCTATCCGACACTAAGCTTTTTGCAGCCTGCCAGCTGCGTGCCTGCCTGGCGCCGTCTGCATTGATAGTAGGTTTTTGTTAGCATATGGGGCCACCCCTTCCCTCCTTCCCTCGTGCTGGGCTGCTTCTGCGGGCGGAGGGCAGTGACCTTCTAGTGATAACCTATACAGCGACTCGCCGTCAGGCCATCACCGGTCACCAGCCCACGACATTTCCCGGTGTCGTGTCGTGAGGAGTGTCACCAGCTCTGCGGGCTTCAAACACCCTATCTTATCAGGAAGGCCCACAGTAGTCCACCAGCCTGCACTCTGACCTAGTGACCCGACTTCACGCGGTCAAATAACTAACATAGATCTAGCATTAGGAATGTAAATTGGCCGTGCCTGAAATCGCGGACCTGTGTGCATAATGGACGCTTTTCCCATTGTTGAATATGCTGAAATAGTTGCAAGCTAATAGATACCTATTGCATATGCAAGGACGTGTAGCTGCATGCTTTTTGATATACCTTTTAGGTATATCTAAAAGTTCCACGACAAATCCACGACAAAAATTACTTGTTATTTCATCCTATTAAGATAATTTCCCCAATGGTGACAAAATATGCAACATAATCAGTTAGGTACGTATGTTCATTATGTGCAGTTGCTTTTGTATAGTGCGATCTATTCAGCGCACAAAATAGGTATATGACACTGTTTTATTAATTTCCCCATATTGTTGGTCTTGGAATTGTGAGTGCTGCTGGGAGCTACTCCACGATGTGCAATCTGGATTGCACGGCTAGGATTATAAGGCCTTGCCTTTGACTCAATGATGCGTTTCGTGCTCTGCAGGACGAGCTAGAACCGGAACAGGTGGCCAGTAAGTAGTCTATATGTGACGCGTCCGTCCAGCCGTGTTCTCTAATCCATGTCACTGTCCAACGTCCGAGGTCATGAAGATCCTCGCACACATGTAACGGTGAAGTCGTAGTTGTAGATAATGCATTGCGTAGTGCGTTAGTCTATAGCCGCTAACACTAATGTGGCGTGTCTTCGTATTGTTGACCATCAAGGCATGTTCGTCGTTCAGTTTTTATTCTATGCCCGATAGCCTATAGCAATGGGTTTTAGCATGAGTTATCATTCTTTACGAGACACATTGATTTTTTACAGACATGAACTTTCGAATGCGAGACGCTTTATAAGGTCGGTAAGTGTTGCATAATAGGAAGATCAAATCAAGGTTGCAAAATTAGTCAAAAACTAATTACAAAGATATATGTGCTCATTTTAAACCGAAATGACAAGTCATATTATATCTATCAACGATCCCGCGATGCACGAGCTCCGCAATATTCCACATCAACGTTTTAAAACGATGTTTCTTTTGAACCCTTCCAATCGTATCAGCATAACTGAATATTCAAATGTTGCTCCGGCAGTGCTGAAGAAGGCTTTCGACGGCTTCGACCATGAAAAGAAGGGCGCCATTAGCACCGACCTGGTGGGCACCATCCTGAGGATGATGGGTCAGGCGTACAACGCCAAAACGCTGCGCGAACTCATCGACGAGGTGGATGCCGATCGTGAGTTCATAGCCGAGGGGCCGGGGAGAAATATACGGGGAACGGGCGAAAAGGAGGTTCGAAGAGTTTGTCACGCTGCCCCCTTGTCCTGCAGACTCCGGAATGCTGGAGTTTGAGGAGTTCGTCACGCTGGCCGCCAAGTTCATCATCGAAGACGACTCGGAGGCCATGGCTAAGGAGCTGAAAGAGGCTTTTCGGCTCTATGACAAGGAGGGTGAGCTTAGACGCAGTTGGAAATTAACTTGAAGACATCATTACAACTGACTGGGGGAGCTCAAAATGGATTTAGCAAAGGTGGTACGCCTAATGTCTTGATGTTTGAAATGTAAAATGCATGAATTCAATCAATGATCTTAGCAACATAAAAGGTGACTTGATCTGTACACGGGTTTACCTACCTATGGAAGCGCACCGCGTGTAGGTATGGAATTATTTTGGTACGCACTATAACCTTGTTTCAGGGAACGGCTTTATTCCCACTTCATCATTGGCCGAAATCCTGAAGGAACTGGATGACACACTAAGTGATGAGGACCTTGAAAACATCATCAAAGAAATCGATACGGACGGATCCGGTACCCTCGATTTTGATGGTACGTTTGAGGACATACCTTAGTCCTGTTAAAACTTAATTGCTATTAATGAATATTTAACAAGTAACAATTTACAATTAACGTTTTTATAACGATTCTAGATAATTATTCAAATAGTGTCATTCCGGTATTTTTTCAACCTGTAGACTTTTTACGCGCAGAATATCGGTTCAAGGAAGCGGTTATAATCCTTCTCGTCGTTTTGTTCCTTATCGTTCCGTTCCTTAGCTATCTAAGCCAATGACCTATAGATCGGGAGTTGACGGTGCTCCTAAATGACATGCAATGCAAATGACCTAAATGACATGCATAGTTGTCATGCAAGGCCAACAATGCAAATTGAGCCGACCGGGTCATGAACTGATGTACAGACATGACTATTGGCTGTTATGGTCACGACATAACTGGCTGTTATTTGTTGCAGAATTCATGGAAATGATGACTGGCTGAAAACCGTGGTGGAACAAGTTAAAAAACGCACGCACGCTATCACTCACATCTCCGGAGCCCAACTGTTCTGCACTATGGTTCTGCTTTGCTCATATGCAATAATGACACGGAGCTACAAGAAAAAAATAGCACGAGCGTATTTCGCACCTTCACATCGTAATGGCTAGCATTTTTTTTCTATGCCTGTGAACATGTTTGATATAATACATTTTCGAATAATGGGATAATCATGGCATTATGTGTCTAAGTTTATCTTTACGTGATATCTATTACATTGTGAAGAGGTGCGCCCGTGAAAAACAGCGGGGCAGTTTCCCTCCAAGCCTGAGTCCTCTGAGCAATATTCATAAATCGCTCTTATTGATCTATTCATGCATCATAAACACGTCGATACACACTGCGTACCTATATAGATACACAGTCGCTAGCAATGAACATCAGCACTGTACGTAATCAGTTGAATCCCTACCATGCATTGTTCACCACTCAGCATCAGAATTCGCGTTCATCGACCTCAGTGGCGAAGGTGTGCGGCTCTCCCCTTCTGTTCCCCGACCTCGAGCGGTGCTCGGCCTCCTGAACACTCCCGTTGGTTCCACCTCCGGGTCAGGGGACAACATGCGAGCCGGACGGTTCGACGCTTCAGGCTTTGGTTTGGATCCCCCGTGATGGAAGTCAAATGTGGGTAAGATGTCATGCAGCTTCCTGGACACAGCCCTGGCCAGGGATATGTGCTCTTCACCCTCTACTTTTTGAGTATGTGGCGAATGCGAAGCCGATCCAGGATTAAAGTTCGGCATAATGTCGTGCAACTTCTTGGATATGGCCGTGGCGATAGTCCCTTTGCGCTCCCTGGCATGGGCCAGAGCTTTCCCAGCTTCAGGGTCTGTTTTCTGCACGACGGCCAGCTTCTTGAATTCTGACGGAGTGAAATGTACCGAGCCTGTGCCCGTGTCGGCTGCATGATCGTCAGCCGAGTTCTGAGGACTTGGTTTCAGCCATTCAGGAACTGGATCAGCTGCAAGGCCGGACGGTCCAGCAGGGCTTGCTTTGTCCCCATCTGGCGCTGGTGAGACCTCTCCCTTTTTCTTCTTGTGTTTCTTCTTTTTGTGTGACTTTAACTTTTTATGGTGGTGGTGGTGACCCCTTTTGCTCTTTCTTTCGGAGGTATCTTTGCTTCTTTCCTCGTAAACATCTTGATCCTGCTCTCCATCTGGAGTGAACGCATCTTCTGGTCCTGCTGGCGATCCTTTGTCAGAAATCGAAACTGCTCGACCGGTGTCATCATCTGTTTCCTCATGACTGACAGCATCTTCGTCAGCTTCACTGTGCTGGGGGGACGCAGCACTCGCTTCACGATGCTGGACCTCATCATCATCACTTTTACTCGTCTCCACAGCTGACTTGGCGACTGGACCTGATGACACATCCACGCTCGGTGGCTTTAGCGCTTTCATCGCCAAGGGTTGAGAACCAACAGACGGTGAGACCTTCGCGATTGTGGGTGCTGTTGGAAGCGATGGAGTGGCGGCAGCTTTTGTGGAAGATGGCTCGGTGGGAGGCTTCTGAGTCGGAGGAGCTTCTGCGGCGCGGAACGTACTGTCGGGAGGAGTTGACTTCGCAGGGGTGTCCCTGGGAACATCAGAGATAGGCGTAGAGGGTGGTCCACCAGCAGTTCCCTCACTCCTCGTGACTGCGTCCGGCACCGAGGTGACATTGCTGCTGGCCGTAGCCTCAGACTCATTAGCCTTTGCTTCCAATGCATTTTCAACTTCAACCTCAGTGGAGGGCTTTTGCGATGTGGTCGAATGTACGGTTGGAAGTTTGATCTGATTTTGAGAAACAATAAGACCGGGAAGCAGCGATTTTCTTTTTTCGAAGTTCTTTGGGTCCTTCAGCTGCTTCTTGACGGTAACCGGGGATGGCTGGATAATTTGTGACGTCTTTCTCTTCTCAAACAGCTCCTCCTTATCGATACTTGCTGTGCTCAGACTATCCTGAACCTCCACTAACTGTTCAACAGGCTCGACCTCTACCTCTACCTCAGGCTTGGCTGACTGCTCATTGACGCGTCCACCTATCGGAGGTAGCGGAGACTTTTGCAGCCTAGTCACCGCGGATGGCTCTGTCTCACGCTCCTCACCAAGGGGCTGAAGGGCGCGGGCGGCGGCGGTGGCCGGTCCCACCGAGCCCACCTCCCTAGCGCGGTGATGGACCACCCAGTCGCCGCGGCCCTGCTGCCGGGGAGCGGCAGCGCTCTGTTCGCGCTCCTCCTCGCCGGCGCCTCCCTGGGCGGTGACGGCTCGCCGCCGGTGCACCAGCCTCGAGGCGCGGCTGATGACCGCGCGGAAGAAGCGCTGGCCGATGGTCGACCGGCGCTGCTCGTACCGCGCAGTGGCTCTCGGGTCGATCGGCTCAACGTCATAGTGAACCTCTCCGGAGGCCTGATGGCCGCTGTAGTTCGGCTCACCCGTCTGCGGGACCCCCTCGAAGGTCTGTTGCGCGGAGTTCGGCCCTGCCTGCAGCTGACCAATTTGAGGGCGCCACTGACCGTCAGAGGTGGACGGTTCGTGCCAGACCAGCTCCAGGTGGAAGGGCAGCGTCTGCGCGGGACGCTGCTGATGGTGCCCGCCGACTCCCTGAAAGAAGAATGGAGCATAGCGGTGATACATGCGTAGGTACCGAGCTGGTGAGATGGCAGCCAAGTCGGAGCCTACCATACTCTCCCTGTCTCGTAATGGTACTGGTAGGTGCCTATATGTTTGATGAGTGCGGATCATGGGCTGAGGCTAGCATTGGAGGCCTCTGAAAAGACCATTCGGCAAAGCGAAACATTGCAATGCACGCGTTAGCTGCTATATGTGCTTGGTCTGTTGTCGATGACTAAATTTCTATGACCTTTATCGGTGTTGATGTTGATGTTGATGCTGTTTATATTTCTTTTCCTTTTTTGAAAAAAAAGAAATTGACAGAATAGTGAATACAGTGAATAGATAAGTATTCATCTAATTGGTGAGAATGTAAGACATATCCTAATCAGCTGATCTAAATGAATTGAAAGGCATTAGTAAATAGGTGAAAAGGCATTCGACCAAATGCAGTATTAAATGCGTAATAATACACATAATGGTCCAAACGCCATGTATACGAATCAATTCATCTGAAAAAAGAAGACAATCCTTTAACCCGCGCCCCGTAGGGCTACCGGCGGACCCTACCACCCGTAGGGGGGGGGGGGGCCGTTTCGGCCCCCCCCCTAAGATCTCGGAAAGTTACCGGCCGATTTTCAAAATTCAAACGGCGTTCGATAGCCCCACCCGGGAACTACCTTGTGACCAAATTTCATTGACCTAGGTCAAACCGATGACGTCACAGGTCAGGTCAAAGGTAAGATTTTCACCGTTCACAGGCAATTCAAGAAATGTGCTGTGAAAGCGAGTAAATTGGTAATTTATTGAAAACCATCGATGGTACATTGTTCGTCAAACACATACTTTGCTATCTGAGGTCACTGATACCAGGTCAGGTCACAGCGAGGTCAGGTCACCGGGGGTCACAAAATGAATGTGTCGTGTGATACATGTTTTATGGTCCATTTTACATGACAAATGCGATTATGTGGGTTAGGCAGCCTTTGGGGCCAGCCTAGGTCACGTTTTTGTGAAGGTCAGGTCAAGGTCAGGTCAAATTAGGTCAAATTTCAAAGTTGATATTTCTGCATAAAATGGGTATCGATTCGATGCAGCTCGTCACGGGGAGTCTAATGGTGGTCTTCGTTTTGCTCTACGAGTTCTAGAATTGCCAAAAATTGAGTTTGAAAATTTGACGTCGTAATTTTTGAACAGTTTTTTCGCTATAACTTGGCCAAAAAACGAGCTATCGATCTGAAATTTGGTATGTAGATAGAAGACGGTAGACACTATCACATATATTCCGTTTTTTTCGAAACTCAAAAAACTTTTTGGATTTTTTGGCGAATATATCCAAAAAAATGCTTTTTTGATTTTTGGGGGTCAAAACTCAAAAAATTTCAAAAATTCGAGATAGCAGTTTTGTAGCCCTGTCAATTCTACACCTTTTATGTCTTGATCATTTTTCTGTATCTTCAAAGCTGTAGTCCTGACAGGTCTTCTCGCGAAGGTCTTTTTTCGGTCGAAAATGACAGAACATGACGTCACTCTGACGTCATTTGTGGCCAACCTATCATAGCCTCTGGACAAATTTTTGGTCACAATGTGTAAAATTGATGCCCGGAGGGGTCCTGAAAGTTTGGTGGCGATATCTCCAGCCGTTTAGGAGATATCGACCGAAAAGGACAGGGGGGGCCGTTTCGGCCCCCCCCCCTACGGGGCGCGGGTTGCCGGAGGCAATAGACGTTGCAATCGGATTAGCGGTTTCACAATTCACACTACACCGACGTCCGAGATCACTAGCCAGCCCTGGCTGTATGACCCACCTGATAGAGTCGCGGCGGTCGGCCGGGCCGCTGCTTGCCGACCCAGGTCCACCAGGGGCCGCGGTACACACCGTTCATCATCTGCAGCTCGTTCACCAGGTGCGTGCTCTGGAATATCATCACCGTCAGCAGCAGCGTCTCCAGCAGAAGCAGGAAGGCCACCAGGAATCCGTGGTCACTGGCCCACTCCAAAATGGCGATGATGCATCCCTTGGTGTAAATGGTTTGACTGGCAATATTGCGGTCGACCTTTTGTACGTTTGCTCCGCAAAGGGCGTTTCTGGAAGTGGTTTGATTCCTGCAGCAGGACCAGGGCACGGCACATCGCTCCGCGCTTGGATTGTCAGCGGAACATTTGAAATAAATACTAATATTCCAATCTTGAAATCCCTCTTCACGGAGACCGCAGCAGCGAAAGTTGATTTGCAAATAATCCATTGTGTCCTCAATATCTGAGCTTGATCGATAGTTGACAACCAGCCGGTCTCCTAAAAGACTGCCGACAATTTGTTTAGCAGCTCCAGTGAACGAAAATATGAAAAGTGCAGTGCACATCTTCAAAGAGAGTATCACAATGAGGGCGATGTAAAAGATGCGTATCAGAATAATGTTTTCACGGAAAACGCCAACAAAACCACACAAGTTAAAGGCAAAGTTAATCAAGCTTATCACGAGAACAATAGCAGACAAGCTTAGGACGTGTGGCGAAAAGGAATCTGTCGGTGCATATTCGTGACTTCTTCGTGCATCTATTATGAAAGCGCTGATCCATACCAACGAAAAACTAGTGCACAGAAGGAATGAGATTACAGCTAGAAGCACTCGTTTGTTTGTCTCATTGATGTCTTCTACATAATGAGCTCTCAAGGGAAAGGGTTTCCATTGTTTTACTGCTTTGACAATGCTTTCAAACACTGTCAGCAGATCCAGTTGCGTGTCACTTTCGTCCTTTGTGTCTTCCAGTGATTCTCCTTTTGGGCTAGATTTAGATGCATCTTCTTTGGACTGTAAGACTTGCTGGGCATTTGTAGACATTTCATGGTAAGAAAACCAGTGTACCAGAGCAATGAACTAATGTCTTCGACTGCAACCATTTGAAACCACGCAAAAAATTATGCCTGTCCGATTTGACTGAGGATAAATCATAACATCACTGCCTTGTTACTTCTATTGTAACGTTAAGTTATCTTCAACAAAGTATCTGATGTAGCGGCAATGAAAAAGCAGCTGGCATGGTATTTCTATTTAGCAAGGCTATATAGCCCAGCAGATATCTGGAAGAATCTTGCAAGCTTGTCTCCTTCGCCCTTGGGCATGGACAAAGCAATTTAAAATATCATTTAAGCTGCCCCAAGAAGATTGCTCGCAGATGAGTCGCTATGATGATGGGTTACAGATTGTGCTCAATATGGTAAAAGTACACTTTGGCTACAGTGCAGATAAACTGTGCTTAGGATGCGCCATATATGCCCCCAGTCATTCTTTCATTACTTCATTGACTTTGTCTTGATATCTTGATATCGTTCGAATCGCTTGATAATGTGCGTTTTCGCTGGCATTTACCTCCAATGAGGAAGATAATTGAAAAATTGATATAAGCTTGATCAATATCTGAAGAAATGGTATGCAGCGCTCTAGCGAGGAACATCTTGATATATGTAGTTAGGATTTTAAATGACCTTTTCCTCGATAATTAATTGGAAATTCAATAAAAAGTAAATATTATATTGTTTGGCAAATTTTCGAACAACAGTTCATTCTCAAGCCACATGAAACAATTGACAACGAAGTTTTATAACTGCCGCCAAGCTACATTTTTTGAATTCTCACACGTGATGTACAAGGTGGTCTTCTTAAAATCAGAAATCTGAACTTAATCGATCATATCCCAAGCTGTTCCGAATCCACCTATTCACATATACATACATACATGACCATCAAAAGTAATATGCGAGCATAATCACATAAATATATACATGGTTCGTTTTGGTCGTGGTCGTGATGAATAGATCGCGTAGCATTAAAAAAGGTGACAGCAATGACAATATAAACACTTTGGAAGTCTCGTAGCAGATTATGTCGTGTAAAGTTCGGTTCGGTTTAAACAATCATACAAATGCATACAACTACTCGTAATATGCGAGCACTCTCAATTCCCATACATGAATATGGTTCGTCTTGGTCGTAGTCGTGCTAAATAGCTGATCGTGTCGCATTAAAAAAAAGAAGACAACAACAATAACAATACAAACACTTCGAAAGTCTCGTAATAGATCGTGTCGTAAAAGGTAGGGTTTACACAATCATACATATGTATACATCTTCGAATCAAGCGCAGTACCTAACAATTATCCACACATAACAAATTTCAATGACAGCCAGTGGATAATGAAAACAAACAACTATCATTCTATAGTATGGGCCATGAAGACATGTTGGAGTTGAGTTTTGGGCGCTTCTTTTGGATCAGGAGGGATTCCGCGATTTTCCTATCTGGGTGGTCTTTCGACTTATACAAAACGCGTACTTTGAGGGGAATGCCTCCTTCGTGGGTGGAGTGGCACTCTTGAAAATGATCTCCCATGGGGGTGTCATGTGTTTTGTTGAGCGCGTCCCTCAGGTGTTCATTGAATCGTAAGCGCACCGGGCGCTTCGTCTCTCCCACGTATGTTACGGTCATCCCATTGCTTTGACAGACAGTACATGTAATCTCATAGACTAAGTTTTTCTGCGTGCAGTCCCCAGAGAACCCCGATCTGCATGTGTGACATCTTTGACCTCCTGGGCATAAGGGCTTACATAGTGCTGACCTCACTAGTTTATCTTTTAGTTTTTGTGAATTTGTCCATGCTAACTTTACATTGAGGCCTGATTGTCTCACTTTGCTCTTAACTTCGCACAACAGTCTTTCATCTACGTAAGGAAGTGTGAGGAATCCATCACAAGGTTCTTGGGTCCTGTTCCTTCTAGTTCTTGAGTGAGTCTTATTCCCCCTAGCCTCTCTGAGCAACCTGATCAGGACGTGGTTTGGGTAGCCATTCTTTAAGAGTAACTGCCTTATCTTTTCTACACTTTTCCTCTCCTTCATGCTGCTTGATGAATTCCTGATAGCCCGTTTAAATTGATTTCTAGCCACGTTGAGTTTGGTCGACTTTGGATGTGCAGAATCGAAATGAAGGATAATGCCCGAGTTCATGGGCTTGATGTAGAGCTCTGTCTCAATTTTTGTGACATCGTCCTTTTCCTCGACCGTCACCAATGTGTCTAGAAATGGCACTCCTTTTTCTTTGTCAGAGTAGTCTAAAGTGAACTTTACCGATGGATGTAGGGAGTTGAGGTAAGCGAGGAAGTCTTTGAGCGTCTGCTCACCGTGAGTCCACACTCCAGCATAATCATCAATGTAGCGTACCAGGAACGACGGGCTGTGAGTGGCTCCTTCTAGGGCACGCCTTTCAAACTGGTCCAAGAAGAGAATGGCTATGGGAGGAGCACAAGGGTTTCCCATCGCGATCCCCAGTGTCTGACGGTAGTACTCATTGTTGAATGAAAAGACGTTCTTTGTGAGGCTTTCTTGCAGCAGTTTCCTAATGTCCTCTACCGACAGCCCAAAAGTGTCTACATCTTTTAGATGGGTGGCCAGCTTATCACAGACTGCATCAATGGCCTCCGAAATAGGAATGCTGCCGTACAGGTTCACCACATCTATGCTAAAGAAAATGGAACCTTTTGGGATCCCCTGTTCTTGAGTGTGTTCATCTAGTCTTTTCAAAAAGTGTTCTGTGTCCCACAAGTGTGTTGGAACAAATTGTAGTAGCTGTTTCAGGACGCGCTCTAAAAGACATGACATCTTTTCAGTAGGACCACCGCAAGCTGAAATAACAGGTCTGAGTGGGACCCCCTCCTTATGGTCCTTCGGAACACCATAGAAAACCGGTGTCCTGCTGTGGTTCGGGATCAACTCCTTAATCGTGCCCTCTGGTAACTTATCTCTAGAAACATCCTTGAATATCCTTTTACATTCTGCCTCGACTTTAGGTACTGGGTTCTTGTCTATAGCTTCATAGTTGTTCCGATCGTCTAAAATAGCATGAGATTTGTTGACATACTCCGTCCTATCCATGATAATAAGACCTTTGCACTTGTCACTCTGCTTTACAACTACGTTGTCGTTTTTCTGTATCTCGTCCAAGAACTGCATTTCACTCTCAGTTACGTTGCTCTCAGACACATGGTGCTTTTTGTAACACCTAACTACGTCTTGTTTTAGCTTTTTTAGCTTACATTCAACTTCCATAGCTGCGGGCGGGGGGAATCTTTTGTCCGTGTCAGGGAATCTGAAAGACAGACCTGACTTTAACCTTGGCATACCATTTGTCGTCATTCCTGGAGGCTGGTCAGCAGACTGACCGGTCGCTGGAGGTCGGTCGACAGACTGACCGGTCGCTGGAGGTCGGTCGACGAACTGGCTGGTCGCTGGAGGTCGGTCGACGGACTGGCTGGTCGCTGGAGGTCGGTCGACAGACTGACCGGTCGCTGGAGGTCGGTCGACGAACTGGCTGGTCGCTGGAGGTCGGTCGACGGACTGGTTGGTCGCTGGAGGTCGATCGACAGACTGACCGGTCGCTGGAGGTCGGTTGACAGACTGGCTAGTCACTCGAGGTCGGTCTGCAGATAGGCTGGGCGCTGGAGGCTGGTCAGCTGACTGATCGGTCATAGGAGGCCGTTCGGCAGGCTGACCGGTCGTTGGAGGTCCGTTCGAGGCTGGTCGGTGCGTCGTTGTGTCGTTTCGCATTCTTGAATTCGTCCGTCGAATCTCATCTTGCCAGCGTTTGGCGTACGCTAAACGTTCGACTCCCTTTTCCACCTCCAATAGAATATTGCTGGATATCTTTTGTGTGATAGCGAAGTTAGGTCCCTTGGAGAGAAGCGCCAGATCTTGTGCTTGCAAGTCTAGTGACGAAAAGTTTTTAACCCGATCTTGAGCCAGAGGTGGACTGCTTCTCTCTTCGTTCTGGTTCGAAGTTTTCAGTCCGATCAGTTTCTGAAACTTCCTGAGCAGTCTTGGACGATTCTCTTGTATGGTGATGTCGAACACCTGGCTGCAGGTTTGTTTGATGTTGTTGACACTTTGAGCTTCGAGAAACTCTTCGGTTTCCGCGAGAAGTCGATTACGTTGCCTCAAAAGGTAGGCCTTCGTACGGAACGCCTCCGAGATTGACTCGTTCAGCAAGTTAGTCTTAAAGACATCACATCTAGTCTTGACAGAGACATTGTTGCTAAATAGCTTATTTACAGAACTTATTTCATTTTCATTATCTTATTTTTCTTATTTTCATTATCCACTGGCTGTCATTGAAATTTGTTATGTGTGGATAATTGTTAGGTACTGCGCTTGATTCGAAGATGTATACATATGTATGATTGTGTAAACCCTACCTTTTACGACACGATCTATTACGAGACTTTCGAAGTGTTTGTATTGTTATTGTTGTTGTCTTCTTTTTTTTAATGCGACACGATCAGCTATTTAGCACGACTACGACCAAGACGAACCATATTCATGTATGGGAATTGAGAGTGCTCGCATATTACGAGTAGTTGTATGCATTTGTATGATTGTTTAAACCGAACCGAACTTTACACGACATAATCTGCTACGAGACTTCCAAAGTGTTTATATTGTCATTGCTGTCACCTTTTTTAATGCTACGCGATCTATTCATCACGACCACGACCAAAACGAACCATGTATATATTTATGTGATTATGCTCGCATATTACTTTTGATGGTCATGTATGTATGTATATGTGAATAGGTGGATTCGGAACAGCTTGGGATATGATCGATTAAGTTCAGATTTCTGATTTTAAGAAGACCACCTTGTACATCACGTGTGAGAATTCAAAAAATGTAGCTTGGCGGCAGTTATAAAACTTCGTTGTCAATTGTTTCATGTGGCTTGAGAATGAACTGTTGTTCGAAAATTTGCCAAACAATATAATATTTACTTTTTATTGAATTTCCAATTAATTATCGAGGAAAAGGTCATTTAAAATCCTAACTACATATATCAAGATGTTCCTCGCTAGAGCGCTGCATACCATTTCTTCATACACAACAAGAAGTGACCGCCAAGAAGTGCTCACAAAAATGATGAAAAACCCAGAAAAACTAGCTAAAACGCTGTTGAGAATTGAGTTTTTAACTGCCTGCCGCAAAGCAAAGGTTAGTCCCCGTTTCATCACTGATGCCTTAAGTTCTGTAAATAAGCTATTTAGCAACAATGTCTCTGTCAAGACTAGATGTGATGTCTTTAAGACTAACTTGCTGAACGAGTCAATCTCGGAGGCGTTCCGTACCTTTTGAGGCAACGTAATCGACTTCTCGCGGAAACCGAAGAGTTTCTCGAAGCTCAAAGTGTCAACAACATCAAACAAACCTGCAGCCAGGTGTTCGACATCACCATACAAGAGAATCGTCCAAGACTGCTCAGGAAGTTTCAGAAACTGATCGGACTGAAAACTTCGAACCAGAACGAAGAGAGAAGCAGTCCACCTCTGGCTCAAGATCGGGTTAAAAACTTTTCGTCACTAGACTTGCAAGCACAAGATCTGGCGCTTCTCTCCAAGGGACCTAACTTCGCTATCACACAAAAGATATCCAGCAATATTCTATTGGAGGTGGAAAAGGGAGTCGAACGTTTAGCGTACGCCAAACGCTGGCAAGATGAGATTCGACGGACGAATTCAAGAATGCGAAACGACACAACGACGCACCGACCAGCCTCGAACGGACCTCCAACGACCGGTCAGCCTGCCGAACGGCCTCCTATGACCGATCAGTCAGCTGACCAGCCTCCAGCGCCCAGCCTATCTGCAGACCGACCTCGAGTGACTAGCCAGTCTGTCAACCGACCTCCAGCGACCGGTCAGTCTGTCGATCGACCTCCAGCGACCAACCAGTCCGTCGACCGACCTCCAGCGACCAGCCAGTTCGTCGACCGACCTCCAGCGACCGGTCAGTCTGTCGACCGACCTCCAGCGACCAGCCAGTCCGTCGACCGACCTCCAGCGACCAGCCAGTTCGTCGACCGACCTCCAGCGACCGGTCAGTCTGTCGACCGACCTCCAGCGACCGGTCAGTCTGCTGACCAGCCTCCAGGAATGACGACAAATGGTATGCCAAGGTTAAAGTCAGGTCTGTCTTTCAGATTCCCTGACACGGACAAAAGATTCCCCCCGCCCGCAGCTATGGAAGTTGAATGTAAGCTAAAAAAGCTAAAACAAGACGTAGTTAGGTGTTACAAAAAGCACCATGTGTCTGAGAGCAACGTAACTGAGAGTGAAATGCAGTTCTTGGACGAGATACAGAAAAACGACAACGTAGTTGTAAAGCAGAGTGACAAGTGCAAAGGTCTTATTATCATGGATAGGACGGAGTATGTCAACAAATCTCATGCTATTTTAGACGATCGGAACAACTATGAAGCTATAGACAAGAACCCAGTACCTAAAGTCGAGGCAGAATGTAAAAGGATATTCAAGGATGTTTCTAGAGATAAGTTACCAGAGGGCACGATTAAGGAGTTGATCCCGAACCACAGCAGGACACCGGTTTTCTATGGTGTTCCGAAGGACCATAAGGAGGGGGTCCCACTCAGACCTGTTATTTCAGCTTGCGGTGGTCCTACTGAAAAGATGTCATGTCTTTTAGAGCGCGTCCTGAAACAGCTACTACAATTTGTTCCAACACACTTGTGGGACACAGAACACTTTTTGAAAAGACTAGATGAACACACTCAAGAACAGGGGATCCCAAAAGGTTCCATTTTCTTTAGCATAGATGTGGTGAACCTGTACGGCAGCATTCCTATTTCGGAGGCCATTGATGCAGTCTGTGATAAGCTGGCCACCCATCTAAAAGATGTAGACACTTTTGGGCTGTCGGTAGAGGACATTAGGAAACTGCTGCAAGAAAGCCTCACAAAGAACGTCTTTTCATTCAACAATGAGTACTACCGTCAGACACTGGGGATCGCGATGGGAAACCCTTGTGCTCCTCCCATAGCCATTCTCTTCTTGGACCAGTTTGAAAGGCGTGCCCTAGAAGGAGCCACTCACAGCCCGTCGTTCCTGGTACGCTACATTGATGATTATGCTGGAGTGTGGACTCACGGTGAGCAGACGCTCAAAGACTTCCTCGCTTACCTCAACTCCCTACATCCATCGGTAAAGTTCACTTTAGACTACTCTGACAAAGAAAAAGGAGTGCCATTTCTAGACACATTGGTGACGGTCGAGGAAAAGGACGATGTCACAAAAATTGAGACAGAGCTCTACATCAAGCCCATGAACTCGGGCATTATCCTTCATTTCGATTCTGCACATCCAAAGTCGACCAAACTCAACGTGGCTAGAAATCAATTTAAACGGGCTATCAGGAATTCATCAAGCAGCATGAAGGAGAGGAAAAGTGTAGAAAAGATAAGGCAGTTACTCTTAAAGAATGGCTACCCAAACCACGTCCTGATCAGGTTGCTCAGAGAGGCTAGGGGGAATAAGACTCACTCAAGAACTAGAAGGAACAGGACCCAAGAACCTTGTGATGGATTCCTCACACTTCCTTACGTAGATGAAAGACTGTTGTGCGAAGTTAAGAGCAAAGTGAGACAATCAGGCCTCAATGTAAAGTTAGCATGGACAAATTCACAAAAACTAAAAGATAAACTAGTGAGGTCAGCACTATGTAAGCCCTTATGCCCAGGAGGTCAAAGATGTCACACATGCAGATCGGGGTTCTCTGGGGACTGCACGCAGAAAAACTTAGTCTATGAGATTACATGTACTGTCTGTCAAAGCAATGGGATGACCGTAACATACGTGGGAGAGACGAAGCGCCCGGTGCGCTTACGATTCAATGAACACCTGAGGGACGCGCTCAACAAAACACATGACACCCCCATGGGAGATCATTTTCAAGAGTGCCACTCCACCCACGAAGGAGGCATTCCCCTCAAAGTACGCGTTTTGTATAAGTCGAAAGACCACCCAGATAGGAAAATCGCGGAATCCCTCCTGATCCAAAAGAAGCGCCCAAAACTCAACTCCAACATGTCTTCATGGCCCATACTATAGAATGATAGTTGTTTGTTTTCATTATCCACTGGCTGTCATTGAAATTTGTTATGTGTGGATAATTGTTAGGTACTGCGCTTGATTCGAAGATGTATACATATGTATGATTGTGTAAACCCTACCTTTTACGACACGATCTATTACGAGACTTTCGAAGTGTTTGTATTGTTATTGTTGTTGTCTTCTTTTTTTTTAATGCGACACGATCAGCTATTTAGCACGACTACGACCAAGACGAACCATATTCATGTATGGGAATTGAGAGTGCTCGCATATTACGAGTAGTTGTATGCATTTGTATGATTGTTTAAACCGAACCGAACTTTACACGACATAATCTGCTACGAGACTTCCAAAGTGTTTATATTGTCATTGCTGTCACCTTTTTTAATGCTACGCGATCTATTCATCACGACCACGACCAAAACGAACCATGTATATATTTATGTGATTATGCTCGCATATTACTTTTGATGGTCATGTATGTATGTATATGTGAATAGGTGGATTCGGAACAGCTTGGGATATGATCGATTAAGTTCAGATTTCTGATTTTAAGAAGACCACCTTGTACATCACGTGTGAGAATTCAAAAAATGTAGCTTGGCGGCAGTTATAAAACTTCGTTGTCAATTGTTTCATGTGGCTTGAGAATGAACTGTTGTTCGAAAATTTGCCAAACAATATAATATTTACTTTTTATTGAATTTCCAATTAATTATCGAGGAAAAGGTCATTTAAAATCCTAACTACATTGATCAATATCTATCCAATTTTTCACAATGAGCATACGATTTTATCATTTGATTTTCGTCCTTGCCGGCTGGCTGTAATTGTTTATATTTCATTAATGTAAAAGTCATAGTTTTTCCACCAACCCTGTCCGAAACACTTGGTTCTGTAAGCCATTTATGCTGTAATTGTATCGTCATTGTCTGTATGGAAAACGTTTAAACCTTTTAGGCTTCCTATAGGTATTCGTAAAAAATAAATACAAGAGACGAATCAGATTTGTTATCCCGCGCTCTCTGAGCCATTCAGCCGAACGTGCCCCGCAGGGGAAGGGGATCGATTGTGCCAACTGCCAAACTTCCGAACAGATGGTTATAGAAAGACGGCAAAAACAGCAATCGAAGAGCAACCAAGACGGATCTTAGCACTTTTCGCCTAAGTAAGCTACAGGCCAGGTTAAGGTCAGGTCAGTGGAAAAAAACTGCAAGTTTCTACGCTACTGGCTTTGAAGCTAAGCTGGCGAAGAATAGAGTATAGACTGAGACTGATCACCCAGAACGCGATATAAGCCTGCCAAAATAAAGTGCATTGCATGCATGCAGTGTCATGCAGGGTTCAAGGTCTAGGTTAGGTCAGGTCACCAACGACGAATTATTGAATTGGACATGAGCGGCACAGGTTTTACGGGTCATTTTACTCATAACTAGAACTCAGTGGGCATGCTCAACTAGTGATGTAAACTATACATGGATGAAGTTATTATTGTGTTCAGGTCAAGGTTAGGCCAAGTGATGTCAAATTTTGAAGTTTTTAAGACACAAAAAATGTGCATCTCATGCTACTGTTCGCGCCGAATCGAATGGTGCTATTTCTATTCCTGTATAAAGTCAGGGACTCCCCCTTTTTTATAATGTGGCTCGTCGTGACATATCTAAGATTGTATTGTTTGTTTTGTTGGGTTAGGCTCTTTCGTTCAATTGCGACCATTGCAGAGCCGAAATGACGATAGGAATTAGGGGGAGACATTGGTCTGGGCGGGCACCTTAGTGAGTCGTCGGGGCTGAGCTCATCCAATTGGACAGGCCACCCATCCCCCTGATGCTCACTGCACCCGGCATACGAGGGTGCTCCTAGGGGAGCTTCCCGGATGGGACATAATTTGCCCGTTCAGCCCGGAACACGGGGCTGAGGCACGAATGAGAAGGATTTGACTGTCTTGACGATGGAAATGACGGAACAGTGACTACCTACATTTTCAACCGATTCTGGTAAAAGTCGGGATATAGGTGCACATAACATAGGTTTTTGATATATTCGCATATTGCAAGTTAAAAAATGGGTACCTATTTATATCATACTTTTTTACGATTTTGGGTTTTTGAATTTTTTATTGTATTCTTTTGTTCAAATTTTGGATTAAAATCCAATACAGCAACAGAAACCTAAATAGCCATTTGAGATACAAAGTGGAATCGCTTACATACACACGTCTAGGTACGTCACGATACGTCACGTCATAATTTGCTTGACTAGCACGAGGGCCTGGCGCTAGTGTGAACGGACCTCAGCTCGGTCTGAGAGGGCCCAGGAGGCTTAACCCGCGCCCCACTGGGGTCTGCGTATAACACGCCCTACTGGGGGGGGGGGGCTATTCATAGCCCCCCCCCCTCCTAACTCCGAAACTACTGGGCCGATCGTCAAAATTCAAACGGCGTCTGATAGCCCCGGAAAAACTGTCGAGCGAAACCTAATTTCATTGACCTCGAGGTCACCGATGACGTCACAGGTCAGGTCAAAGTAAAAATTATTAGCATTTTGCTTGTTCACGTTTTGGGCTCTGGCCGCCGTCTTACAAGGCAGATCAGGCTCATTTTTGGATCACACACTCGTGAACAGATGCTCTAGATACCCCGAGGGTACCAAACTTGTACTTTGATTTTCAGGTCAAGGTCAGGTCATCACAGGTCACGAAAATATTATATCATGCGTCGGTCACGTGACACATGTTTTATGGTCCATTTAGTCCAGAGATTTCGAATGTGATGTCGTCTGTGTCATTCGAGGTCATTTTGAGTCGAATTTAGCTTAGGTCAGGTCACTTTCAGGTCAAAAAAGGTCAAATTTTGAAGTTAAAATTTTTCAACAAACAAAAGGTGTCTATTGGATGCAGTTTGAGCTCAGGAACACGATGGTGCTATTTATATTGGCGTACGATGTCAAATACGTGCTGAAAATTGATTTGAAAAATTAATAATTGTGAATTTTTTGCAATAATGCGTAAAACTTGGCCATTTTTGAAGATATTTAGCTAAAACTTGCTAGAGTTAGTCATGATAATGCGTTCTATCACATATATTCCGGTTTTTTCGAAAAGTCAAAAACTTTTTGAAAAAAATGTAAAAATATAAATTTTGGATTTTATTATAACAAATTTTCGAAATTTTCAAAATTTCAAAATTTCAAAATTTCGAAAATCCGAGATATCAGTTTGATAGCGCAGTCTATTCTTAGTCCTCTCATGCAAAGAAATTGGATCTAGCTTAAAAACTGAGCTCTTGGGAGCGATTGCCGTGGTTCAATGTTTTGCGTCGAAATCGGCCGAACATGACGTCACTCTGACGTCATTTCTGGCCGACCTATGGCAGCTACGAACATAAAATTTTGACACAAGGTGTCAAATTGATGCAGCCGAAGGTACTGAAAGTTTGGCGTCGATACGTCAAGCGGTTTGGAAGTTATTGCAGAAAAACGGGAGGGGGGGGGCTATAAATAGCCCCCCCAGTGGGGCGCGGGTTAACCCGCGCCCCACTGGGGTCTGCGTATAACACGCCCTACTGGGGGGGGGGCTATTCATAGCCCCCCTCCTAACTCCGAAATTACTGGGCCGATCGTCAAAATTCAAACGGCGTCTGATAGCCCCGGAAAAAAAACTGTCGAGCGAAACCTAACTTCATTGACCTCGAGGTCACCGATGACGTCACAGATCAGGTCAATGTTAAAACTATTAGCATTTTGGCTTGTTGACGTTTTGGGCTCTGGCCGCCGTCTTACAAGTCAGATCCGGCTCATTTTTGGTTCACACACTCGTGAACAGATGCTCTAGATACCCTGAGGGTACCAAAGTTGTACTTTGATTTTCAGGTCAAGTTCAGGTCATTACAGGTCACGAAAATATTATATCATGCGTCGGTCACGTGACATGTTTTATGGTCCATTTAGGCCAAAGATTTCGAATTTGATGTCGTCTGTGTCATTCGAGGTCATTTTGAGTCGAATTTAGCTTAGGTCAGGTCACTTTGGCGGAACCCTGAGTTGCCGAGCATTGGGCCCCCGCCCCTATGACCCATCCGGGCCAACCTGGGTACCGGTCCCACTTGAAAGGGACCGGTCGGCCGCCCGGGCGGGCGGGGCGCCGGCCTGTCGGGTCGGGTCGGCGCTCCCCTCGCCCGGGCGGTGGTTAGGGGGCACCCCCGGGAAAGATGATTTTCCGGGGGTGCGGGCGGGGGCTCGCGGCCCGTCTGGAGCGCCGGGGAGGTATCCACCAGATCTCCCCGGCCCGGGGAGGTATCCCACAGCTCTCCCCGGGGCCGGGACGGCATATGCCATGGAACGGCACCGTCCCGGTCTGGCCAGACGGGCCGCCGTACAAAGTTAGGGGGAGGCCGCAGGCTGGCGGAGCGCGTGTGGTCCAGCTATAGTGGTCGGAGGGTCTGTCGGGGCGGCGGGGTTGCGCGTGGGACCTGGTGTGTGTGTGTGTTTATTTCGGTGATGCTCTGTTTCGTTTTGTTTTGTTGAAGAGGTGCCTCGTAATAAGTTTATGCTTTTGCACCAATTCAACTTTATTTCTGTCCATTGTCCATGCCCATAATCATGAATAAACGACAAACAAACAAACAAACAAACTTTCAGGTCAAAAAAGGTCAAATTTTGAAGATATAATTTTTCAACAGAAAAGGTGTCTATTGGATGCCGTTTGAGCTCAGGAACACGATGGTGCTATTTATATTGGCGTACGATTTCAAATACATGGTGAAAATTGATTTAAAAAATTAATAGTTGTGAATTTTTTGCAATAATGCGTATAACTTGGCCATTTTTGAAGATATTTAGCTAAAACTTGCTTAAGTAAGTCATAATAACGCGTTCTATCACATATATTCCGGTTTTTCGAAAAGTCGAAAACTTAAAAAAAAATGTAAAAATGTAAATTTTGAATTTCATTATATGAAATTTTCGAAAATTTCAAAAATTCGAAAATCCGAGATGGCAGTTTGATAGAGCAGTCTATTCTGAGCCCTCTCATGCAAAGAAATTGGATCTAGCTTAAAAACTGAGCCCTTGGGAGCGATTGCCGTGGATCAATGTTTTGCGTTGAAATCGGCCGAACATGACGTCACTCTGACGTTATTTCCGGCCGACCTATGGTAGCTACGATATTCAAATTCTGACACAAGGTGTCAAATTGATGCAGCCGAAGGTACTGAGAGTTTGGCGTTGATACGTCAAGCGGTTTGGAAGTTATTGCAGAAAAACGGGAGGGGGGGGGGGCTATGAATAGCCCCCCCCCCCCAGTGGGGCGCGGGTTAATTAAATACTCAGGGGGATTCAGTATGGGTCTATTCCAGTCGCACTTCCTAACACCTCTAAGCTCCTCCAAGAGCAAGATAGGAGGTTGGAGCAGGGCCCTCCTCGACTTTGCAAGGGCTAAAGCTGCCACTGCCACTGGAACAGGGAAGTAATCTTGGAGGATTTTAGAGGTGTTAGGAAGTGCGACTGGAACAGACCCAACGAGTCCGGCGACTCCACCAGAATTGTCTGTTCCCTTAGATTCAGACGGCCGCAGTACTGCGTTTACACAGTACACAGTTCCAGACTTCTAGGAAATAAGCTGTACGGTCGACAGTGCCATATAACTTGTGCAAGGCTACTCGCCTTGGTGTCATGACTAAGAGATATGCTGGTATCAAAGTCATCAAACGGTGTGCAGAAATAACGTGTTTTGAAGCTGCCGTACCAAGTGTTTCGCCCAAATTTCACGGCGCCACGCGCCTCCGTACAAGTAAAAAAGAGTTGTAGTGTGTAGTAACACCAGACAAGCGGGCAGAAGCTCACGTTTGCATTTTTCAGATTGGCGGCATCGGAGTATGCACAATAGGCCGCTGGCAATTGTTACATACGTCAATAGTACTTGTCAACCTGAAGCTCAGCTTCGCACTTAATCGTAAGCCTCCATAAGGTCAATGCACAATTAGCGCAGCTGCTTGAAAAGGTACGGCGACTACACCTACTGTTAACGCCAGACCCCTTGAGACCCTAATTTTTCGCGATTACTTTTAAATGCGTGAAGGAATTTCAACCAAGCTCAGGACATGGCCGTTTCAAGACAGGCCGAAACTTTTACAATTTAGATATTTTATCGCCATTTCAATATTTCAGGCACTTGTCATTGACTCGTAATGTTAAATTTCGAGCAAGATTTTCATCCGGTGTGTAGAGGCTATCACCAGTCAGTCTGTGATACGTTATGACGTCACAGCTAAGTCCCGCCTCTGTGGTCTTGGCCTGCGGCGGTTTCGGGCCGGCGCGCGGTCACTCTCGCTGTGGCGGGGAGCGGGGACGGGCGACGGTCGAGCGGTGCCGAAAGCCGGCGGAGTTGTGCGTAGCGTCTTGGCTGACAGTGCCCAGAGAGCGACATGATGACTAAGGAGTCATAAATGCTCAATGCGCATTGCTTCTACAATGCTGATATGTTAGCTGACATTTTTTTTATATATAAGCTGCATATGACGGGCAGATGGCATATAACTGACATAAGGTTAGGAAATATTCACCTGTATTTAAAGCCTATGGCGTTGCAGATAATGCGATAATGGGATGTCGGATGTCACCAAGTAGCTGCCGATTTGTACATCGCTATGCAACCATCGAACAACGCAATAATAAGTTAATTGCCTGAGCTTCACATCATACGGCTCGCTCGTATTTCAAACAGATACCCTACATCGAAAATCGTATTTGTTAGGAATCGTTAACGTTTGTTCGAAGCACGACTGAGTAGTAGGTTGAGGAGTGATGGTCCTCTTGGTCCTATATACAAGAGTCAACAAGAGCCTAACATTTACTTGACCGTCTGCTGCAATTGACTCATAGCACGTGAAGCGTCAGCGAAATTCATAGTCCTTCACAGATGGCAGGGGTGTCGTTTGTACATACAGAGGTCGCTGATGGGCACGGGTCAATGCCGCAGTCGTGGGCGGAGCCTAATGTCATATGACGTAGAAAGCCTCTATCCAGGATGGAAAAACAGTTAACATTACGAGTCAATGACAAGTGCCTGAAATATTGAAATGGCGATAAAATATCTAATTTGTAAAATTTTCGGCTTGTCTTGAAACGGCCAGGTCCTGAGCCTGGTTGAAATTCCTTCACGCATTTAAAAGTAATCGCGAAAAATTAGGGTCTCAAGGGGTCTGGCGTTAACAGTACATTTGGGTTTCCAGTCTACCAATCAGCCCCCCCCCCCCCCCAGTCGAATGTAATGTGCAGTTACAAGTCACCGATCAGACCTAAAAATGCGCTGCAGAATGAACCGTGCAGCCACGGCAAACACCAGAATTTGGTACCCCAATGGTTCCGCGTTTCAGAGTGTAAAAAGCAGTACCGGTGTGTGTAGAGATAAATTTGCTTTGTTATTTTATGCCTAAAAATAAATACCTGCAGACAGGAACGTAATATCTCAGACCTTTTCAAAGCCCTTATGTTCTCTTACATAAACTCTTCTCCTGGCTCCTGCAACTCATCACCCGCCATTCAAAGCATGCATATCAAAGCCAGTCGTGTATTGAGAGCTACTATTGCGGTTACATTCAGTCATCAGTTCCTAGGGGGCGAGTAGGAGCCGCTACCGCTACCGCTGGCGCCACCCTGTCCGCCGAACCGGAAATCCAGGCCGCCAGAGCCATCTGTGCCGAATCCTCCTCCACTGCCGCCGGCAGACGGAGAGGCGTAGCCGCGACCGGGTCCGCCAGAGACGAAGCTGCCGCGTCCAGACCCTCCAGCAGAGCCAACGAATCTTTGTCCTCCAGATCCTCCAGAGACGAAGGCGCCGCCAGAGCCGCTAGCAGAACCAGATCCTTGTCCTCCAGAAACGAAGGCGTGGCCCGAACCGCTAGCAGAGCCAGTGAACTGTCCTCTGGATCCTCCAGAAATGAAGGCGCCGCCGGAGCCGCCAGCAGCGCCGGTGAATTGCTGTCCTCCAGATCCTACAGAGACGAAGGCGCTGCCCGAGCCGCCGGCAGATCCGGAGACGAAGCCCCCGCCGGAGCCTCCCGCCGATCCGGAGACGCTACCTGCCCCGGATCCTCCAGCCGAGCCGCCGACGCGGAACACGCCGTCGCCGGACTGGTCCACGGTCACCAGGTTGCACACGGTGACCGTCTGGGTGACCGTGAAGACCGGCAGAGTGCTGAACACGTCTCTGGTGGTCGTGGTACGCAGGGTGCGCACCTCTGCGCCCGTGACGACCGTCGCGTCGTGCGCGACGTTTGTGGTGACCGCGGTGCGGGTCACCGTCACGGAGCGGTGCACGGTGCGGTAGACGGTGGTCGAGGTCAGGAACGTCTTGAAGGTGGTCATGACGGCCGTGATGGTGGTGACGGCCGGCACCGTCTCCGTCTGAGTCACGTAGTTGTTGACCGTGTCCGTGTAGGAGACGTGGTCCGTCACGGTCCTGAAGCGGGTGTCCAGGAGGAAGTTGGTGCCGACCTGTGAAAGAGAGACAGTTTTCAACGAGATGTACGGAATTGTTCATTGATAGCTACTTACAATTAAAAATTAAATAGACTGAAGAAAAAAACAGAAAATATATGCTAGTCCAGGCGACAATCAAGTAGGTAAGTTAGCATTTATGATAAATGTTGAACAGAATTAACCCGCGCCCTGCTGGGGGGGGGGGTGTTTGAACACCCCCCTTGTGGTTTTTCGCGAATATCTCAAAAACGGCGGCGCGGAGCGCCGCCGTTTTTGGTACACCTTATCATACATCAATTCTACACATGTTGTGAAAATTTCAGACCAAGGTCATTCAAGGTCAGGTCACCAGGTCACTTGAAGTGACCTCACCTCATAAAAACTTTCAATGTCTGTCATAGCTACACCGAGTGACCGATCGCTTTGAAACTTTCAGCGATTGCTAAGGGCAATAGCATGTACAAAATGTATATCTCAGAATTTTGATATCGATGACCTAAGGTCAGGTCAATTTTGCGACCTCCCCATTATAAGTCAATGGGAGAAAATTGAAATGAGCCTCTTTTGGATGAAAGACATTATAAACACTCCCAAACACCGAATTACAAGTGTTTTAGACACACTGAACTTGAAAATGGTGTCCGTGACCCTTGTTTATGCCCTGAGGTCATCTCAGGTCACGAATGATATCTAACAGTTTTTCGCAAATAACTTTTGATAGAGGCATTCTAGAGCGATGAAAACGCCTTAGATGTGTTCAGCTCGACGATACGGATCGACTGATATGCAACATGACCCTTTCCGGTCAGGTCATGACCTTGACCTGAGGTCAAATTTTCAAGTTGACCCTTCAAGGTCAAGTTATAGTTCATTCGATGCGTCTTGACGAGAGGAACACGATGGCGGTAAAAGTAAGCTCGTACAAGGCTTGGGTCAAAAGTTATTGCAGAAAAACTGTTTTCGAAAAAATCGGCTATTTTTGCAGTTTTTGCCCCCTGCAGGCAAAACCGTTGACGTTAGGTCAAATCTGAGAGAATTATTCAGAAAGGGCGTTAATAGGGCTATCGAATGCGCTTTTCCGCGGCGCTGTAGCTCTATTGGTTCCCGAGTTATGCGTTGGCTTCTTGGAAATTTTCGACATTCGACCTGGAAATCGGCGAAATTTTGCCTTCAATGACCTCTGGTGACCTGACCTTTGCCCTGACCAAAAAATTGACCGAAGTGATTTCGTCATTATTTTTGACGCTCTTTCGAACGCCGCCTTCCGCGTATCGCTACGTGGCCCAGGAGCCGAGTTAGAAGGGGGGGTGTTCAAACACCCCCCCCCCAGCAGGGCGTGGAAATCCAGGACCCCCAGCAGGGCGCGGGTTAAACGTTACTGCGGGTGTAGGACTTTTAGGCTAAACTTGTTTGTTTAAATGGTGCAAAATAAAATTGCAAGGTAATGCGAGAAATGCCGTAAAAGTTTCTAAGCTGTTCTTTAGCATGTTTAAGAGGTAAAACCCAGCTATAATTAAAGAGTCGCGAGAACAGGCTAGAGACAGCTCCAGTCTGCACACAGGATCCTCACCGTGTAGCCGGTGGTGGTGACCAGTCGCTGGGCGCTCTGGACGTTGCCCTGCTGCAGGTGGGTGACCGTGTGGGTGATTGTCTTCGGCGTCGGCCGCAGCACCGTGGCCGTCACGTACTTGGTCTGGATGCTCTCCGCCACAGAGTGGATCACATTGGTGACCGTCGTGTGCGAGAACCGGGTGGTGGTCACCACGCGCGTGCTCGTCGGGCAGGTGAAGGAGGGCTCTATGGAGACTCGTGAGCTACCGAACCGGTCAGCCGTGCCGCTCGACGATCCAGAGCTGCCCGACGACCCAGAGCCTCCGGAGCCGCCCCGGAAGGCCGCGGATCCGCCGGCGCCGACCACGAAGGACGCAGAGCCGCCAGCGCTGCCGAAGGATCCGGAGCCGCCAGCGCTGCCGAAGGATCCGGAGCCGTAGGAGTCGGTACCGGCGGAGTCTGTGCCGAAGCGTACTTCAGAGCCGCCAGACCCGCCACCAGAGCCGTAGGAGCC
The DNA here is from genome assembly GCF_019059575.1 of Amphibalanus amphitrite. Lineage (NCBI taxonomy): Eukaryota > Metazoa > Arthropoda > Thecostraca > Balanomorpha > Balanidae > Amphibalanus > Amphibalanus amphitrite. The sequence continues at coordinate 124,479 of NW_024882340.1, read as the reverse complement.
GGCACCGGCGGAGTCTGTGCCGAAGCGTACTTCAGAGCCGCCAGTGCGGAACACCGTGAAACCTCCGGAGCTGGAGCCAGAGACGGAGCCTCCGGAACCTGAGCCGGAGCCAGAGCCGCCAGCGTAGGAGCCACCGCCGGCCGGAAGCGGCTGTCGGCCGAGGACCGTGAACTGTGGAGAGCTGATGCTGGACGCGACTTGGAACGCAGTGTTTCCGCCGGACGAACCATCGGAGCCGCCAGAACCTGCAAAAATATTTTTCTGGTCACAAAGGGTAATTATTTGATAGCCGACCACGCATTTCTGATATGGACCAGAGCACAACCAGATTAGACGCAATAAGCAAACTAACTTCTTAAAAATAAAATGATGCAACGCATGCGGTAGTTGCAAACCCGCGCCCCGCTGGGCTATTCAGCCATACGCGCCCTGCTTAAGCAGCAGTCAGTTCAGTTGGGCTTCGGCTCATAGTTCACATCAAATAAGGCACGACGAACAGCGTCCTACCAAAACAGGACCAAAGCTTCGTAACAGGGAACTCACCGAAACGGTTCGCATTGGCTTTGTTGAACTCGTAGCCTTGTCCGCTGGCAGACACGACCAAGCAGAGTAGCACCAGAGACTTCATCCTGAAATAAGTAGAACGGCTTCAGTCACACTGCAAGTGAAACACCACGCCAGCATGAACGACAGTTACCCCCGATTAAGTCGTGTAAAATAAAATTGCTTTATCAGGCACTAAAAATAGGCATCTGTTAACGCGTACTATACGAAAAGCTAGGAAAGCTCAGAGGAAACCAAAGTAATCTTGATCTTGAATCGACCATCAAAATTCAGTGCCTACAGCTCAAACTATCGCACTTTCCTTCACTTCCCTCACCTGACGATCAGCGGTTGCTCCGTGGTGATCCGGCCCGGGCACACGACTGGCTCCCCTCCGCCGGGCCGACCCCGAGGTCAGCGCCGGGTCACGTGAGCTCAGCTGTCCACGCCCCCCGGCTACCGCAGCGCGGCCGCGCGGCGTCAGCGGTCAAACGTGGGGCAGCGTCATAAATGGAACTACGGTCGTAAGGGAAAGATAACCATAGTTTTAGATAACATTATGCTGTCTCATTACAAGTATGGCTTATCTATAACCCATTTACGCCCTTCGTTGCGTTTTCGCAACGCAAGCAAGCGTCGACGTGATCGAAGCTTGAGAAGTGTGTAAAAGAGACTAACCGATGAGACAAGTTTCAGCGTGTGTAGCATGGTTGTGCGCATGATGCTACGCAGTTACAAGTCTGTGCGGCCGGTAAGTTACTGCCTAGAGCTCCCAGAGGGAAGTCGAAGGTTTTGTGAGTGATGACGTCACGAAAACCAAGATAAGTAGGCCAAGTGCTTAATAATATCGTAATGAAAATTGTGTAAACATACTCTGCAGAGTCCCTACAATAGCGTAGATATGCATTTTGTTAAGAAATAATGCTACAAAAAGGGTTTGTGACTATTTTCAAATATGACTACGGTCGCGTTGCGGGAACGCAACGAAGGGCACATCGGAAAGACAGCGGTGTTGCGAAAACGCAACGATGGGCACATTGGCAGGGTAGCGGAAGTATGAATATCACCAGTAGACTTCACTCGTGATACGCTGTGGGTTCTCTCTTTCTCTCCCCCATCTTCCTCCCTCTCCTCCTCGTTCCCCAACTCTCTCCCTCTCTCCCTCTCTCTCTCTCTCTCTATCTCTCTCTCTCTCTCTCTCTCTCTCTCTCTCTCTCTCTCTCTCTCTCTCTCTCTCTCTCTCTCTCTCTCTCTCTCTCTCTCTCTCTCTCTCTCTCTCTCTCTCTCTCTCTCTCTCTCTCTCTCTCTCTCTCTCTCTTTCTTTCTCTCTTTCATTTTGTAGCCATGAGGCTGTAGCGGCGGAATATCTTCAATTAAGGGGGGGGGGGCACTGCCGACTTTTGGTCCCATTCCTTCCATTTCCATTTCCATGCAACGCCTATAGGGATAATGTTAAAATGGCAAAATCAAGGAGGGCACGGTGCCTTGGTGCCCCCTCCCCCCCCCGCTCCGCCGCCTATGCCATGAGGGACGTGTATAGGATAGGTATGTTTAGTGCAAGGTGCGTTCGCACGTAAAATGTTGCGACACATTTCATATTTGCTGGCTCAAACAGCCACAAACACTCCTTTCTTTTTCTCTCGCAGATTATCGGCCTCGGGCTGTTCGTTCACCAAGCAATGTGTTCCCATGCGTCTGAAAATCGCATGGTAGGAAAAGGACCCATGCATCAAACGGTCGGCGATGCTAACGGAGCTGAGAGATTATTAGGTCCTTTGGAAATTGGATCTACTATGTACTTACATTGTGCATAAATAATAAATAACGGGGATGTATCCTGGTATCAGGCGACAGATAGGCATCGCCATTCTCTGGATAGAATCTGCTGACTACCAACATTTACGTTATAAAAGATAACTGAGGGTCGGCAAATAGTGGGATAGGCCCCCTCTGGGGGTAGCTGAGCCCTTCGGCAGGGGTAATGAGGGCGGACCTGGAAAAATAATAGTTTTTAGGATTCATAACTCGCATAGATTCATAAGCTACTTGATGTGGAGTATACGCTTGTTTTCTTACTTTGATAGGCTTTTTATCTAATCAGACCATTTTTAGAGCTAGCAGGATTATTGGAAATAGGGGAGACATTTGTCTGACCGGACACGGTCAATCGTAGACTGGAGACTGAGCCCAGCCAGTGGGCAGCCGCCACCCATGACCCACCCCCTTCCCCCCTCCCAAGCACTCACTGCACCCGGCTACAGGCGCGCTCCTATGTGAGCTGCCCGATTGCGATATACGTTGCCGGTCCAGCCCGGAACAGGGGGATGAGGCGTGGAGGAGGATTCAACTATCCTGAAGATGGAAAGGACGGATTGACGTCGAATCACCATTCTGTCCTGGCATTGTCTCGAGAAAGAGGTTACACGTGAAGGTCGCTGAGAGTGGGGCCATGAAATTTTTGGATTAGGTGTAAACATGATAAACTGGGAGTCGATTTGTTGTGATGCGCTACGCCTTACGCGGGTAATTTGTTAGAGCCGGATCGGTCCTTTTTTCTTTTTGCTGAGAGTGGGTACGACTAACCTGCAATGGAATTTAACTTTACTCCTAGGAGGGTGGTTAAAAATGATTGCGGATATACGCGCATACGAGAGGCACTGGTTTACTCCCAATCCTCCGTTTAATTGTATTCAGTGTGCACTGTGCAGGGTCTGATAGGTGGAGGTAATGGATCTGTCTAGCTTCCAAAAAGAAAGCATCACCCTGGATACGTGTCGACCACAACTTTAAATGAACAGCAATGGACAACGTAAATGGTTGATAATGACCGTGTTGCCATCTCCCCGTTCGCGAATCATGAAGTTATGCTTCCTCACTGAGGCTCTTAGGCGGGTTATAGAGCATGACGGATGTGGGCTCCGCATTTTCAAGCAATAGTTATCAACAGTTGATTGATGTTTTGTCAAAACATATTAGCATATACGGCAGTTCAGTGTACTTTATGTCCGTCTGATGTGCCCGTCGTTGCGTTTTCGCAACGCTGATGGCGCCCGGTGTGCCCTTCGTTGCGATTTCGCAACGCATGTTTTTTACGTTTTTCTCGAAAAACTTTTGCTGCGGGCAAAAATTATTTTCGATTCCATGCAAGGCCCTGGTAGGAGCATAACATATTTTGATTTCGTCGATTTTCATGATGGTCAATATTCCTGGGCATAAATGGGATAATAATGAGGGGATCCCTGCAGCTCGTGTTACTCACAACTACGCTAACAACAATGCGAGAAGTTTGATACAACACATTGACTGACTTATAAAAGTACGTTCCATCCATTCGTAGAAATTATGCGCTATGCCGAAAGTGCATTCTCAACACATTTGCACTCTTACATTCTATCGTGTGCTACGTTCATGGATACTCGCAATTGTAATGTTATCAGCATCAAGCATATGACCGTTTTTATCTGCACTTCTCCCTGTCATGAATTAACTATATTGAATAGGTACCTATTTCTATTTGCGAACTAGCGAAACAGTTCGTCTAGATATTTCTCTTCTGCAGATCTGGCCGCGTTATTGGTTATTGGCATTACTTAGGTATACCTAAGTAATGCATTCGCCTACTAAAGATAAAATCATCCATGCACCTACCCCATTAATCACGTTCATATATCGCGCTATGATGTAGACGACAATCTATCATAAAGCCTTGTTTGGTACGGGTTATGTGGCTGTGGCTCGTTTAGGTCACGGTCCGATCACGGCTGAGATTAACCTGTTGCCTCCGTGTCGATACCCAGCCGGCCCGGAGATGACCGGACAGGTGCAGCGCAGGCGCTCAGTCCGATCAGCTGACGCGGCCAACAGCCAGTAGCCCCCAGTGGGTCACGGCTGTGCGCAGATGGGCAACGCGTGCGATATGCGTGCGGCCGCGTCGGCGCCCTCGTCGCGTGGTCCACCTGTTTGTATTGGAGCCCCGGACGGCCTCCGCGGCGGCGGCACACATTCCGCCTGCGGCGCTGCCAAAGTCGACGGCGTCGCCGCGCAAAAATACTCGTCGGCATCGTCGGCGTGCGACGGCGCCGACGGGACGAGCAGTGGCGCGCGAGTGTCGAGCGGCGACGAGCGAGCGGCGCCGGCTGGCTGGTGCGGCGCGGGCCCTGGTGCCGTGTGTGAGGGGTGGTGTGGTGACCGGTGGACAGAGTGGTGCTGGTGACGCTCGGATACGACCTGGGCACTGCAGAGGAGAACATCTGCTTCACTTAACGTCTTTCTTGGTGAGATGAGTCGCCATGTGATGCAATGCGAACTTTCTGTTGAGAATAAGTGACATTTTAGATTCAATCAGATTGGATAACTTCTGAGTTGGGTTATTATCTCGACTCATAAGCCAAACCACCAATGTTCGTGGCTAGGATTTTCAGAGTTATTGGCTGCAGTCGTTTCAGAATGCATGGAAAAGCTGTTTTTAAAAAAAGCCTTGGTCGTTGCACGGCATCTACTTAGCAGGATTTTGAATTATATCGCGGGCATGTCACTATAAGTAGGGTCAGGGCTGGGTCAAGGACAGGTCAGGGCCGTTTCTGGGTTAGGTTACGGCTTGGTCACGGTAAGGTCACGGCCTGGTCATGGTTACTGGTTAGGCCACAGCTACTGTTAGTCACGGGTTGTGTCACGGTTGAAAATCAATGTATCAGTTTATGCGTGAGTGAGTGATAAGTAATGTTAATGCATGAGAGCTCACGTGAAAGCCGACGCCGTGATTTGGAAGTGACAAATGAAGGCAAACTTGTTCGCAGAGCAAATAGTATTCTAATCACTTTTGCCATTTTAGTTTGCGCCAAATGATCGGGTCGGTCTATTTCAGCTTGAAACGTCTTCTACTAAACATGCGCAAAAAACGTGAAGAAAATTCGCCAGGGGCTGAGACCTGAGTGATATGCACCGACCTTTTACCGTCAGCTGGAAAGTGGAAAGTGAAGCCTTAAAACTTAATTAAAACCTTAGTACTTTAATTAAAACTTTAATTAAAACCTTATCGTATGTTATCCCTGGTAGCGTAACCTGAAATATGAGCTATGCTCGTGAAATAGCTGTGGTTATTTTCTTTCTGGTTTTCGAATTTTTCTTTTTTTTCTCTCTCTCTCTCTCTCTCTCTCTCTCTCTCTCTCTCTCTCTCTCTCTTCTCTCTCTCCCTCTCCCTCTCTCCCTCTCTCCCTTTCCCTCTCCCTCTCCCTCTCCCACTCCCTCTCCACTTCCCTCTCTCTCTCTCTCACTCTCTCTCTCTCTCTCTCTCTCTCTCTCTCTCTCTCTCTCTCTCTCTCTCTCTCTCTCTCTCTCTCTCTCTCTCTCTCTCTCCTCTCTCTCTCTCTCTCTCTCTTTAAATGCCCTTGTTGACATAACCGGCTTGACGAAAGGTCTAACCCCCGCCGGCCGAGGGGAGGGTGGATGCCGGTCCCCTCCTGACGTTTTGTCGCGATTGCTCGGAGAGCGCTGGCGACATGGAGCTAAACTTCGCACACCTGTCTTGATACAAGCCAGTCACAGTCGCTTTGACTGGCTGTAACCGTGGCGACTATGACTGTGACAATAACTGTGGTGACTACTGACTAGACTACGTACGTGACTGTGTGACTATGACTGCGACTCTGACTGTCACGGTGGTGATTGCCATTGGGACTGTGACTATAACCGAGACTGGGACTATTGCTGTGACTATAACTGTGACTGTGACTGCAGATTTGAATGTGACTGCGACTGAATGTACTGTGACTGTGACTGTATTTTGGCTGTGAACTGTGACTGTAACCGTGGCTGTGACTGTGACTGTAACAGTGGTGACTGATTGTGACTGTGACTGTGACTGACTGTAGCTGTGGTTGTGGCTGTGTGGACTGTAACTGTGACTTGTGTCTGACTGTGGCTGTGACTGTGACTTAGGTAGCGATATTTCTTCGGTGACTTGGGTTGTGGTAAATGTGACTGTGACTGTGACTCTGTGACTGTGACGTAGCGACATTCCTGTGTGGCATGTGGCGGGCGCCCCGGGCGGACCTCGGATGACGCTGTACCGGCGGCGGCTAAGAATAGGCCTCCGCTGGGTGACACGGGCACCCGCTGAGACGCACGGTCAGTGTCCTTACACTGCGCCCGTCGTTGGTCGGGGGGGGGGGGGAGGGGCGTCCCAGACGAGGGAAGGGGCCGGTGCATTTCGCTGAGACACACTTTCCGTCATCAGACTCCGGTTATATGACACCTCGGCTTATCAACTCATCGGCCGCGCCAGCCAAGCAGAGATCAAGTTTAGTCTTACGGGTGTCTTCTTCTCAGTGCATCTGCCAAGGCTGGGTTGGTGGCCCCAGCAGTCACATGGAATTCTCAGAACGTCGAAGGCGATGAGGCTTATAGTCACGTGGGCTGCCCAGGACTATGACAGAAGTAACGGACGTCGGATACATGCTAGATGACACATGGGGTCTACAACTCTACAGAACTTCGCATGGTTATTGTGGACGAGTCATGACGTGGATGTTGAGGGAGCTGGTTGCAAATGCAATTCGGACACAAAAAAAAGACCGACGCGTACCCCTGCTGTCACAGCCTAGCAATTGCAGAATCGCATTCGACGGTTCAATGTTACATATACATACATATGTGCGCAATTATCTTATTCACCGCACTCCTGTTAAAAGAAAAACTTTGGATTAAAGGGACCCTCCCACCTTCAAAAAAGTTAATGAATTGGCATAAAAGTGATGTAGCGTGAATCACAAAGAGCGAAAATGAACATCTACCAAATTTTACCGGAAAATATTCACCCGTTTTCGAGATATAAGACTTTTATTTTTGTTTACTTTTTGGGAAATCCGCTGTTTCTGTGACGTCACATAAAGGTTTTCTTTACGTCGGCATTTGGAAGCAATAGTTTGGTATCAAAGTGCGACAAATATTGCGCGAATGATGCGTTTATCTTATCAAGGTCAATATATGATGGCCAATAAAGGATTCCAGGACAATTCTTATGGCATTTCTTCGTATCGCAATTCTTCGTCTGCAAATCTTCGTCAGGGCATTTATTCGTACCTATCGCATTACTTTGTCTCGCACCAGGGTATATGAAAATCGGCTCGCATTTCTTCTTCAACGCAAATATATGCAAGAGTAAGCATTGAGGGACAAATAAATGCACCGACGAAGATTTGTAGACGAAGAAATGCGGACGAAAAATTGTGCTACGAAGAAATGTCATGCGAGGATTCGTTCGGGTACCATGACATTTAGGGGAAAGTGGGGTATGACGGGCATGTTAGTTTTGCGGGTCTGTACCTCTGAAGTCTTTTCTTCGATTGCTTCACCAATTTAGCACAACCATCTTCAGGCATTTTTCTTTCAGTGCCCCTTTGACACCTAAGGTCTAAATCCAATACTTTTCAATTGAGAGTGTTTTTAGCAAGACCCTGCAAAAACCCGTCTTACCCCACCGGGGAGGGTAAGACGGGCACTGATGTTGGGGCAAGACGGGCACAACGTTAGTTTGAACTTCTTTACATATTTACTGCCGAATAATTATGCTAATACATCTTACACATCTGGCTTTTGATCTTACAGTCAATATTGTAAGGTTCGTAGCATCGCACGGCTACTTATAGGCGTAATGGTATTGATCGATGTAATGAAAAAATTAAACAAATTCAAAGCTGTCTATTTAAATAATTTCGATGGAAATGCGTTGCAAATGATGTAGAACAGCGTAAGTTAGCTTAAAATAACAATATCAGATGGTTTGCATTCCTTTCATCATTGTTGCCCGTCTTACCCCATTCGGCTGCCAATAAGGATATCACACCGCCTCCGGGCACCAAATTAAAGGATTCATTCGCCAGCATACACATTTGGATGACACCCTAAGACGAAACTCTCATCAAATTTCCAAAACAAAATATGAAACAGCGAGGTCAGAAAACACTACGAAACACGATAGTTCTGCTTAGAGTGCAAGGCACGTTTTTAGCTTTTCCACAATTTTTCAAAAACTATTTAAGATGCGTACCTCTGCCTTCACCTCACAGCAAAGAACCACACGGCCGATTACCAACCACAACAAGAGGTTGCTAGCGCCAACGGTTTGGGCTAGAGGGCCGGTGCCCGTCTTTCCTACCCCGCCCGTCTTACCCCACTTTCCCCTATGTGATTTCAAAGTCAAGGTTCACAGGGTTCACAGCTGATCTGCTAAATCAAGCCAAGAATCCAAACTATCAAAAAACTATAAATATTTGTTTGTCTGTCACAGAGGTCTCAAGCAATATAAGGTTGACATATGTTGAATCAAAAATCTACTGCCACAACTCACATCTCCTGCCTTAGTTTATCATTGTTGTTTTAACTTGCTTTCAAGAGAAACAGAAGCCAGTATCTGATATCACTTCAGATGATTGTTTCAAGATCTGAGTTCAAATGGAAATAAAAGCAAGATCAAGATGAAACAGGGATTATTGCTGTTAAAGTAGTTTGGCCATGATACAACAAGCACATAAATCATTAGCCAAATCAAATACTGGTTGGTTTGTCAAGATGTTTGTTGTCTGTCGTCTGTCAAGCTGCTATGAACACTGAACGCTCTCACTCTTACTTTAAAGAGAGTAGTTTAAGTTGAATGGTAGTGAGCTGTAATTAGACAAAGCAGCTATTCAGTGCTCACATCAAGCCAGGCTAGGAAATGGCATCAACTGTGGTGGGAGGAAGCAGGTTCGGCAGCCCTATGTTGTAAACTTCTGTTATGTCTTGTGTTTGATCAACTGATGTTTTCTGCTCTGTTTTGTGCAGTGATAGTAGCAGGTAACTGCATGCTTGTCAAATTATGTGAATAAACGAATTCATAACATTGCATTTTTCTCTCCATGCAAGGAACAAGTAAGATGTTGTAGAAAATGTAATAGAGGGCTGCATTGCTGATTTTGCACTTTATCAGAGCTTTATTTAGAATTGCTTTCCTGAAAGCTACACACAGGCCAAAGTGCTGAAATTCACAATGTCATAGCTTTTGGCAGAAAAAAGAAAAGACTTACCAAGTTAAAATTGGCTGAAAGTATGGCAGAGCAGGTCTTGATGCGTATGCCCATCCGTGTGCTTGCCGAAGCCGAACTGACTGCAACACATTTAACTCTGACCCACCATGGTGGCTGGCATATCCTGAACTTTCACCACTCTAAACAAGACAACTTTCAGCCCTCAGCATTGTATTAAAACACTGTACAAATGTTCGGAACACGCATTCTCGGGTAAACACCACGGCTCAGCTATCTAATGTATTGATCTATGTACATCGGCTCATTACACGCTAAAACCCTGACTGCCCATCAGGCCGGACCTCTTGTCCGCCAGCTCATCCCGGAGCTTCCCCTGGCGAGCCAACCGCTCAGCCCCGAGCCCCTCTCGCCGAGCAACCCGCTCAGCGACTGCCGCCGCCGGAGATGCACCGCCTTATATAGGGGGGCTGGGCGCCCGCCGACCAATCAGCGGCGGCCACGTCACATACGTCACCAGCCGGCAGGGACTGAAGGCTGCAGCGCCGGCGCACGCTGCCGGCGGCCGATACGAACGGCCGCCGCTCCCCAACACACACCCCCCCCTACACAAAAGAGGTGTACGACAACTCACATTTTACAAGTATGTACAACATTTAACAAAAACATATACTACAATCACTACGACGACATGACCCGCGTACACACACACAAAGGAAACTTTAAACACGTTCTCGAGCGCTCAATGATCGGGTCCACCGAACGCTTCGGTGTCTACAATCTCCGCAGCTCACGAGCCTCCCGCCTGGTACCGTGCAAGACGACGGTTGAGCCACCCGTGCCGCATTCGGTACGGCGCTGGTGGTCTGAGGGCGGCTGGAGGCGGTTCGAGTCCCGCGCCGCGATCCGGGTGGTGCTGTGCGCACCATACGGCGGTCACCTCCCGCGGCAAACTGCACGTTCGTCCGTGGCCCCACGGGCCCTTGTGCCGCAGGCCCAACTTTGGCTGCCCTCCAGTTGCTGCTCGGCAGTCGCGCTCGTCACCAGCTTCGCGTTCGAAGGGGCGTGTGGCCGGCTCGATCTGCACCGGCGCCCTTGGAGGTGGGGCGGGCCTTTCCCGCCTCACCACTCGATCATTCTGACCTCCAGAGTCCAAGGCCCTGCCCCACTTTTCCAGCACAGAGGTGTTGCAAGGCGTCTGACGGCTGAGGCGCTGTCGGGCGTGATTGTGTGGTGGGCTCTCGTCTTGCGCCTTCTGCGTGCCGCTCCACTCCACCGGACTAGCGTCCCCTGCGTCGCCGTCGACGCCCGGACGGCTGATGGCGCGTGCTTCTTCGCCCGCCACATCGCCAGCCGAGTTGACCTCGCCGCTGGCCTGGGCGGTCTGCCGGTCAGGTTGGCCTGCGATGCCGATGCTGGGCGATCCGCCCTCGCGGCTCACGCTATCCGACTCTGACCCATTTGAGGTCACCGTGACCTCGACGCAGCCGCTGCTGGGCTGCCCGCCCCCGCAACGGCTCGCCCCGGACGCGTCGGGCTCGACTGGGCCCACGCATGAGGCCACTGGGGTCGGCCATTGTCGCCTTCGGTCGAGTCCTGCTAGTGCTGACTTGAAGACGGCCCGAGCGGTACAAGTCACGAGGGCCGCTGCCCGCGCGCAAACCTGTGAGCAGCGCCTCACCAAACCGGAGCTCGCGGTCCCCGACTGCTCGTGATGCCCGATCTCATCGAGCGGGGGTTGGGATGTTGGCGGAGCCTCGCTCCCCGCCGGCTCTGATTGTACCGTGCACACGGTCGACGGTGTGGTTCCCGGGGGCTGGCGTGACATGACCTCGGCGTTCCCGCGGGCGTGACCGCAGATGTGGGGGCACCCTTCCCACTGTCGTGTGGCGCTTCTGTCTCCCGCGTGAGTGGGCTGTCCCGCGGTGGGTGGACCGTAGAGTGCAGGTGGGTCAGCCACCCTCCGCTGCCACTCACGGCCGCACTCCGCTGCCGGTGTGTCCCCCCGCTGCCAGTGACCCGCGTGCGCTGTGGGGCCCCCCATTGTCGGGCTGGCAGGCATGCCCACGGCCGCAGTCGCCGGGGCAGGCGGGCGTCCCGCCCATCGCTGACCCCCACGGCTGCACCCGCGACAGAGAGGCGTCCATCCGCCGGCCTCCTCAGACGGACCACGGGGGCACTCCGCCCACTCCAGGCCCGCCTGCTGATGACCGCGTGGGAAGGACCACCCCGCCTGCTCATTAGCATGTGCTTGCCGCGCTGGACAGTCGCGGACCAGGTGGCCAGGGCTATTACAACGGAAACAACGGCGCCCAGTACCCCGCCTGTTTGGGTTCGGTGGCCCTCGTTGGGAGTTCCTCGCCCCTGTCCCGTGCCCCGTGCGGTAGGCGTCCCGCCTTCCCGCCGTCTCAAGAGCCTGCAGGGCGCGCTGCAGCTCTCCAATTACCCTTTCCAGGGCGTCTAGCCGCGCAGTGCCGGGCGCGTCTCGGTCTCGGACCGCCAACGCCTCGCCCTCGTTGGGCGGGCGCATGGCCCGGAGTGCGTCCTGCTGCTGCTGGAATTTATCCGCGACCCCCATGGCCTCGGTGAGGCTGGACGGGTCTTTTCTAAGCACCCGCGTCTGCAGCTCTTCCTCACGGAGGCCGCACACGAAGCGGCTGACGACGGTCGCTTCCACGGACGGGTCGCCGGCTCTCGCTCCTGGGTATGCCTCCCGGCCTACTTGGCGCACTCTGTCGGCGAAGTCGCGCGTTGCCTCACCGGGCTGCTGCCGGATATTCGCCAGCTCAGCGTGCGCCTGTATCGCCTTCTTCGCTGCGCCGAAACGGACCTCCAGTGCAGCCACAGTTTGCTGGAGGTTGCTCTGGACCTCCTCCGACAGCAAGGCGAAATAGTCCAGGGCGCCATCTTGCAGCAGGCTGACCAGGCCCTGTAGCCGATCCTCTTCAGAGAACGCGATCGTCTTCGCCCGGAACCGCCGGTACCACTGACCCCATGATTGATTATTTACCCCCGTGAAATTTTCAAAGTTAGCTAAAAGTAAAATTTCTCTTTCCATGTTACGTTACTCTACTGAGCCGATTCCAAATAAAATAGAAATGAAAATTTGCTTCAAATGGTGCAACCCAACGAATGCGTGTCCGCTAGTGCCCGAACCGTCCTACCGACCGCGCCAGTTGTTCGGAACACGCATTCTCGGGTAAACACCACGGCTCAGCTATCTAATGTATTGATCTATGTACATCGGCTCATTACACGCTAAAACCCTGACTGCCCATCAGGCCGGACCTCTTGTCCGCCAGCTCATCCCGGAGCTTCCCCTGGCGAGCCAACCCCTCAGCCCCGAGCCCCTCTCGCCGAGCAACCCGCTCAGCGACTGCCGCCGCCAGAGATGCACCGCCTTATATAGGGGGGCTGGGCGCCCGCCGACCAATCAGCGGCGGCCACGTCACATACGTCACCAGCCGGCAGGGACTGAAGGCTGCAGCGCCGGCGCACGCTGCCGGCGGCCGATACGAACGGCCGCCGCTCCCCAACACAAAACACTCGAAATTTGTTTCAGTGCCATCCACGGACAACATCAGTCGCCATTCACCAGGCCAGTAAAAACAGAATAGATAATAGCTTCAAACCCATGTAGTCAGAGTTACTAGGTCTGCACCTCAAAACAAAATCCAGGTGACATTCACCACGCCAGTAAAAACAGGTACTTAGGTAACGTAACAGCTTCAAATCTGGTAACATGTTGGTCGGACTTTACACTACCATATTTACATCAGTCCCACGCACAAGGGGGAAAAGCTCAAATTATTGAGCGCTCAAAATATTGAGCGTGTGACGTCAGAGGCTCCCATAGGCGTAATGCTGAGGGCTCAAAAAATTGAGCCGTTTCAGGAACACGTTTTGCAAAAGCAACTCGCAACACCTAGGGAGAAATGACAACACCCTAGGAGAATCACTAATGATGCAAAACAGATTAGGCTTTCATATTTTTCACTGCTCAAGCTTCAATGATTGGGGGAACACCAATTTATAGGTCGAAATCTTACGGCATACCAGGATGACTTAAAAACAGGCCAATATTTATGTCGAAATAAAAGTTATTTTTTGTCCTTTCACGTTTTTTACTAGGGTTCTGTTGGAAAGAGCATTTTTCATACTACCCAAAATGATTGCGACTCAATTTCACATTACTCATATCGGAGAATATTTTTCATTTGGCGGCGCCGTTTGTTTATTTCGTCGCGACGTCTCCGGTCGAGTGGTTGTCGTCGTCCTCGTGTTGAAGGTAAGTTTTTATCGTTTTAGTTATATTTAGATGTTAACCCTCGCCCATGTAGGGGGGGGGGTTGGTGCAACCCCCCCCCTGAGGTTTTTCGGAAATAGTGCAAAAACGGCGGCGCGCAGCGCCGCCAAATTTTGGGTACCTTATGGGGCAAACCTTGCGCATCTTTTGATAAAAAAAAATTGACCGGGTCATGTCAGGTCACGGAGTTATGACGTCACAAAGGGAACAGCCTCCGGCCGGATTTTCACAAACTGAGTGCCAACGCCCGAGGTTTCCTGCCGGTGGTACGGACATCGGTTGATGGATCGTGATGAAACTTCCCATGCATGTTGGGGCAAGTATTGGCTATCATATGGTATAAGAAACTTGACCGGGTCAGGTCAGGTCACGGAGCTATGACGTCACAAGAGGAACAGCGTCCGGTACTATTTTTGAAAAGCGCCCGAACCACTATTTTGCTAATTCTTGTCACCTCAATGGGAATATGCAGCAATATTAGCTTCTATAGGGAGCAAATGGACCTTCCAAATCCAAAAATACAATCAGCTTTCAAAAATTTAAATTTTGATTTTTCGAATTTCTGCCGCCGACTGTGACCTTGCCGACTTCCGGCGCTCCCAACGCGCCATTTTTAGAGCTAGGGAAACGAAATACATACCAAACGATAGAGAATTGATCAAGGAACACGATAGTGAAGGTTTCAAGTCGATATCTCCCACCGTTTTGCCGCAATCGCCGCGGGAAGTTGAAAAAAGTCTATTTTTCCGAAAATTTGACCTTTGACCGGTCAAAAGTAGGTCAAATGTTGACCTAGGACCAAAAAATATACCACCAATCGCGAGATCTCGGCGAGAGCAATCCGTTGGTCTTTTCCGCTAAGCTCTACGACGCTCCGTTTTCAAACGCCAAGGGGGGGGTCGCACCAACCCCCCCCCTGCATGGGCGAAGGTGGCAGATCGCCGTTTACGGGCGAGGGTTAAAAGGTACACTGAAAAGTTTGAATATGCTGTGATTTTAAATTTAGAAACACGTAAACGTCAATCAATTCACGTTTTCCTCGATTTGCGTGCAAATAAGTAACTGTCGACGAAAGTGGCGCCATCCGATGTGATGTTTTGAAGGAAGGAGACACAACATATTTACGTGAAAATTTTTGTTTTTTAGTGGTCTAAGTGCTTCAAAGAGGCTGTGAATGTTTTCTTCACACAATTTTTCATTAGGTATGATGAGGTAAAAGGTAGTTTTAGTCTTAACTTTCATATAAATGACATTAAAACATATGATAGTCCACTCCTATCAGTGATTGAGTACCTTGATATTTGGCATTTCTTGTTAATTTGAATGTATTCTCTATCCATATGTCCTGATAGTAAGTGACAATACTCTGCCAATATGTTTCCATAGTTTTCACATTCATTTTCCAGTCCTTTACATAACATCACAATTTATAATAAACAAAACTCAACTCCTTCGTTACTTCACAACGCTGACAGCATGAGAGACTGACAGTCAACTATTGTGTGTGTGAATGCTGAAACAGGATAGCCACTTTGCTGACTGGCTCATATGAAATAAGATAAAAATGATCCTTTATATCATTTCCATCTGGAGGATCGGAGTCAACGGAAAAGGAAGGCCACTTTCAAGCCTCAAGGTCTAGGCCGCCAGATGCCAGTCGACAGTCACCACCAAATTTATAATAGATTAATTCATTATTATACTTTGAGACCCTTAGGTCACTGGATCGGCATCACATTTTCAGTTTCAATATAGTAAAGGTTTTTATTTGTATGATGTGAAATATTTTCCTGAATCAGAATTTAATTACCTATCCCTAGGTACCTGGTAGAGGTTTCGGATTTAATGCTCATTGTTGGTGTGCAGTCAGGATTTTTTGACAGGTCCAGATAAGGAATCCTGAGCAATTTTATAGTAAAGTGGCCTCCTTATAAGTTATAATCACCACACATTTTATCAAAACTCAAAAGCATTTGCAGAATTCATTCAATGAAGAATTTTATCAATGTTGCACCCATTTCTTAGACGACCTAGGCTGCATCTTTTTTAGTTCCTGTTGTATGACATATTTTCCATTTTGTTCCACTGCATAAAGGAAAAATCGTTTGAGATCACCAAACAGCTTTTCTTTTTCTGGCAGGTCTGCACAACCAAGCGGTCGCTGGCGAGGACGTCGGCCGTCCCTGTGGGTAAGGTCATCTGCTCAGCCTTTGTGGAGATCAGCAAGACGTCACCAAGATGAAGACTTCGCTGGAGCAGAAGCCGCTGACCCGTGTCCGATCGGGCAGGTCATGCTCGACGGCACGAGCCACAACTTGAACGACTCGGTGACATCAACAACATGGTGGAACAGGTGAATGAGTTTGGCGACGTGTTGTGCGACTGCAAGAAGGGTTGTCTGCGTGTTCTGGCCGGCGGAGCGGCGACGCTGCGCCGCAGTCTGTGCTGGCGGTGAGCAGCTGGCCGTGGTGACCGCGCGCGCCCACATGCGCCGACAACCTGTGCGGCTTCGACGGCCCCGGGACAGCCCGATGCCGCCCACTATGCGACGCCGACCGCGCACTGTCCGTACGGCCACATGGAGGTGTGCCCGCGCCTTTTGCCCGCACGCCGCTACCTCGCAGCTGGTCTGCAACCACGCCGTCGCCGCCTGTAGCCCGATAACAAAACGGCTGTCTGATAATGCCGCGTGTTCTTTGTGATGTTGCTACTGTGATGGTTGCTACTGCTGGTCTGGGACTCGATGTTTCCATTCGTCCCTTACATGTTAAGGATTTGATAATGATTAGGTTAGTCCGAGCTTAGGTCGTTTATGTCATTTGTTATATGGCATATTTTGGATCAAAGCAGTACGACACTGCCTCCTGCTTTTGTGATGTATGCTGGCAAGACGCAGGTTCCGGTCGCTGGTCACCCGGTTCCAATGTGGTCGGGCTGGCATGCGATAATGTGATGTTGTTTTGCTCGTCTCTGTGTTCCACACTTGATGATGTTTGTGAATCTAACCCACATTGTATAGTATTTTTGTTTGCTTGCGGCCGATGGCCTTGTAAGTTGTAACCGTGGCAATACAGTTTTTCCTGCTATAATTCTCCAATATTCAAGCGTGGGTGGATATCTTTCTGTATTCACGTATTCCCTTCTCCCAGTACAGTCAGAGAATATCAATACAGTATTCTTACGGATTATTCAAGCCCTGTATAATTATTTGAGGTGTGCCGAATCCAAAAGGCGACCGATAAAACTACTAGCGGAAAATGTGACATGATGCCATGGGTTTGTGAAAAGTTTAGGTACCACGTAGCATTCAACTTCCTGCATTTGTGTTTCAACTCAGTTTAACGTATTTCAACGAACATAACATCAAAAATGGCAGCCAGTACCGGCTTCACCTGTCACGGAGAACGCTCAAAAAATTGAGTGTAGATGCTGGCCGGCACCAGGGACCGCGGATTCAAATTCTCGTAGGGTGTGCAAGATGTGGCGATTGGGCCCCCATCTCACGCCGGGCCCCTTCCAAAAAGTCAGCGCCGCCACTGCTCCGGAATAAGCCGGTTCTAAGGAAGCGGGGCGGGAAAACCTTCAAAATTGACGGTCGTAAGATGACTGAGCGAGCATCTTACACACAGAAAAATATTGACACCGTTAGCGGTGTAATTGCACAGTACATATCTGAGCACTTGAGGAAAGTTAATTTAGTCCCTTCCCCGCTTAAATTACTCGCGCTTCTAAATGAACACCAGGAAGAAGGTAATAGAACACTGTTAGGAGGGTTGGGTGTTTTACTACATGTAGCAAAACACCCAACCCTCCTAACAGTGTTCTATTACCTTCTTCCTGGTGTTCATTTAGAAGCGCGAGTAATTTAAGCGGGGAAGGGACTAAATTAACTTTCCTCAAGTGCTCAGATATGTACTGTGCAATTACACCGCTAACGGTGTCAATATTTTTCTGTGTGTACAGTCAGGAGATGCATTAGCAGAGTAAATGCACATGCATGCATGCAATGTGATCCAAATCGATCTCCGATTTTCCCAAACAGGCCCCTAAAGGCTTACAGTGACCTTCAAGGGCCCCTACGGGCCTCAGAGAGCCCTTTTGCAGTATTTGCACAGTTGATGTTGGCACACTTCTTTTTATCATGGATTACATGAATTAGTTTAAAAATAAAACACGGCCGGCGGGATGTTTGGGCCCATCGATTTGGCCCCTATGACCTATGGGGGTCTGGCCTCCGGCCCCCTTAGCTTCCCCATTGCTCTACGGCCCACACGCTGGCTTTGGGGCCCCATAAAGGCCGCACGCCAGCTCCTGAGACCCAACGCCGGCAATTCTAAGGGTCACCGGCGCACCGCGCACGGTCTTTGAAGAGTCCCATAACGGCCTCTGGAATACCTCATGTACATAGAAATATGGATGCCCACGCTGCTTCTTGGGCCCCCACACCGGGCTCTTTGACACCGTTCGCCGGCTCCATGGGGTACCAACTACTACCAAGCAAGCCCGCCTGGAGGTCCCCCACCGTCTCTTGGCGCCCGAGTAGCCTCGATGCCTGAATAGGGCCCCGAGACATCGACCTTGGCCAAAAAGCGTTCGTGTAGGCCCTCAGAATTCAGAAACTGGTGTGAGCCCTGAGATTACTGTGTGGGCTACTCAGGCACTTCTGTCGGGTCATCATGCATCGATTTGGGTCCGAGCTAGTGAGGGTTATCAGAAGCATCCTTTAGTCCTGCGACTTCAGAGGTCGGTGTGAGATCCTAAAAAAGAAAGTGAGGGCACACCGAGGCTTGCAAAGGGCTTTTCCTCGGAGGTCAGCCTTGGCCGAACGGCGCTCCTCAAACTGATGTAGGGCGCTGAGATTACTGAATGGGACTCTCGAGTATTGGCATGGGGCCCTCATCTATCAGCACGGAGCCCTCAGGAGCCGGTAAGGGCTCCTCTGCGGCATGCATAAGCCATCCGATCTCAGAGGCCGGTGTGAGATCCTAAACAAGAGCTGAGTGCACTTAAAAACCTGCGTAGGGCCCTCAGAGATCAGCTTTGACCAGACGGCGGTCGTGGACCCCCTTAGAAACTGACGTCGGGGCCGCCTCAGTCGGTCGGCCCTCTCACATCAGCCTGGGGATCTCAGGAATCGGCCTGGGGCCCTCAAGAGCCGGTTAGGGTCCTCGGAAAGTGGTATTATACCCTGAGATAGCTGTGTAAGGCCCTCGGGTAACGGCTTGGGGCCCTCGGGCATCGGCCTGCGCCCCCGGGCATTGGCCAGAGGTCCTTGGATATCGGTCTGGGGCCCCTCAAGAGCCGGTGAGGGCCTTCAGAAACTGGTATGGGGCCCTGAGATAACCCTGTGGGCTTTCAGGTCTCAGGTGCTGATGCAGGACCCTTAGGCATCGGCCCCAAGAGGGGTTAAGGAGGGTAGGGGGCAGGGGCCCTCAAGAGCCGGTTAGGGTCCTCAGAAACTGGCGTGGATCCCTGAGCTAGCCATGTACAGGGTGATTTTTTTTACTTGTTAAAAAGTAATGAGGTCTAGTGGGGTTAAAATGCAAATATATCTTGCAAAATTATATGCCAGGATGACGAGCATTCTGGGACATTTTGATTTCATGCAGACACGATGTGAAGGAACGTCCATCGTGTATTTTACTTGTGCTTGAAGTTACCCCCTCTTTCACCGACACGAATCAGCCCGCCTGAGCACGTGTTGAACAGCACCATGGACTCACATCCTCATTAGGCGGACTGAACAGGCTCCTATCGCCCATTTTCAGCTCTGCCAGATATTTCCACTGTTTTCTTGTTATATCTGCCATAGCTGCATAGATATAAACATAGCTGGGTCCAAAAACTAGAAGTTTAGGGAGGGCAGGTCGAGGATTTTGATACTGGCGGCCCTGGTGGTGCCTGATTCGCTGTTTTTCTTTCTCCCTGAAGACTGATTCTTCAAAAGCTGCTCATACGCCAGATGGACCGTTTGAAGGTTATTTATGACTACAAGCTTGTTCATGCGTTATTTAACGTCTTTCTGAGGTATCTCCTTGATCATCGTATGCTTCAAACTGCCTCAATGCTTCAAAATCATCGTTTTGTGTCGTTCCTTACTGAACGGCGGTGGACCATGCGTGCCCGATTGGTGGGACATTTTCAGGCTCCATTGGGGCCGAGGCCGTCGGTTAAAAGGGACAAATGATGACACCATACAAAATGTCCCAGATTTATCTATCACGTGCATTGCTTTTTTGCACGCGATTTTTCGATTTAGGGACCACTATTGACGTTTACTTTTTAACAGTTAAAAAAAATCACCCTGTACATAGGTACTCAGACACCGGCGTGGGACCTTTAGACATCGACTTGAGGCCCTCGGGCATCGGCCTGGGCCCTCAAGAGCCGGTGGGAGCGCTCAAAAATGGCGTGGGTGGGGTTCTGAGATAACCCCTGAGATAACACTAGAACCTGTTCACGCCTTCAGGCACCGGTGCGGGACCATCAGGCTCGCGCTGGGGCCCTCGAGAATCGGCTTGGGACACTCAAGCGCCAGGGCCGCATGGGCCCCCACAACGAACTGTGGGTGTGCAAAAATAGGTGTTTGCACACCCTCAGTATTTTCAGGGTGTGCAATTGCACACCCTGCCCCCCGGAATCCGCGGTCCCTGGCCGGCACTCAATTTTTTGAGCGCCAGCTGACTGTCGTCTGTCGTGGCGCTCAATTTATTGAGTATCGCGGTCCCGAACGACAAGTGGCGCTCAAAAAGTTGAGCGTCTTTAGGGCATTTTCTTTCCAAAAACACCGATATAAATTATCACGGCGAGTGTTCGAGAAGAAACCTTGTTGCTCTCTCTTGCCATTGATACCTTATTTGGATGCGATATTTGCCGTAGTGTGACGCTAAAGGCATTTTAAAATACCATCGTTTCGCCTATTCCTTCATAATGGGGCCCGCTCAATTTTTTGAGCGCTCAATTTTTTGAGCTTTTCCCCCTTGTGCGTGGGACTGACATGGAATAATATGATACCAAACAATAGTGCAACCATTCTGGACAACAAAATTGTATGATAAAATTAATTTAGAATACTCTGGCAGCATGATTTACGAGCACAGGCAGGTGTTACCTACCAGCCTTCTCAATGCTCGTAAAACCAACGTTGTAGTTTTGATTTTACCTTACATGATAACACACTGGGCTGCAATGGCACATTTAATTAAATACTGTGAAAAGACCAGTTATAACCACTTCACAAGCACAATTGCACCTCATGCCGACATCCTTTTCCAAAGACAGTCAGCAGCGTCTTTCGTCAAAACTGGAAGATAAATTCCCTTTCAACTGTGAACATCAAAAATATTTCTTCATGGTGTGACTGTGATCTCCATATGGAAACCTTGCAGGAAAAGAATTAATGTCAATTGTCAGCTCTTCAAATTTCTTTGGACTTTAACTTGCAGTACCATATCCAGTTTGCTTTGATATTTTGTTTTTTATTCCAAGTTGAAGTTGAACACCAAGCTCCAGATATAGCAGTAGGGTGACCGGTTTTGCAAAAAGTTTCGAAAAGTTTTGCTCCCCAGGTCTAATCTAACGTATTTGGGGTTGCTGATCACGAATCCGGCGGAAAAAATATAAAATTCGAATTTTTTTTGACCGCCCCGGCTCTTTGATTATTTCCGGTTTTCTCAATTTTTGCATGTTTTTGAATAATATGATGAATGTAATGAAAAAATATTAAAAATGTATCGCTAAATGCATGTACCAGTCGATTCGGCACACAGCGGCGTCGAAATCGGCACGCCGCCTGCTTCACCGGCCTCGCAGGAAAGCATAAGGCTCGGAAGGTTTGCGTTAGTTACCCGATTCTCTCCATAGATGGCGCTGGCGTAGCCGCCCGCCGGCCGGTCGTTACCGTGCCGTTCACAGCCCCGGCGGTCACTTGCGACCGTCGTGGTCGTTATGCTACGTCTATCAAAGCACGACAGAAATGTTCACTTCATTTTTATGTTACTTCAGACATATTTTAGACCTTATGTTGAATTGGATAAATGACTATCGTGAATTGGCGAAATGGTGGAGTGCGCTCGGGAGCCATTTACAATAGCGAGGAACGTAGTTGGATTGATCTGAGTAACATATGACTCTGCGTTCACTGTTGATGTGAAGTTTATTCACACTATGTAGTATGTAGTCGGGTGACATGAGAACAAAGTGACTAACATACCTTGTGTACGACACATGGATGAAGCTAATGCTACCTTTTCATTTTGTTTCGGTAGGCCCGTTTGTTCAGAGCGTAGCCGTCCTGTCGGTCTGCGCCTGTTACAGCTGTGACAGATTCGGTGGTCAGCTTTACAGCCCTTTCGGTGGATTGGGTATGGCAGGGGACCCCCGTATTGGAGTCTGTAGAAAGTCGCGCAACTCATCCTCGCTCATGTGTCGTGCACAAGGGGGCTCAATGTCTCGGCCCTCGTCAACCGCTCGCTGCACGTTAACCAGTTCCATATAGTTGTTCGCTTGAACGTTAATTTCCGGCAGCCGGAAGTGCCGAATGGGCTGCTGCTGTGGCGGTGGGGGTGGCAGCTTTGGCGGCGGTCGTGGCGGCGGTGCCGGCGGCGGTGGTGGTGGTGGCGATGGCCGCCGCCTCTGTCGCCGCTGCTTCTGCTGTGGCGGGGGCGGGAACGGCGGCTGCTCCTG
Organism: Amphibalanus amphitrite; assembly: GCF_019059575.1. Lineage (NCBI taxonomy): Eukaryota > Metazoa > Arthropoda > Thecostraca > Balanomorpha > Balanidae > Amphibalanus > Amphibalanus amphitrite. The sequence goes on along the minus strand of NW_024882340.1, from coordinate 101,925 downwards.
TCGCTGCCTTTTTTGACGAATGCTCTGGATTATTAATCCAGAGCATTCGTTTTGGATTATTAATTCGTTTTGCATTCGTTTTGGAGCATTCGTTTTGGAGCATTCGTTCCAGAGCATTCGTTTTGGATTATTAATCCAAAGCATTCGTCAAAAAAGGCAGCGACAGGAGCAGCCGCCGTTCCCGCCCCCGCCACAGCAGAAGCAGCGGCGACAGAGGCGGCGGCCATCGCCACCACCACCACCGCCACCGCCGCCGCCGCCGCCGCCACAACAGCAGCAGCGGCGTCTGAAACGGCGGCGGCCATCACCACTACCACCACCACCACCACCGCCGGCACCGCCGCCACGACCGCCGCCAAAGCTGCCACCCCCACCGCCACAGCAGCAGCCCATTCGGCACTTCCGGCTGCCGGAAATTAACGTTCAAGCGAACAACTATATGGAACTGGTTAACGTGCAGCGAGCGGTTGACGAGGGCCGAGACATTGAGCCCCCTTGTGCACGACACATGAGCGAGGATGAGTTGCGCGACTTTCTACAGACTCCAATACGGGGGTCCCCTGCCATACCCAATCCACCGAAAGGGCTGTAAAGCTGACCACCGAATCAGTCACAGCTGTAACAGGCGCAGACCGACAGGACGGCTACGCTCTGAACAAACGGGCCTACCGAAACAAAATGAAAAGGTAGCATTAGCTTCATCCATGTGTCGTACACAAGGTATGTTAGTCACTTTGTTCTCATGTCACCCGACTACATACTACATAGTGTGAATAAACTTCATATCAACAGTGAACGCAGAGTCATATGTTACTCAGATCAATCCAACTACGTTCCTCGCTATTGTAAATGGCTCCCGAGCGCACTCCACCATTTCGCCAATTCACGATAGTCATTTATCCAATTCAACATTAGGTCTAAAATATGTCTGAAGTAACATAAAAATGAAGTGAACATTTCTGTCGTGCTTTGATAGACGTAGCATAACGACCACGACGGTCGCAAGTGACCGCCGGGGCTGTGAACGGCACGGCAACGACCGGCCGGCGGGTGGCTACGCCAGCGCCATCTATGGAGAGAATCGGATAACTAACGCAAACCTTCCGAGCCTTATGCTTTCCTGCGAGGCCGGTGAAGCAGGCGGCGTGCCGATTTCGACGCCGCTGTATGCCGAATCGACTGGTACATGCATTTAGCGATACATTTTTAATATTTTTTCATTACATTCATCATATTATTCAAAAACATGCAAAAATTGAGAAAACCGGAAATAATCAACGAGCCGGGGCGGTCAAAAAAATTTCGAATTTTATATTTTTCCGCCGGATTCGTGATCAGCACCCCCAAATACGTTAGATTAGACCTGGGGAGCAAAACTTTTCGAAACTTTTTGCAAAACCGGTCACCCTAATATAGCAGGCAGCTTGATCATCTTCGGCCTTGGTATAATATCAGTCCAAGTTCCAGTATCTTCTAATATTCAAATTAAAATGAAAAGCAATAGGCTTTCTCAGCGCCGACGACGGATTTCACGTTGATAAAAAAGGGAGCTCAAGGTCAGCAAAACTCGGGTTCAAGGAATGGCGGGCGTTGAAATGACTGCTGACGTCATCAAAAAACCGCTAATGGTTAAGAGATAGGGACTAAGCTGGTCCCACCCTGCAAGTAAAGGGAAGAAATTTCTTGAACACCATAAAGCTGCGGGGGTTGCGACCAGGATAAATGGTGGTTTCTGAGCCTGGCCGCAAACTTGGCTATCTCAACTCAAAACTAATGTTAAGGTGGGATGGTCCCTTTAACCCTCGCATGTGTAGGGGGGGGAGGTCGGATGGACCCCTCCATGGTTTTTCGCGAATAACTCGCGCAAAAAGCGGTCGATCGCGACGAAACTTTCGGTACCCTCGAGTTGACCAATTTTACACCTACTCTTGAAATTTCATGACCTTGACCCAAGTGACCTTTAACCTGTGGCGTACTTCTCGAGGCCATGTTTGGCCGGAATCGCGATTCGGCGTATGTCGGCTCGCGTTAGCCGCGCGTTCGCAAGCTTTTCGTGGTTTCAAACGTTAAAACATATGATTTGATGCTGCTCCAATGTATTAGGGTGAATATCAAGGTCACCTGAAGGTCAGGTCAGGTCATTGGCCTTTGGTGACCTCGGTTTACTTTTTCGAGTTTTACGTGTTTTTAAGGTACCGTAAACCGGGGTGAGTTGATATGGGGTGGTGAGTTGATATAAATTGCTCGAAAAATGTTAAAATGTGTGCTGCTCATCCATTTGTAAACCAATTTTTAGTTTTATTTTTCTGTGAAGTGAAGCAACCAATAAGTGATGCATATAGCTGAGAAAGGCATGCATGTGGTGCAGTGCCTTCTTAACACATTACTTTTTTCAAAGTCCTTTTTTCTTCTGATTTTGAAACTAAGGAAAAGTCCCCACCCTACAGCAAAGACGGTGGATATTCATGAAACAACATGCACTGGGAAAGAAACTACCATCAATTTACTGTTGATCCCAGGTAGTTTTGGGTTTCACCTATAACAACGCTTTTTTATAATTTTAAGAAAAGTGACAGGTGGTGAGTTGATATGCCATCAGGTGGTGAGTTGATATGCATGATAAAAGCTGATACCAGGCTGGTAGGCATGCAAATTAGCATGAAATATGGGTCTGCAGGTAAGACAAAGTCAATTAGACCAACTCTTCTCCTTTTCTTTCCCCACATCATTCCATCAACCCCAAAAGCTTTAGTTTTTTTCTGAATGCTTGAGACGAGGCCTGTTAGTATCACTGATGTTAGTTGTCGGACTTTCGTCCCCGTCTTGAGTTGAGATGTTAGTTTCACAACGTTTCAGCCAGTAGCTTCTCCGGCCGTAGTCAAGCCTGCCTCGATAGTGGAGTGGTTACAACCGTGGACCATCACCGGGGAAACCCGAGTTCGATTCCCGCTGACTACAGGAGCTTTCGAACTGTTTGACGCGTACGGCGCAACGCCACCAACATCCAGGTCCTTGAGGGTCAAAGAACACCTGACGAGTGACGACGGCCGGAGAGTAACTGGCCGAAACGTTATGAAACTGAATCTCAACTCAAGACGGGGACGAAGGTCCGACAACTAGCATCAGTAACCCCAAAGTTTTTTTTCTGTGGACATACCTAACATGCAAAAGGCACAGCACAGCTCCCTGTCAAGTCTCAAGATGGCTCCCTACAAGCTACAAAGGAACACTATAGAACACCTATATTACATACAGATTAAAAAAACTGTTATATTTATTCGTAGTTTCGAAAATGACAGAGCTGTCATTTCTGTATGGCTAACAGCGCGGGAATTCTGATCTCGTGAAACTGATTAGTTTTCCTGCTTGGCAGTTGCCAACCGAGAATGAGAGGCAAAATGAAATGGAACAAACAATATAAAGAAATTGACCGGTGTTTAGCCCTCGCCCGTATTCGTGTTTTGCCAGCGTTTAACGTATGGGGGGGGGGGGGGGGGGTCCGTTGGAATCCCATCGTCGTTTGGCCCCTGGTGGAGCTAGAGCTTCGCGGAAAAAATGAGCGTGTTGCCCGAGACGCGAGGAAGCCGATGATAACCAACTTGGTCATTGGTTAACCTTCCAGGCCAGGTCAATTACCCAGAAGTCGGGAAAATAGGGGGTTATTTGAAGTTTGTAAAGCGAGTTTATTATTTTTTGGCTGTTGCTGATCGCGAATGTCATGTTAGTTTTGCTCACAGATGTCTTCGTACATTTAGGCCAGGTCAGGCCAGGTCAGGTCAACCAGTAGGTGTCCTGCCGGCTATCCATAGGGAGTGTCAAGTGTCAGCTACCACTGACGGTGTCGTAACATGTTACGAAGGCACTAAAACTACTTCATAAATGATCAAATGCATGTTAAATTCGAAATCGGCCCGAAAAAACTACCCTAGAAACATGTAAAACTCCAAAAAGTGAACCGAGGTCACCAAAGGTCAATGACCTGACCTGACCTTCAGGTGACCTTGACAGTTGACACCCAAAATGCTGCGTGGGACCAACATCATTTACATGTTTGGACGTTACAATCACAAAAAGACTGGAAATGCGCGGATAATGTGAGCCGACTACGCCAAATCGCGATTCCGGCCAAGCATGGTCTCGAGAATCAGGTCACAAGTCAAAAACCATTTGAGTCAGAGTCATGAAATCTTTAGAACATGTGTAAAATTGATAAACTCGAGAGGTACTGAAAGTTTCGTCGTGATCGGCCGCTTTTTGCGCGAGTTATGTGCGAAAAGCCGAGGTGGTCCGTTCGCCCGCCTATAAGTGCGAGGGTTAATTTTGGCTTTTGATGCCGAATTCTGTTTTATGTCGCTTAGAATACAGTCCGAATTAGATTCGCTTCACTTCACTTCATTAATATTTTGTTGACTACCAGTCAACAAAAGCTCAGAAGTATATGTATTCTTTCATTTCAATCCATTATTTCTGTCAGAGGCATATCAACCTTGACCCGCAACTGACAATGTGTTTTAATTACAAGAAAATACACTTGTAATTCCAAAATATATTGCCAGTTTTGATACCGTTGGCTTGAGGACACGTGACTAGCCAAGTTCAGAATGTTCTAAGTAAAACTAAGTATCATAAAGCGAAAAAATGATGCTGCTAAAATCAAGCCATTTTGATCGCGCTGTGTTGGACATGATTGCGTTTTCATGAATGTGAGGTCTGCTGCCAAACTACTAGCATTTTTCTAATGGTTTCTTTCAGGATGTGTTCTCTCATCCTTTTTTTAAACACTGGCATTTTATCAACTCACCTCTGAGCTTCTTTAGCCGAGAAATTTTGAAAAATCCAAAATCATATCAACTCACCCCCTGTGGGGTGGTGAGTTGATATGAACTTTGGCGTTTTAAAAAAGGGGCTTAATATATACATTTTTTATTCATTTTTGCTGATTGCCTCCCCAAGGCATGTGCCATGAAACTGGCACAAAAAGAATTCCGTAAATGAATGTGGCTTTTAACGAAATCTAGAATAACCTCAAAATCCATATCAACTCACCCCGGTTTACGGTAGTTTTTGGAGCTGAATTCGAATGTAGAAACCATTTGAACATTTACGAAGTAGTTTTGGTGGCTTCGTAACATGTTACGAAGCTGTCAGAGGCGGTTGACACGTATTACGAATACCCGTCATGACCCCTAGCGGTTGACCTGACCTGACCTGACCCGACCTGGTCTAAAGGCTTAAAGACATCATCTGTGATCAAAACTAACACGATATTCGTGATCAGCACCCTAAAAACCCCATGGCAGCCACACTTTACGACTTTCTAACAGGTCCCGATTTTTCCGACTTTTGGGTCTTGACCTGACCTGGAAGGTCAATCAATGTAAATGTAAACAAATTATCGTCTATTTTTTCACTTCCCATTACCTACCTTTCTCACTTCTTTTCTCTTTCCCGACAGGTCGGTGAATGGCGGCCGTATGACGTCATGCCGCTAGCCAGCTGTCGCTGCTGACGTCATGCTGAAGACCAATGACCCGCTGTGCCCTCTGGGGTTCTACCCGCAGGTCCGCTGGCCAACCCGCTGCAAGCGCTGCTACAGGTGAGAATGGAATAACTGCCCGCGGGGGAGGGGATGGAGGGGGAGGTGAGTCCAAATGGGTCACAGCTTTTATTTTTTATTGAAGGCGCTTCAGTCTATCGACCGAACTGCCAGCGTATGTAGATCTTGCAGTTGAAATCTGAAGTTTTTCTTCCGATGGATTTTCGGTTTGAAAATTGGCTGGATGTAGTCACAGAGGGCGCAGTTGGATCTCAGGTGGTTAATAGCACGCTAAAAGACGGAGATCCCCTCCGGATTCATAGTTGTTGATAGTTGCAGAGATGATTTATTACCAACTTGAAGTGAGAGACACGCTTTCGACAAATGGTTCATGGCAAGTTTATATTATTATGAAACTGTTGTTTACTCGCTTTGTTCTGTTTCGTTAAAAGGTTTCTGCAGACATGGTTTCACACTAACAGCAGCACGTATACACCCTCTGTTCAGACGTCGTGCTGCTAACGACGTTCGATTTATACAACCGTTAGAAATAGTTACTCCTTTGCCAAATGCGAAAGCTGCGGGAGGCTCCCACTTGTTTATTCAGACTCAGACAGTGTTTATTTTTTGTTCTTCTCTGACGAGACTGACGCGAATGATCAGTAAAAAGTGCCGCTATGTTTCCGTGTCAGACAGTTTGTACGAATTTGTGCGCCTCGTATTGTAGAATACCATGCAGATGTTGCAATACAATAACGCGGAATACACGATAATAAAACGTTCATTGCTCAGTGGAACATTCATTTTATTGTAGTCACTCAGCACTCAATGCTGCAGTCTATGCACTGCACGCCGTTTTACACGCTGTCCTTTTCGTTATTTTCCAGGGAGTACAGCGAGCACAAGCAGAAGAGACCGGACAGTTCGACCAGTGGCCTTCGAAAGGACCGAACCACCGGCTCTTCTCCGTCCCTAAACACAGCCAAGTAAGTCTGCACACTTAGCTGCACCGCTAACCCGGGCTGGATGACGCCATGATTTGTCATAAAATTATTTTATGTTTGCTCGTACGCTTTATCTTGTTTTGTTTGTCAAACAATGATTTCGTCGAAAGCTTCGTTTTTTTTTAAGTAACAGTATTATTGCAATGATACGTGTTTGACTGAAGTTTTATGGCATTTTACAAAATCCTTGTTATCTCTAGTTTGTCGTGTTTATTTCTTTAAATTTGTATTCCTTAGTTATCATTGTGATTAACTACGTTGAGATTGTACGTTTCATTTCCTATCTTTGCACTTTATTTTCATTGATGCTTCATTGTGTTCTTGCCCCATAACATGCTAGCACATAAAGAACGTCAGTTGACGTCAAATCATTTTTAATTTACGGGTGATTGCGTATGAAAGATGTCACAGATATTCAACGGCTTTGTTTTCAGAGTTCTTGGCTCAGGTCCATTGTCAGATTTTGCTGACTATGAGACGAGGTTGAAAAACTTCTTTGCCAGAAGGTATTTTAGCGCTGCAAATTGAATTGCGTAATAGATTATTCATAGCAATTATGATAGTGCATAACTGTCGTGAGCAGAAGCATAATTAAGTACGTCTTGAACAGGGGCTGCTTGAGTGTTGTGTTCCACCACTGTATATAGATATAGCGTTTTTAGCATTAGTCATGCCTAATCAGCAGGCATGATAGATATCGAGTGTAGGCAGTGTGATTTGCGATAGTCATCACAAACGTATGTAGTGTAGCGAGAGATAGGTAGTCATCGAGCGTAGGCAGTGTAGCGAGCTATAGCCATCACAAACGCATGTAGCTTAGCGAATGATAATTATCACAAAAGTATGTAGGGATGCGAGTGATTTAAGTCGTCGAGCGGCCCATCGATCATGCTGACAGGTAAGGCTGTACAAAATATTGTAATAACTATAGTTTGCAAAGCATAGATACACCGTGCCACGACACTCACGGAAAAGGAATGTGAACTGATGGCGATGGCTCAGAACATCAGTGGATCTGCCTTGGGCAAGCTTCAAGTCGATCGGAGGTGTCCCAAATCTGGCATAAATATTTGCGGAATCTTGACTAGATGTAGACTGTTTTGATGTGGCACTGAGAGACAGCTATTTGCCTGCATAAATGCCGGAACAAGCGGGAGGATATGCAATTTTGTAGGGTTTTAAAATTTCCTTAGATCAGCATATCTCAAGACGACAAATCCGCGAATTCAACTTAACTAAAAGTGCAGTAAACGTCGTAACATGCATGCGCTAAGGAACTTTATGCTGCAACGTCCACTATCGCCCATGGTGTCAAATTACCACCTGATCAGTGTGCAGTGAGCACCTCTCAGAGGCCTTCATCCCTATGCATGTCTTCAGTCGTTTTCAGGACGGCTATATGATACACATTTAATGCACATTTGGTGCACGTTTGTTGCAGATTTGGTCACAATACCTACGTTCATTGTGTTTCTTAGAAGTTATCAGCTTGGTTTGCACAGTTGCCTATACATATACCTCCTTTTTCAAATTGCCTATCAGACGTTATTTTCGATTAAAACACTGAAATGAACTCATGATATGAAGGTGTTTATTGTAAAAGAAATATGGTGCAGATTTGGTCAAGTTAAGTGCATTCGCCCGATAACTCGTCGTTAAAACGGCTAGTAGCCGTTTTCACGACGGCCATCTGGTACACATTTGGTGCACATCTGGTACAGATTAGGTGCAGATTTGGTCAAATCAGGTTCAGTGTGTCTCTTAGCAGCAATCAGCGAGGGTTGCACTAATTGCTTATATGCCTCCTTTGTCATATTATCAGAGAGCATCATCGATTAAAACACTGAAATAAATTCATAAAATGAAGATATTTGCTGTAAAAGAAATTAGGTGCAGATTTGGTCAAATCAGGTGCATTAGCCGGATAGACCGTCGTGAACACGGCTAGTGTCACCTTAGACGCATCTTTCCTGAGACAATGTTGTAGCCGGCGGCTCAATGGGTCTGAGCAGACCCCATCCACATATGCGTTCACCAGCTGCGCCCAGCCCACACTTGCCGTGCCCTGCCTCCGGTCCGGCTTTTGCGCGTGTTTGTAATTGGCGGTGATTGGAGCGCCATTGTACGTCCGCCTCGCCTGTACTAGTGACTCGGTGAAAGCCGGTGACTCGGTGACGCACTGTGAACACCTGTGACGAAGCGGTGACGTGTTACCCCCCCCCCCTCCCGGCGGGCTGGGGGGGGGGCTGCGTGTCACCTACTCCGGCGGGTGAGGGACAGGGCTATACCACAGGCAGCAGTGATCGGATGGATGCATCTCTTCACGAGGTGACTACGGTGAAGCTGGTTCAATAAACATGGACCTGCGGGGTTTGCCGTTGTCCTTCTGTTCAGTAATAGTGGCATTCGTTTGAGAAATGAGAATCAATTGATCAAAAACCTTCAGCCTGTCTCCATTGATGAAACATTTAGGAACACCGTTGATCGTGCCTTTGAGTGTTTTAGCATCATTCTTACATGAATAAGCCTACACAGTGGCGGATCCAGGGGGGGGGGCAAAATGGGCATTTGCCCCCCCCCCCCAAACGGCATGATTTTAAGGAAAGAATCGATAAATTGTTATGGTTTGCCCCCCCCCCAAAAAAAAAAACTCTGAGCTGGATCCGCCTCTGAGCCTACAATACTCTGCTCGGTATATTCGTTGCTGAATTTTCTACCCGGACGCTGACGTGGAACAGATGAGGTCGGAAGGCCGAGACAGTTTTACCAGCGTTCTCTGCCAGCGGCTAGCTCTGGCCTGGCGCCATTTTGGTGTGACGAGGGCCGCCCTTGGCACCCTACTCCTTCCATTATCACCACCGCCACGAATTAGATGGTCCTTCACTTCCAATTAATGGAACAGCTGGGTGGGGCTGGGGGCTGTCTCCATCGCATTTGGAAAACCTAGTTTCACAAATCGGCAAGCGCAGTTTTGAAAATCCAACCCTCGTTAGATGATTGATTGATTGATGATTGATGACACTGAACTTCTTGTTCAGTGCTGGTCGCAGTTCATTGGGTTGCGAAGTTTGTTTGGTGCTTGTTGTGACGCGTGCCCTCTGTGCAGGGATGAGGCGGCCTCGAAGACCGAGACGGCAGCGGCAGCGTCCCGGTCCCTGCTGGCAGAAGAGGCGGCGAAAAACTACACCACCAAGTCAGCAGCCAGTCCTCTATCCAGGTGAGCCTACAGCTGGTGCGTTTATAAATATGCATGGCGCACAACTATGTATGCTGATATTATAGAGAACATGAGTTTCCATCAGTTTCAGTTCTTCTTTTATCCCTGACGCGTAAGGGCTTCTTTTATTCCTTTTCTGAATTAATTTATTGGTGTATGGTGTCAAAGAGCCATGGTTTGCTAATAACGTTTCCCATGAGGTGCTTCAATCGTCACTCTGTCAAGGTTTGCCAATAGGTAATCAGTAATGTGTGGGTTTGCTTATAGATACCTAACCCTTGAACTTCAAGGAAAGTTTGCTGAAGCGCAAAATGGGAAAGCGGTGAGAGGAAGGCGTAATTACCACCATGCATTAGGTACACCATGCCGGTGCCCTCGTCCCCCACCACCCTCTCTACCTGGTCTGAGGCAGGAGGACAGACGAGCTGAAGTTTCTGCTCCATCTGGCCACCGGCCACTTGGCACAGAACTGATACCAGCTGACCGACCCGCGGCATTGGAGCTCAATTTATTGATGTCGGAGCTACCCGGAGTGCGGGGGTGGATGGGAACAGCTGAATACAAGGATCTCATTCAGTATTAATTATGAGGCGCCACACGCTGACTCAAGACTGACTGCTTAGTATCCGAGTAGAGTACCACACAAGGATAGATGGCTAACAACGTTTCAATGTTATTGAAAACTCAACACGCTTGCAGTACGTACCCGGTACCTACCTATAGGCTGGGTAATTGCAAATGAATGTTTTCAGCTATTTTTTCTCCTAACCTATAGGCACGCTAATGGCATGCCATGGATAATGAATTGCCATAGGGGCAATGTTTCTCTCTGATCTTACCTATCTATTCTTAGTTTAGTTTAGGTAAGTAGGTACCTGCCGACAGCAAATCTGCATCTAAAACCACTGTTCATGGTGAACACCTTGAGACGCTTCTCTTCCAACGAACGATTGTCGTGACTCGTGAACACCTTTTTGGGTTTGGTCCTTCACGTTGACGTGACTGACGTCATGGTGACGTATTTCTGACTGTCTTATCAGCCTGTCGATGTTCATGGCCTGACACTTCCTATTGCTGGCTGGGTACGATGCAGTTTGATTTGAAGTGGCTCGCTTAGGACGTTTAATTGTTGGCTGTTTTCAGGGGAATCAGAAATGCTACTTTTACTATTTTTTAACAGATTCATCTTAAATCCTCCAAGCGACTTCGCACAAGCACATGGATCACCATGTAGGAAGTCGAAGATCTTCGTGCCGGCCTAGAGCTGTAGACAGGTGGAAGTTTCAGCAGCAGAACGGGTTTAGGGCAGTAGGGTGGCACAGACTGGGCCAGGGTCAGCGGCTATAGGGTTAAAAATACTGGCGCGATGTCGCCCGCGAGGCTTTGGCCGGCACCGTTTGGCCGTCTGCCAGGCTCGGGGCTCCACCAGCCCTCATCGCTGCAACGGGCACGGGGCATCGCGCCGTCAACGGACCCCGCTGAGCCAGGCTGCCCAAACGACAGCAGCGCGACCTTGTGCGCGCTAGAGATGAAATAATTTCTTGGAAACGAAAGGCTAGCTCTACTCCACTGCCACCGAAAGTTTTTAGAAGTGCACACCCTCGACATTAACTATCACAAAAAGCAACAGGGTCCGCAGTGAATCTACGTGTCTGTTTATCTAGATCTATAGAAGTTCGAGTCACATAAAGCAACAACCGATCTCCAGTGTGACCAAGGTTCACCTTCTGCATTCTAGTGGCCTTTTAAAGACGAAGATCATAAAAAGGTATGGGACTGTGGGCGGAAGAGGCGGCCGATGTTTCATAGCCTCTTACAAAATGCCTCTTACAAAGCCTCTTCATAGCCTTCGTTTCCAGCATATAATCCGCATATAACCCCATAAACCTTGCAGGCCTGTTGGGTCGGTTGCCGTCCAACACCTGCTGCGCGTCTGTTTGAAACACCGTGAAATTGTTGCAGCTGAATGATCGTGTCGGTGGGCTCGGGGTGGTGATTGAACTTAATTTGAAGCACGTTGGTCTTGTGAGCGACGCTCACATGTGTTTATGCTCGATCTCTGCGGCAGATGTCTCAGATGCTGTTCTGCTGCACGTTCTCTGCTCACGTTTCTCTGACACGTTCACGTTTGATTATTTGAATTGGACAAATTAATCTATTATTAATCTATTATTAATCTATAGATTAATCTATAATTAATCTATTGTTATTATTAATATATCTTACATCATATACTAGAAACTTACATCATATACTAGATACATCACATACAACAAACTGAGCTCTAATGACCTTGCACTCGGCGCTGGCGCGCGGCTTTGGCCATTGCCTGGTGGTGCGCCACAGGTTCGGGTGGTCTCTTGGGAAAACGACGATGGCTTATAGCAAAAAGTAGCTAGGGACATGTGGTCTTCACTATTGGATAGAAAAAAGATCGGCGCATGAAATGACACCTAAATAATGTGTGCACGTGCAAACCCATTTAATTGCTTAAGGCACTTCCATTACTTAATAGTCAACCCTAGTACGTTCACGTTTCCCTGACACTGTTGTTATGTATGTTCCCTGTTCACGCCTGAAGGCGCCGTGTCCCTGATATCGTCAGCACACGTAGCTGACCGCCTGTGTCTTATCCACCTCCAGGAGACTGGGGGCGTACAGCGGCCTGAAGGCATCCTCCTGGTCCGCCCACGACCTGCGTACTGTCGGAACTGACGACGACAGCGACACGGAGACCGTCAAGGATAAGGATGACGGTGAGTGTGAATGTTGGCTAGCTGACTGAATGAGGGCTAAAGTCATGTCACAGCGAGACATGAAACGTGAGAATCAATTGATCTGGACTGGTGTCAGGTTTAATTATACATAATTTCCTTTACATACGCCTATCAAACAAACTCTTGCAAACTATTCATCTGTGTCATTTGAGCATTATGTCAGGCATGACATCTAAGTAAGCGCGTCTGCCTTGTTTCAGATTTCATGAGTGTAACCAGTCACGACGACGACACGTTCGCTTCAGCGCTGACAGCCCAGTCGCAGGCGCCACCGGTGCCGCCGAGGGTGACCGAGTCGCCGGCGGTGGCCGTCTCCGCTCCCCAGTCCTCCGCCTCCGCCGCGCCGCGCAAGAAGCTCTCCGTCCGAGAGGTGAAGACGGACAACCCCAGCAACGGCGTCAGCGCCGACGTCGCCTTCATCATCAAGCTGAAGAACGCCAAGAAGCCGGAGGATGATGACGACATGAGCACGATGGCGCCGTCGGAGGCCTCGGTATGGACGGATGCCACCGGTGGCACGGACACAACCGACACGACTCTCGTCGACGAGAAGAACCAGCAGCTGGAGAAGACGGTGTCCTCGCTGCAGAAGGAGCTTGACAAGTTCAAGAAGAAGGTCGACAGGCTCAACAAGGAGAAGAAGGAACTCATGGATAAACAAACGGCGGCCGTGAAAAAGTCGAAGTCTCAGTCGGAGGTGCTGAAACTGCAGCAGAAGATGCACGAGCTGACATCGTCCAATGAAGATCTCCTTGACGACAAGAAGAGCCTGGAACTGGAGGTGCTTGAATTGAACAGGGAGCTCGGACTGCGCCCGTTGCCAGCGGAGGTGGACAAGACGCTGACAGACTTGCGGATGCGCCTTTCGAAGGCAGAGAGTTTGGTAGAGGACCTCCAAGAAGAGAACGAAGAGCTGAAGGGACAGGTGAAAGACATGGAGGAGGAAATGGAAGAGATACATGATAACTTTCGGGAAGATCAAGCAGAAGAGTACCATGATCTCAAGCGGGAGCTGGAGCAAGCGAACAAAAATTGCAGGATTATCCAATTTAAACTAAGAAAAGCAGAGCGAAGCAATGACGAGCTGATTGGACAAAAGACGGCACTCGAAGAACAGCTAAAGAACTTGCAGAGTTCGGGAGCTGGAAATTCCGAGAAGCTAGAAAATGAGTTGAAGGTGGCGCAAGAAGTATCGAAGAAACTGGGAGAAGAGGTAGAAATGCTTCGAAAAAAGACAAATTCTCTGGACGTTAGGCCACCCATCAAAAGACAGGTGAGCGTTTTTGCTGTCTTTAGGCCGTCTAGTGTGGCTGTGTAGCTAAGTTGGTAATTCACCGATCCCTTACCAAATGATTTCACCCATTTACATCCCATAGTCAAAATTTGCTTTTCAGGTCAGTGAGTCTTTATCTTGCAAATGCATTCCCACAGGTTACTGATCCCAATGTGACAGATCCTTTGCCCACAAGTACCTACTTTCTGGCTACTGCTCTGGTTACGTTCACACTAAGCTTGCATTCTCCCGGAAAGGAGGCGGCCAACAGAGGCCCGGCCTCGGTGTCCAAAAATAATGCTAAAAAATGTCTGTGCTGCTGTCCTGACGCTGTGGCATATGACTGCACTGCGCTGTGAGAGCGGCCGGCGGCGCTGTCCGAGGCGGCAGTTTGGGCCGGTGCCCGCCGTGGCCGGCTGGCCCACTGCCATCGCACGGGCCAGTCGGAGCCCGCCCGGCCCGCGTGCTCCGTCTTGGGGCCGAACGGAAAAGTCCAAGGTGAAAGAGTAGGCTGGCTGACAGGTGAATCCTACCCGTTTCTTTTCCGTGCAGGATTCCAACGTTTCAACTGTCGTTAGAAGTAGATAACGGCATTCCAAAAATTCTGTCAGACCTACAGAAATGAGTAAATGACCCATTTCGAAGTTCAACAACGTGGAAAACCAGCAAACTCAACAGCCCGTACATATTTTGTCCAATTGCTATGTCCATATAGTCCGACGCCAGCTACCCCCCCCCCCAAAAAAAATGTTTGCAATGATTCACTAACGGATTCAGGAGGGAAGGGGGGATTTGGGGCAAATACCCTCCCCCCGCAACGCCCGAAATCGACAAAAATTTGCGGTTTTTCGAGACAACAACGAAAAGTAAATTTTATTGGAAAAAAGTTTGTTTTAAACTGCACAGCAGTGCGTAAGGAATCAAAATACGATGAGTCTTTGGACTTTGGAGATTTTCTGGGGTATGCCCCCAGCAGGGCCCAAGACCGCCTTTCTGAATTTGCCAGTGCGCTGATAAAGCATCATGCTTTACGGGACAATAAAACACCACAGAAGTCCCGACTGATTGCTACAAAGAAATGTTTAATGGACGGACATATGTTTCCCCCTGCTCCAGTCTTCCGCTAGCGACGAGAACAAGCTGCTGCGGGACCTGCAGGACACGCTGGAGCGCGAGGCTGACCTCAAAGAGCAGATGAAGTTCGCCGAGGAGGAGGCGGCGCAGCTCCGTAAGAAGCTCGTCAGGGTGGAGGAGGAGAACGAGAGTCTGGCCATCCAGCTCAAGAAAATGGCCAAGAAGGGTGAGTCTGTAATGAGTAACTGGGCGAAATGGACTGTTTTCAGGTGACGCTCAAAGGGTAGATAAGTGTGGATCACCGTGGCTTTGGCCAATGATTCAACCTTCAAAGTTCGACCTGGATATCCGTCTTGTTGAAGCCATAACCGTGTTGGAAATAAATATCCTTGATTTCATTTACACCCTGCCTGTGCATGTAAGTGCATTTTGGATGTTCCCAATGCGATTAGGTGTAACATATGTCAGCGTAATTATATGAAGCTATGTCTCCGTTCATAGCTTCACCTCCTTCCCGCTCATTATCCACATTTAGCGCTGTCGCTCGGGGCGCCGCCGACCGACCCCGGCGGGCCGGACGGATGACGTCCGACCTTGGCTGACGTGTACTGTTGACGCTGATGAGTGACGGTGATGGCCGGCGCGGTGTTGGCAGGCCGCCGACCGGCCAGCGGCGGCAGTCTGGACGGCCCCAGCTCCGTCTCGCACGACCGGGATGAGGGCATCTCGGAGGACATCGAGGAGCTGTCCCCGCAGGAGCTCAAGATACAGCTCGAGCTCAATGAGAGAGTGAGTGGTTAGTCTGGCAGTCAAGGAGCCTGTGATGTACGATTATCAACTTGAGATGCGAATTAATGACATTTGTATGCCTATGCACATACGTGTGACTTAAGTCACACTATAGAACACGAACTATGACATTGTATGTCACATAAACGAATAGTAAAACTAGATAGGGGCTTCAAATATCTTCAAAAAGCATCATGAAGTATTCATATGTCCCATGTTTCTTTGCATGTTTCATGAGGTCGCTGTCAGCTCACTACGAAATATGAGTCTTTCACAGTGACATAACAGTACCGATTTGAAATGGATATCATCGGGTCTGTTGAACCTGCCAAATCCATAAATCTCGCTGTCTGTACCCAGGAGACCAGCTCTCTTCGAAAGAAGGTGGACAACGTGGAGAGTGAGAACGAGCGGCTGCAGCGCCAGGTCAAGGAGCTCCAGGAGCGCATGAGCCACGGCAGCAAGGCCACCATTCCCGAGATCAGCATCAGCGACCCCAACGCCTACTATGAACAGAAGATCAAGTATGTCCTATTAAAAAAAGTATGTCCTTAGATTTTACATTTATAATTCGGTAAGACTATTGAAGTGATTGTCATCCATCAACTATTGCCGGTGGTTAAATTAGTTAGGCACAGAATGTATCATCTCAAAGCGTCACAGCTCCCGTCATTTCTTATGTATATTTTTTTGCTCCTTCAGTGTTTTGGAGGAGGAGATGAACGAGCTGCGGAAGAAGCTGATAGACAAGGAGAGGGAGAACGATTCCCTGAAGACCGAGGCCGAGATGGGGCGGAGCAAGAAGGGTGGTAAGGTGATCTACGCACGCAGCAGGTAAGCTCGGTCCTCAATACGAACAATGAATACATAAACAATGTTCGCCTATTGTTTGCCTATTTTCATGACGACGGAAATGCCTTACAGAGACCAGTTTTCGTAACCCGATTGTAAAGCACCCCCTGATTGCCTTTGCCATAGCTTGTGCCGCATCCGGCTGACGCCCCCTCACCCCGATCTTCTCTGCAGATCGCTGGACATCAATGAGCTGCAGACGTCCGATCTGCGACGGCAGCTGCAGCTGGCCGAACAGGAGGCCCAGCAGCTGCGCTCCAAGAACTCGGAGCTGGAGCGCGAGGCTGCCGACGCGGCCGTCGAGAGCCGCCGGCTGTCTGCCCGGCTGGCCAAGCGACCGGCCGCCACCGGCCCGGAGAAGCTGGCCATGGAGAAGGCCGAGCTGGAGGAGCGTCTGAGCCGCGCCGAGCGCAGGCTCTCCGAGAAGGAGGCCACTATCGGCGAGCTGCGGCGCGCTGTGAAAGAGGCGGCCTCTGGCGGCGACCAGAGCAGACTGAGCCCGAGCCGGTCGCCGCGAGAGGGCCGCCGCGCCGAGCGAAACAGTGAGGTGGATGTGGAGGGACTGCGGCGAGAAAAGGACGCCCTGCAGAGTGAAATGAAGAGTAAAGAGCGAGAACTCAGTGCGGCGAAAAAGAAAGTCAGTGAACTGTCGAGTGAGAAAGAGCGGTTGAGTGATATGGTGCGCAAGATGAAAGACATTCCTAATTTGAAGACGCGTATTCCGAAAAAGGTGACGGACTTGACCCCAAAGAATACGTTGAAGAAGTGGGTAGAGGAGCTGGAGGACGAAATAGGTAAGTGGATGTGGGAGGAGGGATGATACAATGATGTGTTAGAATTATGCGATGGATGAGTAAAGTAAAGTGAAGGGATCCATTTTTGTTAGATAGCTATTCTGTTGGTCATTCGGCGCGATTTACACTTCTTCCAGTGAGTTGGAGTTATAGAGCATTTTAGTGTTAGATATGTGTCACATTTGTTTATATATAAAGATGTCACATTGTGCTTTCCCAATTCCTAGCTTGATCTCAAGAAAGGTAATAAGCGACAGGTAGCAACATAGAGAGAGAGAGAGAGAGAGCGTGTTTCGGCAAGTCATAGGCATGTGCGATTTCCGGACTGATGTCGACAATTCGTGAAAGATCCCGTGTGGGATGATATCGCGTTAGCTTTAAAAACAGTTAAATGCTTCACCCATTGAGTTCCAGCAAATGATCATCGATCAACCTAGCGTCTTAGAAAACCCTTATGAAAAATCCAAGATACCTATACATGATTTGAGGATTCAGAAGCATTTTCGTCATTAATGATTTACTTATGATAATTATATCCCGGCAAAATATTATCTGACTTTGATATATTTGCGAAATTGCGTTATTATTGGCCGTGAAGAGGTTCCTACCCGCGCCCCGCTGGGCTATTCAATTCAGCCATACGCGACCTGCTCGCGCAGATTCTGCCCCCCCCCCCCCTGTCTAACTTCCGAACCGATGGTCGTAGAAAGACGGGGAAAACGGGAATCGAAAGCTCTCAACAAGGCGGATCTTAAGAGCCCATGTTTTTGCTTAAGTAGGTCAGAGGTCAGGTCAAGGTCAGGTCAAGGGTACAAAATGCAAGTTTCTACAGTATCTATCGGCCTTGCACCGTAGTTGCCGAAAAATGGACTGAGACTGATTGCCCAAAACGTGTTCTTAGGCTACCAAGACAATATTCTTTGCATATAATATCATTCAAAGGTCAAGGTCAAGGTCAGGTCAGGTCAGGTCAGGTCACTAAAAACAAAATATAGAAAATGGCATGTGCCACACAGGTTTTTTGGGTCATTTTATTCATAAAATTCAATAGGCACACTCAATAAGTGATATGGACCACCTCTGGATCAATTTTAGGTCGAGGTCAGGTCAAGGTCAGGTCAAGTGAGGTCAAATTTTGAGATTGGTTGTTAAGGCCTAAAAAGGTGTCTAACTGATGCAGTTTTTCACGGCGAATCGAATGGTGCGATTTTTGTTTCCGTAGGCTAGTTCTAGAATTTCCAAAAAAATCATTTTTCAAAATAATTGTGTGTCGTGACATAAAATTTTGAATAACTCCCACATTTTTGAACCGATTCTTCTAAAAATTGGTATGTAGTTGCACCTAGACCACTTTTCTGACATATATTCCTTTTTTCGATACACTCAAAATTTTAGATTTTATAATTATTTTCCCAAAAACGTCAGTTAAAAATGGGTCCAAATCCAAAATTTTCAACAAACCCAGAAGGCCATTTGATAGACAAAGTAGAATCACGTATAACGTTTTTTGTTACGTCTTGATTCCTTTAAAAATGAAGATGGTAGCGGCGCTTGAAATTTTGCCGTTTTTTTAGGCGAAAATGGCGAACATGACGTCACTAAAACGTCGGAAATTTTCTAAAAAAAAATCAGATTGATTTCGCTCAAATTTTCAGGAAACGACTTAAATTGATGTATGATAAGGTACTCAAAGTTTGACGTCGCTGGTGTAACGCGTATAGAAGTTATTGGCAAAAAACGGGAGGGGGCAGATTCTGCCCCCTCCCCAGCGGGGAGCGAGTTAACCCTCGCCGGCACAGGCCATTTTGCGTCCTTCGACGGCACAAGAGGGAGGGGGGTTGGTTGGTACTACCCCCCTCGCGTTTGGCCCCTGATCAAGCTAGAGCTTCGCGAATGAACTGAGTGTGTTGCCCGTCACGAGAGGAAGCCGATGATATTCAATTTTAAGGTCCTAGGTCATCGGGTGACCTTCCAGGTCAGGTCAATGACCCGAAAATCGGAAAAATCGGGACCTGTTAGAAAGTCGTAAAGTGTGGCTGCTTAGAGGTTTTCCGGGGTGCTGATCACGAATATCGTGTTAGTGTTCATCACAGATGATGTCGTCAAGCGTTTAGACCAGGTCTGGTCAGGTCAGGTCAGGTCAACCGGTAGGGGTCGTGACGGGTATCGTAATACGTGTCAACCGCCTCTGACAGCTTCCCAACATGTTACGAAGGCATCAAAACTACTTCGTAAATGTTCAAATGGTTGCTAAATTCGAAATCAGCTCCAAAGACTAGCTTACAAATATGTAAAACTCGAAAAAGTGAACCAAGGTCACCAAAGGTCAATGACCTGACCTGACCTTCAGGTGACCTTGACACCCACCCTAATGCATGGGAGCAACATCAAATCACATGTTTGAACGTTTGAAACCACGAAAAGCTTGCAAACGCGCGGCTAATGCGAGCCGACATACGCCGAATCGCGATTCCGGCCAAACATGGTCTCGGAAAAGAGTTCACAGGTCAAAGGTCATTTGGGTCAGGGTCATGAAATTTTCAAAGTAGGTGTGAAATTGATCAATGCGATGATACTAAAAGTTTGTCGCGGTCGGCCGCTTCTTACGCGAGTTATTCGCGAAAAACCTTAGGGGGGTGCATCAACTCCCCCCCCCCCTGGGCGGCGAGGGTTAAGCATCGTCGTAGCATTGATCTCGTAAAATATCCACCCGGCCTGTGTTGTCTGGTATCTGTATGTATGTACTATACTATTTTCTGAGATGTAAAACAAGCCGACATGGCCTGTAGCACGGCCATTTCCGCATGTGTAAGTGAACCCCATTGATGTTTTAATTCGAATGTGAATGAAAATTGCATTGCAACTTGTCAATTGTTTTGAAACCTCCCAGAAGAAGCTCACTATTTGTAAATCACACAATGCTAGTTGGTGGGCAAACGGATGCTTGAAGTCTCGTTCATGTTGATTAAAATGTGACCTTAAGTTGGAGTTTTGACTGGGCGTCGTTCTTTAATGTTGTTTTTACTAAAGTAATGTTTTGTTGACACGTCTTTTACAGCTGTTTGCGCTATTCAGCTGAAGAATAATTCCAATAATGGTCAAGCTGCAAGTAGTTTTGGAAAATCGAAGGATGTATTAGCACTTGAAGAGAAGGTAAAAGAGCTAACTACTTCCATTGATGATTATAAAAAGAACGTAACAAAGCTTGAAAGGGAAAAGGAAGACCTTGAAATTGCTAAAAACGAGGCAGAATCGGAAAAACTAGAAGCAGAAAAAGCAAAACAAAAGGCTGAAAAGGAGAAGACCAAAGTAGAAAAGGAGAAGAAACGTCTGGAGACCGAGTCAAGTAAGTTTTTTTCTCAATAGGTATTAGGCATAGAAAACTCCAGACGCATCTCAGCCATACATATACCTACGACATAACTCAGCCATATATGGCTGAGTAGGCATGTAGGCATGTAGGCATATATGCCTACATGCAGGACACCCTGACTGAATACGTTAGCCTAAAATCGATTAAAAATGATATTTTTTTACTTAACTTAATGAAAAAAATATGATAATAGTTTTGGCCTGCGCTGTCTTCGTGTAGCACCTCATGCAACCTGACGAAGACGGAAATAATAAAAGCCTTCTTTACCAACCTGACATACTCTCCTTTGAACCGTACATCTCCGTAGGCTCTTCGTCAAAGGCGATAGCGGACCAGACGAAAGCGCTCAGAACTCAGGTAGACAAGGTGTCAAAGGAGCTGGAGGAGGAGAAAAGTCAGCTCTCGTCGCTTAAACAGCAGCTTGATCTCAAGGAACGCCAGCTGCAGAGGGCCAAGAAGGGGGAGGAAGCCAAGGACACTACTGAGAAAGAGGTACGTTGCTTTTGGTAATGAAAGTTTGCTTATGATGTGCCAGTGACTGTGATGAAGGCACGGATGTATATTGTATAGCTTAGGGGGCGTGTAAATAGGTTTATTGCCCCATAATACCAAAATGTGTGATCACTGACGTTTCTTGTGGTCAGCTCGCTGATAAGGTTTTGGAGCTGACGGCCGCGGAAACAAAACTCCGATCAAGCGACTCTAAGCTGAAGACTGCGGAGAAACAAGCAAAGGAGCTGCAAGAGAAACTCGAACTCACCAACTCTCAGGTATCTACTTGCACTTGCATACTAATAAATAAAAGCGACATAAAAAGCCACAGTCGGTTTTCCGCTGTCGTTTTCGCTGCGCGCCTGCACCTGTTGATCACTGATGTCCCCTGGTTGGCCGTCCTGCAGCTGGCTGAAGCTCAGGAGCGGCTCCAGCAGCTCGATACCAACCAGCGCAGCCTCTCCTCGCACTGGCTGACCGAGCGCGAGGACCTCAAGACCTCCGTGGACCGGCTCCAGGCACGGGTCACCGAGCTCGAGAAGACCAACGCAGAGAAACAGAAACGCATCAAGGAGCTGGTAGGCACATACGCGATACCTGTGGGCGGTGGGAGAAAGGTTGGCTGATGAGGACAGACTACATACAGGAATGAGTTGATTAGAAAATGATGCAGGCATTAAACATCAGTGATGCTTAAAGACACTTCAAAAAAGCTAACAGCAGCTTAAAAAGAGCGCGATCCGTCGTTACACTACTGAGCTTCGAATAATTTGATTTAGGAACATTTCAAATGGCTCGGTAATTTTGCTCGAGTTGTGATATGTTTCGCTGTTTAGGTATAGGCCTACCTTGCAACAAAATCAAATTATTCATATTTATTCGTTTTGATCAAAGCTATAACTACAGATAAATCAATAAATGTATCGCTTTTGGATAGCTGTCAGTCGAACGCCGCTATCACCGACTTGATCAAAGTTTTGCAACGTTCTAAAATCTCACTATCTAATTTTCAGTTCCTCCATCTATAGATACTTTGTTAGATTTAAACGATTAATATGTTAACGTTTTTGTTCTGGAAATTGTGGTACAATTATTTGCATTTGAATTGACTATGAATTTATTATATCTAATCTAATGCTTTCAGGAGGAGAGCAAGGGCAAGGTATCTTCTACAGCTGGAGGTGCTTCCATTGCCAAAATCGACGCCCTGCAGAAAGACAAGGCCAAATTGGAGAAGCAGCTGAAAGAATTCGAGGAAAAAATCACTCAGGTATGGGAAACTTCCCCAGATGTAAATGGTATTGCTTTGTAAGAAAGGCCGTTGTAAGAAATAGTGCACCAGTCATTTGCAATTCCCTCTTCGTTTGTTGAGCTGCCTACTTAACTCTTGCGTTTAGTTGTATACGTATGTGTGACTGATATTCGCTGAACGTATTTTGCACTTTTTAGCACGAGAAGAAGCAGCATGCCGCCGAGGAGAAGGCAAGAAAACTGGAACAGCAGTACAAGAAGGAGAAGGAGGAGTGGGAAACTCAGCGGAAGTCATCCCTCTCTGATGGGACTTCCTCCAAAGAGCGAGTTGAAAGTGAGTACTTTTACACATCATATTTTTAGTCATTCTGAAATGCAGGATTAATGATTTGCCAATTCTTTGACTTCACTTTTTTGAAGAATTAAGTGTAACCTCATACATATATCCTAGTCTGCTAAATAATGCACGTTGGAAAGGTACAAAAGCTGCAGTTTGTATTAGTATTTATATCAGCTGTAGTAGCGATTAATGTTGGTGCTTCACTCTTATAACTTCTGCAGAGTTGGAGGCAAACCTGGCTGATCAAATGCAGGAGTACGAGGATCTCACACGAAAATACGAACTCCTTGAAGAGGACTATGTCGTCATCAAGGCACAAATGGTCATGGAAAAGGAGCAAATAGAAGGGTATGTGTATAATGCTTATCAATGATCTAGAATTACTGAAGATTACTCATTGCGTTTTGCTTATCATTTCGTATAAAAGCATCCTGGGATTTCATACGATCCTAGTTTTTGATTGTACTCGACTCATGTAATAAAGGTGACATTGTGGGGAACTCTGTTCACACAGGGAGTTTACCACGCTGAAGCACGAGTATGACACAGCCCAGCGGGAGCTGCGTACGCTGCGAGAGACCTACAACGCCAAACAGGATCAGTGGATCAAGGATAAGCTCGACATGGAGGAAAAGGTAACCGACCGATGCTCGTTTGACAATAATATTTAAACTTATCAAAGGCGAACCCTTGGAGAAAAGGTAAACGATCTACAAACATTTGGATAATTACCAATAGTATGTTTTGAACGTACATTTCAACTGTGGACCTTTTAAAACGGTGGAAAACCTCTATTATTTATATGAATTTGTTTGTCTCTGCTTATTTGTTTATTTATTCGACAATGCTCAAACTCAGTCCGAGAGACCCTTAGTCATGTTCAAGTGCCGTCTTTTCGTGGCCCGAGCTCGTATGTACTTACCTCGTGCCCATTGACTGCCGGAAGCTGATGGGCGCCTCTCGCATGCTTTTGTCATAAGTTATCATGTCCGAGTGGCGTTACTGTACGTTGTCAGCTGCAGTTGCATACGTTGCCCGATTATTGCCAGCGCGGTAGCAAGTGCCGAGATTTCAGTCGTCTGAGCTGTAGTGTAATGTTTGCTTAGTCTGATATTGCATTGGAACTGAAGTGCTCAGTCCAGAGGATAATCTATCGTCTAGCCAGTCAGTGCAATCACAGTATACAAGAGTCTTATCCTATCGTAATCCACTGTTCAGTTGTGTGTAATGCATTGGTTGACCTAGCCAGAGTCACAGAGCTGTTTCAACGACAAGAGAAATCAAACGCTTTCGAATCGAAAACCGCTTGTTTCAAGCCATTCAAATTCAACATGGTTAAAATGAAATAATTTGGAATAAGCCTGTATAAACCATTCCAACATCGATTCGTGCAAAACACTCGTGGTTGAGCCACCATGCATTAAATGAGTTATTCATTATTATGGTTGAAACATCCCGATATCAAACCATTCAACCATTCTCTCGAACCCGTAACTACCATCAGATGAAGGAAGCGGACGAGAAGCTGAACCGCTCCGGGGGCGAGGCGTGGCGGCTGGAGAAGACGCGTCTCCAGGACCAGATCAGCGACAAGGAGACAGAGATCGCCCGCCTGAAAAAGGCCGAGGAGTTCTACATGGACGAGATCAGCTCCATCAAACGAGAGGTCAGTGGGCCGTGGCCAGTCATTGCACTGCGTGCACATAACCTTATAGCTGAGAGTGGATAAATCGTTGCCTGCTAGCAATGGTTTATTTATTTGACTTTAGCTATTCATGAGCCTTTTTTAAGCTCTCCTTCATCTCTTGTGCTATAGGGACGAATATGTATTTTGTGGGCACCTTCTTCTACGTTGGGCTGCTTTGAGGTCCACCGTGTTGATCGAAAAATATGAAAACGTTCATGCAGCGACCTAAATGCATAAGTGTGACGATATAGGTACTTTGGTGATATATGTGGTACATATATGTAGGTTGTCATGCATTGCTGTTTTACGTTGTTTTTTGGTTGCGACAGGGTGACGAAATGCGACGAAAGCTGGACGACTACAATATGGTCAGCAAGATTCAGCGAAACCTCTCGGTGGACAACTCACACCTGGAAAAGGAAATACGCGACCTCAAAACCAGGTATGTGTTTAGTCTGGCCTAGGAAAGTACATAGATTGTTGTTTTCGATGTAGTGGAAGGTAATACTTCGCAACTGTTATTTACCAAACGTATTATTTTGTCCAACTTTTTAGGTGTTTTTTTTTTTTTGCAAATACCTTCTTCCATTGTTAGTGGTCGAAAAGAAATGCCTCAACACATAATCACAGCTGCATGTCGCTAAGACAAGCACAATCACAAACTTATCACCTTGTGACTTGTGTTGTTCACATGAATCCTCAGTTTCAGTTCTCTCCAATACAATTGGGCGGCTGATGTTTTCAACATCATTTCGTCATGAGCTGCAATTGTGGCGAAAACGATTATCTTTACTCAGTGTGTACCTACCCGACAGAGTCCAAATTTCAATCTCATCTCTGACATGAGTGGCGGTGGAGCGCCTTTTGACCCATCCCCCTCACGTACCAGTTGTTGGGTGCAGCTTGAGTGGCGTGGACTGAAGAATGACTTCCTGTCCCGCAATCGGTCTAAAGATCAATCTGAATTTAGCAGAAGTCAAATAATCGGATTTACATAGATGAGCACACAAGACTTAGTGCACAAAGCAAAGCACGTATGTACTTACACATGCATTCCAGCAGTATCGACGTCTCGCACAATATTATACATGCATTCCAGCAGTATCGACGTCTCGCACAATAGTGATGCCTCTCAGCGCCTGTTCGTACAACTTACCAACCCTCACCTTACCTTATTCTCCCACCTTTCTCTAACTCGCCACCGCCCATGGCAAGGTCTCCACCTCACGTAATTCTTCTAACGCTTCTTCAGCCGCCCGCTGCCTATCCGTTCACCTCACCGGACCCCTCCGTATCCCATCAGGATCGTTTCGGAGGAGAAGGCCCATCGACAGGAAGTCAGCCACCTCAAAATCAAACACGACTCCGGCCTGGCCATCATGAAGGACGAGCTTCACAGTCTCAACCAGCAGACCAGCAAGTACAAGCGGGAGCGGGACACCTACAAGACGATGCTGGAGGGCGCTCAGAGGACCATCGGTGACCTGAAGCGGAAGAGCCGCGCCCAGGATGACGGAGGCGATGCCGTCGATTCCGCTGACGTAAGTGAATGTTCGGGTTCGGACACTGCTGAATGGGTGGTGGTGAATATCAGGGTGATTGCTGTGTCAAGCAGACTGAGAACTTTTGTTTTTAGCGCAAATTGAGCTAACCCAAACTTTGTAACGGAAGCGTGTATTTATCTCTTTCTTTTGCCAAAATGTCATATCAGCCCGTATTTTATTCGAATCAGGGATAGATGCTACCTCAACCAGGCAATTATGAATTATGACAAACTAGGGATAATCGTAGCGGTTGTTTTTTATCGCCACACTCCCTATTTCGATTCGTCCTTCTCTCTCTTCTCTCTCTCTCTCTCTCTCTCTCTCTCTCTCTCTCTCTCTCTCTCTCTCTCTCTCTCTCTCTCTCTCTCTCTCTCTCTCTCTCTCTCTCTCTCTCTCTCTCTCTCTCTCTCTCTCTCTCTCTCTCTCTCTCTCTCTCTCTGTCTCTCTGTCTCTCTGTCTCTCTGTCTCTCTGTCTCTCTGTCTCTCTGTCTCTCTGTCTCTCTGTCTCTCTGTCTCTCTGTCTCTCTGTCTCTCTGTCTCTCTGTCTCTCTGTCTCTCTGTCTCTCTGTCTCTCTGTCTCTCTGTCTCTCTGTCTCTCTGTCTCTCTGTCTCTCTGTCTCTGTCTCTGTCTCTGTCTCTGTCTCTGTCTCTGTCTCTCTCTCTCTCTCTCTCTCTCTCTCTCTCTCTCTCTCTCTCTCTCTCTCTCTCTCTCTCTCTCTCTCTCTCTCTCTCTCTCTCTCTCTCTGTCTCTCTCTCTCTTTTTCTCCCTCTCCTTCCCTCCCTCCCTCCCTCCCCTCCGTCTGACACACACGGCTCTGTTTTCCCCGGCCAGCTGGCGGAGACGAACCAGCGCGTGCGGGAGCTGACCCTGCAGCTGACCAGTCTCGAGGACCAGCTGTCAGCCGCTCGTCTCGAGGCCAGCAAGCTCAGGACCGAGGCCACCACCGAGCGGTCCTCCTGGGAGATTCGCGTCCACGACCTGCAGACCAAAATCAACGAGGTGGGCGGCACGTCGTCGGACTTGCTGGGCGTCGATCTGATCCGGGAAATATGGGGTATTTGCTACACCCATACGTTGATTTAAAAATTGTATTGTGTTTCCCCGTCACTTTCCTTGAAATGCCATGCTTGTCAACATGCGTGCCACCATAAATATTGCCACAGTTTAGCTATCGATATTTTTTATTATTTTTTAAATTCTGCTAGTCAGACCATCGCCATTTTATACAATAAAATATCAGGTTATGCTTCGTTGGCGCTTATGGGCTATTTGGCAATTTTCATGCAATATGTGCCTACCCATAAAATCAAATATTATGTTTTTATTTGTCATCTTTCACTGTGGCACCGCCTTTACCCGTTTTCTTGATGTCCTTCCCATTTGAGTCGAATCTGACCTGTACTGACCCATTTTAACTGTTCTGGTCCCATCTGCATCTGATCCGGCTGACCTGTACTGAACCATCTGACCTGTGCTGATCCCATCTGACCTGACCTGTGCTGACCCCATCTGACCTGTTATGATCCCATCTGACCTGAACTGTGCTGACCCCATCTGACCTGACCTGTGTTTGTCTAATTTGCCTCACCTGTGCTGAACCCTTCTGACCTGACCTGTGCTGAACCCATCTGACCTGACCTGTGCTGAACCCACCTGACCTGACCTGTGCTGACCCCATCTGACCTGACCTGCTGCCAGCTGGAGGAGGACAGGATCATGTCGTCGGGTCACGCGCGTATCTCCGGTATACGAGCGCGCATGGAGCTGGCCTGGAGCAAGGAGCGGGCTGAGCATCAGAGGCTGATCCAGGACACCTCAAAACTGGCTGAGGAGCTGAAAAACACCCTACATGAGGCAAGGCAGAGTGGGACTGCGTGTGTGAGGGGAGGGGAGGTTTGGACAGGTGTCATTCGTCAGATCTAGGCCGAAAAGTGACGCCATACATGCATTATTTTGCCCCTTTTAGCCCATTGCAATGGAACTGTGACAAAATGATATGCATCCTTCAAGGTAAACTACTTTGAAGATTCCTTGTTTTGTTGTAACCATTTTCCCAATCGGGAAATCCCAGGAAGGGGAGAGTCAAAGTGAAATATTAAGCGCGTCACGATATCCAGAAATGGCCTGTCCCATCATCCGACGTGCTAAAAAGACCTCCTGTACCTGTAGTATCTGATGCGATCACCGTCCCTGATCGGATGCCATCCCTATCAACATCTCTATCGAGCATCGGAGCGAACCATATTGGCTCATATCACCGTTCGGCTGAATGTTCTTCCGCTCCCATGGATCGGCTTACATGGGCGGATACTCGATCCGTGTTTTAGCATCAAAAGTCACATCCTCATATCTCTGACACCACCTCACGTTTGCTAGGTGGAGAGGCAGCTCGAAAACGAACGGGCCGAATCGAAGCGGAAAGTGGAGCAGGTGAAGCGGTCAATGGAGGATGAGACTGTAGATTCCAAGAGGAAAGCGAAGGAGGTGAGAGAGATGTGTGTCAACAGCCGCCGGCCTGCCTTCTGTCGGCGGCGAGATATCTCACATAGGTATTTTTAAAGTGCATGTGCAGGTGTTGGAAATAGCGGGTCATTTCTATATGCACCTCTGTCTTTCATTTGCACTTATGTTTTTATCATTTCAGCTCAACGAAGTCGATTTTGCATTGTTAACATCCTTACTTTTGCCTCATGTTTGATTTCATTTTGGCCCAAGCAATGCGTTACAGATATTTTGTTTGCATAGGTATTGTCTTTTTCAGCATTGTATTTACAAGTACATTTACGAGCTCACTTAGCATCTTGTTCAGAAACCAGATTCATACCAGGGGTCTTGAAATCGTACTGGCTTGTAAACCTATAAGTTCCATATCGATTTTATTATCATACCTACTATAGTTGTTTAATGCGTTAGGAGTTTATGCAGTGCTATGAGATGACAGAAAATGGTGAAATTATTAGACTGACGGACCGCCAACGGTGCGCCGCTGCGGCAGAGATCGTCCCGATGCCGGGCGGGAATTTCCCGATGGGACCGCTCTCTCAGACAAATAATTATCCCGGAGAGGACTTATGGTTCAAACGCATATCCTCATTAGGTACCGGCTGGTTCTGGCGGAGAGACCGCCAGCCCTGAAAGAGAAGCTGAGGGATGCGGATGGGCTTGATTTGAGGAAGGCAAAGATTAAGGACAGATGTTCATCTTTTTCACGATTCAGTCTTTACAGGTATCAACAGCGGTCAGCGATGCTCCGTAAACTTTTTGTTATACGGATTTGTACCTGCACGGAGTTTTTGATAGACAAATCTCCTGCTCTTCAACGACACTCCAAATATAAACCCCCAAAGCAATTTAACTCTCCGCACTTTTTCATCTCACATCTATCAAACATGACCGAAATAAGACATCGAATCCGGAAAAACGCGTTTCCGTAGCTCGCAGGCCTACGCTGCGCCGTTTCTCGTCTGCGCGAGCGGCCCAGATGACGCTAGGGTCGCAGCTCCGACCGACAGGGGGCAGCGCCGGGCCACTCATCCAGCGGCCCATCGTGGAGGCGACTTCCCATCACAATGCTCAGTACTGCTCACACCGTTACAGTAGGACACACTGCGCCCCACCCATGACCTCCAAACACACCGCCTTCAACGGAGCGCCCTCAATGACAGTTGGTAGTTTCACATGGGCCGTCATCCATCCGGTGTGGCCGTCTGCCACCGGGACAAAGACCCGAGCGGCGCGTCAGCGCGCCGGCACTGGCCCGACGGCCGCCGGCGGCCTCATGCACTCGCACTCGCTACCCCCCTCGCCGATGCCGCAGAGCATATCACACATGTCATCGTGACTGGGTGTGTCGCCGCGAGCTGCCGTCCGGCGCGGGCCGCACGGGCACAGCGGGTGTACGCAGCCGAGCTGGAGCCGCCGGCAGTGGCGCGCCAGCCGCCGCGAGTCCGGCCCGGCGGTCAGACGGAGCTGCGCCAGCGCCAGCGAGGCACCGACTGGCCAGCGGCGCGTCTCACCGGGCAGTGTGGCCGCGCGGAATGCCTCCCACCGGCACACGGCTGAGAGGCACGGCGGCTCCGCGTCGCCCGCTTCTCGGTGGGAGCGGGACCGATGGAGGGCGGCCTCTAGGGCGCCTGGCTTGGCTACCCAGCGGCCGCTGCACTGGCTCCAGGTTAGAAGTATGACCAGCCACCGTACCGCTACCGACTGCATGATCTGCTGGGTGGGACAGCGACCGGCGTCAGATAATTATAATAGCTGTCAGACAATAATCACTCGAACGTTTTTCATCCATAACTACAAGCGTAAGTACAAGTTTCAATTTCGGGCAATTTGTATATGTTTTGTTTTCAATATGTTTTGCTTCTCAATACTGCGATTAATTTCTTTCTGGAAACATTTCTTAACCCGCGCCCCGCTGGGGGGGCAAAATCTGCCCCTCCCGTTCTTCGCCAATAACTTCTAAACGCGTTACGCTAGCGACGTCAAACTTTCCGTAACTTATCATACATCAATTTTACATGTTCCCTGAAAATTTGAGCGAAATCCGTCTGAAATTCTTTGAGAAATTGACGTTTTAGTGAAGTCATGTTCGCCATTTTTGCCTCAAAAACGGCAAAATTTCAAACGCCGCTAATATCTTCATTTCTAAAGTAATCAAGACGTAACAAAAACGTTACACGTGATTCTACTTTGTCTACAAATGGCTATCTCGGTTGTTTTTTTTTTTAAATGTTGGATTTCGGCCCAATTTTTTTCTTAAAAAATGACTTTTTGGGGAAAATAATTATAAAATCCAAAATTTTGAGTGTATCGAAAAAACCGGGATATATGTCGGAGACGTAATCTATGTGCACCTGCATACCAATTTTTAGAAGAATCGGTTCAAAAATGTGGGAGTTATTCAAAATTTTATGACGTCACGACACACAAAAATTTTAAAAAATGATTTTTTTTCGGAATTTCTAGACCTCATACGGAAACAAAAATAGCACCATTCGATTCGCCGTGAAAAACTGCGTCAGATAGCCATCTTTTGAGGCCTTAACAACCAATTTTAAAATTTGACCTCACTTGACTTGACCTTGACCTGACCTCAACCTGAAATTCTTCCAGAGGTGGTCCATATCACTTATTGAGTGTGCCTATTAAATTCTATGAGTAAAATGACCCATAAAACATGTGTCGCACATGCCCTTTTCTTTATTTTGTTTTTGGTGACCTGACCTGACCTGACCTGACCTGACCTTGACCTTGACCTTGACCTTTGAATGACATCGTATGCAACGAATATTGTCTTGGTAGTCTAAGAACACGTTTTGGGCAATCAGTCTCAGTCCATTCTTCGGCAACTACGGTGCAAGGCCGATACTGTAGAAACTTGCATTTTGTACACTTGACCTGACCTTGACCTGACCTCTGACCTACTTAAGCAAAAAAAATTGGGCTCTTAAGATCCGCCTTGTTGAGAGCTTTCGATTGCCGTTTTCCCCGTCTTTCTACGACCATCGGTTCAGAAGTTGGACAGGGGGGCAGAATCTGCCCCCCCCCCCCCCCCCCCAGCAGGGCGCGTATGGCCGAATAGCCCAGCGCACACAGGGCCGATCGCCAGGTCCAGCACGACATGGGCAAAAAAATCGAACTTTGTGGATGTGCAATTAAACCTATACCAATTTGTTCAAAAATGATCATACTACACTGCTGTGGTCTTTGTTTTCCAAAACAATTGCTATTTCATGGCGAAAACTCAGCTTAAACACGAACTTCGGTATCGTTTGGACCGAACTCGTCCCCCGCACTCTTCGACAACGTATCTTTGATCCACGAAAACAATCACAATTTGAGGAGGAATTCCACATTTATATACATCAAACGATAGCTCCGGGTCTGCAGAACACACATAACCACATCAAAATGGCGAACTCTTACTTGGTTATGATGTATTGGCACCGCAAAGATTTAAAGACGAAAATATAATTTCACATAATTTATGTCACACACAAATAGACTTTTAAAAAAAGTACCGCAGAGTACCGCTTCGAAAATCTCGCTACATGTCAATGATTCATTGCACTACAAGATCCAACAGTCATTTTTTGCGACTTTTTGCGACTTTGGATGTAGCAGCTAAACATCAACCCGCGCCGGACCGGTGCTCGGCGTCAAACGCGCCGGGCCGGGAGGTGTTGATTGAACACTCCCCTTCTAACTCGTCTCTTGGGCCACATAGCGACACGTAGTAAGTGGCATTCGAAAGAGCCCCCGAAATTCCAGATGGAGTAATTAGTCATGTCTAGGTCAGGTCAAAGGTCACGTCACCAGAGGTCATCGAAGGTAAAATGTTGCATTTATCAACATTTATCGAAAACCGGCTCTTACCTCGGGGACCAATAGAGCTACATCGTCGCGGAAAAGTGCATTCAATTGCTCTTTTAGCGGTCTTTCTGAAATAAGCCGGAAGCCCTCAGATTTGGCTTAACCCTCGCTCCTAGTGGTGTTTTTCCAGCCGCGAACGTATAGAAGGGGTCCGTTGGACCCCCGCCGTTTCGCTCCTGATCGAGCTAGAGCTTCGCGGAAAAGACGAGCGTGTTGCCCGTGACAAGAGGAAGCTGATGATACCCAATTGTAAGGTCCTAGGTCATCGGTTGACCTTCCAGGTCAGGTCAATGACCCAAAAGTCGGGAAAATCGGGACCTGTTGGAACGTCGTAAAGGGTGGCTGCTATGGGTTTTTTGGGTGCTGATCACGAATATAATATTATTTACGATCATAGATGATGTCTTCATACATTTAGGCCAGGTCGGGTCAGGTCAGGTCAGGTCAACTAGTAAGGGTTTTGCCGGGTATTTGCAGTAGGTGGCAACCACCTCTGACAGCTTTGTAACATGTTACGAAGGCACCAAAGCTGCATGGTAAATGTTCAAATGGTTGCTAGATTCGAATTCAGCTAAAAAAACTAGCCTAGAAACATGTAAAACTCGAAAAAGTGAACCAAGGTCATCAAAGGTCAATGACCTTACCTGACCTTCTGGTGATCTTGACACCCACCCTAATGCATGGGAGCAACATAATATCCCATGTTTGAAAGCTTTAAACCAAGAAAAGACTGCAAACCCGCGGGTAATGCGAGCCGACATACGCTGAATCGCGATTCCGGCCAAACATGGTCTCGAAAGAAGGTCACAGGTCAAAGATCATTAAGGTCAGGGAATTGAAATTTTCAGGTTAGCTGTAAAAGTAGTTATCGCGAGGGTACTGAAAGTTTCGTTGCGATCGGCCGCTTTTTACGCGAATTACTCGCGAAAAACCAAGGGTTCCGTTCGAAGATTCAGGCCCTGTCGCGCTAGAATGGCATATCGGCCCACTGTGCAGCGGGGCGCGGGTTAAGATTCAGCCTGCTCCTTTTTGGAGAAGGTTACAACGAATTATTAAACGCGGATCTTTTCGAACAAAACAATAAATACATACACCGGCCATCGGCAGTAATGTCGAGACGCAGTGCAGCAGATCGTTCAAGATCATACGATAGCAATGCTTGCTGTTGAGTCTTACCTGCCTTATGTTTGTTCCGGGAAATAGCAATGGGCCGTGCCGGGTGGTCGTTGTCGTATGTCAGGGCAGTTTTGGGTCTGCTCGAAGCGTGTTCCTCGAGTGACGGCTTCAGTCAGAATACCTCCCCTCGGCCAACAGATCAACTCTTTAGCTGGCCTTCGCGTCTGGTACGATAACAGCGTTTGTTTCAAATGCCTTCAGTTATCACGGCTCATGAGAGGCAAAGAAGCGAACAGAATAGGTCACCGAGTGGCGAGCACAGAAGGTAGTATCACGAGCATCGTCTGTGACGGAACTGAAGCGCCACGGCGTGCTCAGGATTTATAGTACGGACGCTGACCAGTGCTGGCCGTTTTGAATGGGCCGATAGACAATGCAAACAGGAATGAGAGGGAGATATGAGACGGCGTGATACGCCCACTCATTCTGTTGTCATAGAGTGGGGTTTAGGACTGAGGTGATAAGTCGCGGTGTCAACGTAAGGCTCGTGCTACTGCTGGCTGATGCAATCGTTCATTATAAGATTCTCAGCTTCATGAAACGATGAAAATTACTTTCAAATTGAAGGGCTTCACTGCTACCACGAGGCTTTCGTTTGCGGACTATCCGCGCCCCGTTGAGGTCTGCCAGCCGCCAGGTTCTAGGTCCTGTTGGGGGGGGGGGGGATGGGGATCCCGTCGTAGGTATCTCTGGAACCGATAGTCGGATCGGAAAATTCAAATGGTTTTCGAAAGATTTCATCGAGATGATGCACAACCGTCTCGATTACCTCAATTCTTTACCTGTGACATGACGTAAAGGTCGAAAAGGCCAACTTCGTCCAATTCAGCCGAGCGTTTCTACCGAAGGAGGCAAGCTGCCACAGTCTACAAACAATGAGAGCTCAACTACTCATGAGTGCTGAGTGCTCTGCAGGGGGAAGTTGTATGCTCCGTGGCGCAATTTGCACAGACCAGCGAGCAAACCATGACAGTACCGAGTGGCCACGGTCATTTAATCGTGGCATACCTTACCCCGGGGTCGGCATCCGGGCGAACGAATGTCGCTACAGATGAGTTGTATGGCATCGGTGACGGTATGCAATTGCATACACAGCATACCAGGGCCTCGGCTAACATGTTAACTGGTGGGCCAAATGGCCCACCAGTGACCCGAAATGGCCCACCAGCCTCAAAGATTTGGCCCACCAGTATAATTTTCCGAAAAATCTAAGTTTTCACATTTTACATCACGACGTAGGTAACGTTGTGATACCGACAGAGACAGAGGCCCTACTACATTGTTACATTTATTAAAAGTAAGAACTTGATTGTCGTTGCCCGCCTAATACCATCACCATTCCCGGTTTCTTGAGACAGCCGTAGGTTAAGCCTCGGTCACACTTCACCGGATTGGACCAATGGACGAGAAACGGACGGCGTCCGGTGATGTCCGGGGTCCGGGGATGTCCGTTCGTTTCCGTTGGACGTCCGTTTCTCATCCGTTAATATCCGTTCCATGTCCGGTGGTGTCCGGTGTGCTCAACCGGACACCACCGGCCATGGAACGGATATTAACGGATGACAAACGGACGTCCAACGGAAACAAACGGACATCACCGGACGCTGACAGTTCTCGTCCGTTCCTCGTCCGTTGGTCCAATCTGGTGAAGTGTGACGAGGCTTTAAATTTTATGCAATAATCGTGAAAGACGTCTGCCTCTGCAATTACAGATAGTGTCGGCGGCTTCCAGCCGATCGAGGTCTGCGAGAGTTCTTGCAAGCTTTCCGATCGATCGAGTGGTTGCAGTCACATAAGCATCTGCCGCAGACCAGTCGGTTACAAGAAAAACTACTATTAAAGAACAGATCAGTTCAGACGGCCGGGGATAAGCCTGCGAGCGATCTCAGACGGCTCGCCGATAGACACGATATAAGCCAGAGTCAAACTAGAGGTAGGGTCGGCGACTTCCAGCCGATTGAAGTCTGCAAGCGATATTATGCGTCTTCACGACCGGTATGATGCTTGCAATCGCACATCTGACCAGTCGGACGAATTTCGAACCGTTCACAGTCAGCGTTCCAAAAATTTCTCATTTGGGCTGAAGATGACACTTAAGAATAAGAATGGATAATTTTCCACTCTCACATTTTAGGTGGCTAGAATTTTCCACTCAGACACCAAAGAGAAATCTGAAGTTTGGGACACTGTTCACCAGAAGTGTACATTACTTAGTTTTTTTTTTTTTTTTTAGAAAATATTAGGGTTGCGCAGTGCGCTTGGGCTTTTGAGTCAATTATTTTCCATGCGACACCAATAGGCTTAATGACCATTTTCAGAGATGTTGGGGTTGCTGCTACAACCCGCTTTTGGGGTTCCTGCTACAACCCACTATATACATATATAAAGTTGCACTCGTGCTGTTCACAATTCCTCCCGATCCACCCGACAACGCCCGATCCCGTCCGACCGCTTCCGAATCTCCGACCAGTCGGCGAGCGATCCATTCAGGGCTCGCTGATTTTTAACATCCGATCGGCCGTAAGTTATCGTCCAAAGTAAAGTTTTATAATCTGCGTCAATATTTTGTGCATACTTGTGCGATTTTATGTGCACCGCCGGAGTATCACCACTGAGAGGGTTGTGGGTCCCTACTCTCTCCTCTCTCTGAAGAGTCGAGTTGGGGGGGGGGGGTCCAGCCCCGTTTTCTACATTTTGTAATGCCATCCTGATGTTCTTTGCAGAATAAAGTGGCCGAAATCTGGGGAGAAATCGAAAATGGGGGGGGCTATGGCTACGAAGGTCTGTCCATGTCGCTGCCCAAGTGGCCCACCAGTCAAAATTCCTTAGCCGAGGCCATGCAGCATACACAGCATACGATACGCTACCGAGGTAGGCGGTGGCCACTGGCCATATATAGATATCTTATATATCTGCATTCTGCATCTGTTGCACTGCAACGGATGCATCAATCATGCCAAGAAATGTTTCTGAACGCGAGTGTATGGTTGTTATACGTGTATGTATACCTAGCAATTAAAACTAATCTCAGGGAGATCCAGACGTGCAGTTTAGGGGGAAGGGGGATGGGGAGCAACTCATGGCCTATGGCTGCCCCGGTGCACTTTTACCTAGTTGTTGAGTGGTGGGGTGTAGAACCGAGGGCGACACAAAATAAATGCCTTTACATCTCACATAACCCTCGCCAGGCGAGGGCCTTTTCCATAACACGGACGGCGGGCGGGGGGGGGGGGGTTGGTACGACCCCTCCCCCTCGCAATTGGCTCCTATTGGCACCTAGAAACGCCAAATTTACAGGGTAGGTGGGTCCACAAGAGATCTCGCCCCTGTGAAAGTTTGGTGACTCAAAGTCAATATTTAGGGGGTTTTGAGGGGTATGAGTGCAACAATTTTGCTAAAATATGTCAAATGTTTTTCACTTATAACTTTTTACCTAGTAAAGATAGAGCATAACTAACAGCACCAGTGAACTCAGGACGTCCGTGCGCATCGAATGCTATACTTTGTTACCAATTTAAGCGAACTCTGGATATCAGTTGCCGCTAAGCTAGTCCAATTTTCCCTTGACCTTGTACCGGTTTTGTGACCTAGTGACCTGACCTGAAAAGACTGGGACTTCAAATTTTCAGGAAAGGTGCGAAAATGTTGCCACAGAGGGTATGCTAAGTTTAGCGGCGCTACGCGCCGCCGTTTTTACGTTATTTGCGAAAAACCTTAGGGGGGGGGGGGTTGCATCAACCCCCCCCTCGCCGGGCGAGGGTTAATATCCCCGGTATATCGCTCTTAGTATCCCCGGAGCCGCCATCAGTCTCTCGGGGCCGCTGCAGTCTCTCCTCAGAATCCGTCTCCCCACGCAGAGTTTATCTCGGTGTGAGCTCCCAGCTATGCAACGGCGCTCCCTCTGTCTCCCGCGCTGCTCCTCTCTCTGCAGACTGCTGGGTCTCTCTCTCTCTCTCTCTCTCTCTCTCTCTCTCTCTCTCTCTCTCTCTCTCTCTCTCTCTCTCTCTCTCTCTCTCTTCTCTTCTCTCTGCAGCGACCCTCCCGCTCTCTCTGTTGCTATCCGCGTGACCCACTCTCGGCCGCTCCATTCGACCAATCGGCTCGTCTCGGCCTCGGGCTGAGGTAGCTCGTGCAGGCCTCGGTCGTGAAAACGAGCACACCGGCTGCATTTATAGCGTCCAGCCGGGTGCAGCTGCGGTCAGCCGTCGCGTCGGCCGGAGCACTGGAGCGGCTCGCGATGAGCGTTAAAGTGGAACGGCCGGAGCGGCGTCTGCTGCACTGTCAGACGCGCATGCATGCGCGGTGCGCCCTTACAGAGGTGCCCGGCGTCTTTCAGTTCACTTCAAATTAGGTACCTATATGGAATTACAGAGACCGCTCAAATGAAACTGGTCACATTCACCGTTCTTGTGATGAAAATATGAAATTTTCATATATGTACATTGATGTTTACAAACTCGTTCTGACATAAACAAAGCAGCCTGGAACTACTTTACCACTTCTTGTATAGAATTTGCTCATGCGGTGATTTGCCTGTCAGTATGTCACTATCAATGAATATATCACAATTTCTACGAGGTAGAAGGATACGCTACCGAGTCGCCTAGCCGATCCGAAGTTCAACAGTGCAGGTGCCGCGTGATTCGCGTGATGTGTCGCTTACGACACAGTTCGGAACTGCTCGACTATGCAGGAGCGCGGGGCTGCAAGATAAGGCTACTTTATTACATACTGCAAGCCGGCTGAGGCGATAACAGGCCAGTGACCGCAGCGATCCAGGCCAAGCGACCACTGTGCCGTTTCCATAGCAACCAGCGTCTGCCTAGGGCGACTGTCTGGATGGTCTGGATCGCCGTCCAGACGACGTGATGTGCATTATAAACGTCCTGCAGGACGTTTATCCTCCCCGCCACCCATGGATGGTGGGGGTGAAAGCGTTTTTGGTATTCATGTGTGAATTCGTAGTCTGCGTCTACGGTCAAATCCTGGTGGTTTCTCTAAAAAGCCACCAATCAAAATTCACTCGTAGAGTAAGCACATCTGGCGCACATTTGAAGGCGACTTAAACGTGTTTATGCCGCAAAATAGTAAGCATCGAAAAGAGATTCACTTGACCATGAGAGAGACACACACTGCATGTAGTTGGCACGCGTCATTTCCAAAGCACTTCACAAGTTTGCGCATTTGCCAGTTACAACAAAAGGACCATGTGCAAGCTGATCGAAATGGTGTTGACCTAATCCCCGCAAACGAGAGCCCGTCTTCTTCCTCAGGGCCAAAGGTGCTCTATTTTGACAGATTTGAGTCTTCTAGTGATTATTTAAATGCTCTTTGTCTGGATTAGTGGATTAGGGTAACGGGGGACGGGTGCCGGCACGTTAGAACCAGCAGGACCGCAACCCACCTCACAGGCTTCTCTTTTCTGCCGCTGTCTCAGCTGAACGAGGACCTGCTCGAGCTGCGGGACGCGCATGCCAAGCTGCGCGAGAGCCACCGGCGGGTGGCGCGCGACAAGGAGAGAGCCGACCGCGAGCGCGAGGAGCTGCTGCAGCGCGTGCAGCACCTGCACAAGGTGGAGGCAGAGGAGGAGAGGAAGATCACCCGACTGGTGGAACAGGTGGGGACCGGCGCGCGTTCAGTGACACTGCAGGCGTGACTTCGCGGGGTGTGTCATTCCTCATTCACACGGTGCAGTCCCGAAATGTTCAGTACCTACCTAGCGAGAGTAAGATGTAATAGCATGTGATATATCAGTGCCTGTTATTTGCGAAGTATGACGTGACCCGTACAGATGCAAGGTGGGACAAGTGCTGGCTTATAGAAAGCGGTAGTAGACGTGACTTTGTGGTACTTACCTAGCGAAATTGTTTTAGAAAGTCGTTGTAGGATGCGAGTTTGACGATAGAGCGGAGTGAATGCTGATGCTTGGCTCGCCATGGCGCGTTGCACATCGGTTTTTGACAATGCTTCGCAGCCAGAGTGGCAGTACAACGCGACTGTTGCTCGGTACATGATTATCTTTTTAGATTTGCGTAGTTCTCAGGCCAAAAAGTTTCGACAGTATGTCACTATTTAACGTCGTTTTCAAGAAAGTTGAACGGATTTGTTGGAATTTCATTAAAATGCAAGTCGTCAAAGACTACATAGACGTTCAAGTGAAATTATACTTTTAAAGAAAGATACATAAATGTAGGTACTGAAAGTTCTACAGAGTGCTTAAAAGATACTGAATAAATACGGGGAGGGGGAGGGGGGGGGGGGCAACGGCTCCGTTCCTCGAATAAGGTACGCGGGTTGGGCGTTAATTCGGGTTTGAAAATACTGCGTGCTGTGTACGAATCACGTTCTATTATTCTGAAAACACGTTTTATTTACTTTCGTCATCTCCTCAGAATGTTCCATTACCCGGGTGCCAGGCCTGTCGAAACCGCGCTGTAGCGTAGGTAGTCTAGAGACCTGTTGCCGTCGGTCTGTGTGAATACCGTGTGGCGAGGAGCGTGCCTCCCCTGTTCTGAACAGCATGCCCACTGTCCACCCCTGCGCAGCTAGAGGAGCAGCTAGCGGTGCTGCACCAGGCCACCGAGCGCATGGAGAAGCGACGCTCCGCTTCGCCAGCACCCGCCAAAGCCAGCCAGGTGAGAGCCAGGGTTAAGTCGCGACCCAGGTCAGTGGGAGTCAGCGCAGAGAGCGTCAGGTCCCGGGTCCGTGACCCAGGCCCGTGTCGTTGCTGACCGGCCTTCGATGTCTGCAATAGCTTCAGACACCAAGCTGCAGCTTTGCGTCGATTTTAGCGGTATCGCTTTCTCTAACCGAGACACTTCGAACGAACGCGTCTCGGTCAAATTGACTCTAAGAATTGGTGTTGAAGGATGTGGTGTTGAAGGATTGCACTGATACATGCGCATTGAACATCCTACTGCTTTAGGTATTACTTAATGGTGTCATCATTCATCCCTCTACAAGAGGTAAAATGTTGGCACCTCGTAGTTATAGAGGAGAAGGTACAGTTCCGATCCAAAGTGTTGCTAGATGTTACACTGTAGGGCGTAAGCTGTTTCTAAGTTGTATTTTGGATGATTATGTACCGATACGTTTTTTTTCTTCTTTCAGGTCGGAAAGGTGAACTCCCTGGCACCATCAGTGGCAAAAGGTAATAAATATTGTCGCTTGCAATGCTTGTGTAGTATTTTGTCTATCTTCTTCGAGTATGCGATATCATAGACCTCTGCACTGTACTTACACCTGACCTCTGTGCCTACCTGTGGCGTAACAGAGGTATACTCGTATTGTTGTGGATCAGCTGCCGCTGTTGACGATCGGCCGTCGCGCGCCGATCCGGTGACCCAGTTTTGTCGATCAGCTGATCGTAATTTGTCGGCCGGCCGCCAGAGGCGCTGTTTGTCCTTCTCGCGACGGACCTGTGTGGCGGCGGGCGGCCGGCTTGTGTGGCCGAGAGTTTTGAGCATTAGTAAGCGGTTACAGTGCTACCTTCGTGTTTAAATTAAGTTCAATAAAGTTCAAGTAATCGTAACATTCAGCGGTGGGATTATAACCGGCGCCGCGTGCCGCAGTCGGCGTGAGCGAAACCGATCAGTGTGCCGAAGATCATCGAAGATGGCGTCGGCCGGCAGCAGGAAGAGCGTTAGCCGGACGTGACGTCACAGGGAAGCTTCGGGACTATTCCGCGGGTGGCGCCACCGGTCAGGTGTGTCATGGCGGCGCCCAGTGTGATGATGTAAACAAACTGAGTGAACGGATACCGGACGGATAATCTGTGTGATACGGGACCGGTGATGGATAACTCGGTGGACACGAGTGCCGGGGCGACTGGGGCACTGAGCCTGCCCCTCCCCGTGTTCGAGTATGCCGAACCACGGCGTTTCTTCAAGCAGTTTCGGCGTTATGCGAGCTTGAAAAACCTGTCGGGCGTGGTGGCCCTGGACTTGATCTGTTATGCCCTTGGCTCGTGCAGGCGGGCGGCCTGGGTGGCCGACCGGGTTGAGGCAGAAGTACAGGCTGCTGAACGGGATGCTACAGTCAGTGCTGCTGAACAAAAGGTGCTGCATCTCCTGACGCCGGAGGTGATGAAGGGGCAGATCCTTCAAGGGCTGGACCAGCGTCGTCTGCAGCCAGGCGAGACTCCGCGGGAGTACGTAGAGGCGCTGAAGAGTCAGATTCAGCAGGTCATGCCAGAGCTGACAGCCGAGTCTCTGGACCGCATGACCATCGTACAGGCGATTAAGGGTGCGCCAGAGGTCTGGTCGCACAAGCTGGGAGAGGGCGACCTGTCCTCGCTGGACCAGCTGGTGACTCACATGACTCTGCTCCATGGCAAGCAGAGGTCAGCAGCGAGGCGCTGCCAGGAGACTGGAAGATCTGTGAGTCGAAAGTGTTATTCGTGTGGCCAGATGGGACATATTGCCAAACAGTGCAAAGGAGGGAGCCGGTCAGGCGGCTCGAAGGGCATCAAGTGCTATAAGTGCGGAGGTGTGGGGCACATCAGTCGATACTGTGCCAGTGGTGGTAACCGAGGTGGTGCCATGGGGAGTGCCAGTGGTGGCACCAGTGGTGGTGCTGGCACCAGTGGTGCAGGACCAGGAGCTGTGACGGCCAACAGGCGAGTGGTTGTCGGTTCGACGTTGAAGCTGGACGTGACGGTGAATGGACGGCTAGTGCAGGATGCAGTCGTGGACAGCGGCAGCGAGCGGACGCTTCTGTCGCGATCGACGGCCGACAGGTGTCAGCTGCAGCTGCGACACAGCCGAAAGGCTGTGGTGGGAGCTGGACAGGAAAGTCTCCATGTTCACGGAGCTGCAGATGTGGTTCTGCATGTGCCGGGCACTGCAG
Organism: Amphibalanus amphitrite; assembly: GCF_019059575.1. Classification (NCBI taxonomy): domain Eukaryota; kingdom Metazoa; phylum Arthropoda; class Thecostraca; order Balanomorpha; family Balanidae; genus Amphibalanus; species Amphibalanus amphitrite. The sequence goes on along the minus strand of NW_024882340.1, from coordinate 59,523 downwards.
GTGAGGTGACCATGGAGGTCCTGGTCGCCGAGTGCAGTGACTGTGTGCTACTCGGCACAGACTTTCTAAAGGCGGCTGAAGTGGCTGTCAACTTCAGTACCGGTGTGCTCTCATGTTTTGGACAGGAGGTTAGAGAGCCGGCCGCCACCGTGTGCCGGTGTGTGGTGACAGATGGTGCGGTGGAGGACTTCGAGGACAGTCTGGACGAGGAGGTGATGCCGTTCCTGGACCAGGTGAAGACACAGGCTGACCTGTCTCACCTGTCAACAGTGGATCAGGAGAAGCTGAAAGCGGTGCTGGACCAGTCGGACGTGTTCAGCTCGCCAGGGCAGCTCGGACGAGTCACAGCTGTCGAACATCGCATAGAGCTGATGGAGGAGCCGCGGAAAAAGAAGCCGTACCCGATTCCGCCGGCTCTACGAGAGACTGCCAACCAGCAGATCGCGGACATGCTGTCAATGGGCGTGATACGGGAGTGTGCCAGCCCGTACGCGAGCCCGGTGCTTCTTGTAAAGAAGAAGGGAAGCAAGAGCTTTCGAGTATGTACTGACTTCAGGGAGCTGAACCGCTGCACCGTGAAAGACTCTTTTCCTCTACCTAGGATAGAGTCGCTGCTGGCGTCGATCGGTCCCAAATGCCGTGTCTTCTCGCAGCTCGATCAGAAGGCTGCGTACTGGCAAGTGAAACTGGACGAATCGGCACAAGAGAAGACAGCCTTCGTCACCGATCAGGGGCAATTCTGCTACCAAGTCCTGGCCTTTGGTATGTGCAATGGACCGGCAACGTACCAGCGGATGATGACGACGGTGCTGAAGGACCTGCTGCACCAGTCAGTGGTCGTGTATCTGGACGACGTACTCATCTTCACGGAGACTCTAGAGCAGCATGTCGCTGTTCTGAGGGAGGTGTTCGAGCGGCTCGAGCGGAGCGGGATCCGCCTGAACCCCCAGAAGTGCCGCTTCGCACAGTCTGAGGTCACGTTTCTGTCTCACGTGATCTCTGAGGGGTGTATCCGGCCGGCGTACGACAACGTGGCTGCGATCACGGCCTACAAGAGGCCGAGCAGCGTGAAGGAGGTGCTGCGATTCGTGGGGATGGCGGGCTACTTCCGTCACCTGATTCCTCACTTCAGTGTGCGCGCGGTGGGTCTGACTGACCTGACTCGCCGGCACTCGTTCGAGTGGACGGAGGCAGCAGAGCGGAGCTTCCAGGATCTCCGGAAGGCGGTGGCTGCCTTCCCTGTGGTCCGGCCGCCGGACCCGGAGCAGCCGTTTCGGATCACGACCGATGCGTGCTCGCGCGGCTGGGGCGCGACTCTGAGCCAGTGTGATGGTGATGGCGAGTATGCAGTCGCCTTCGCTTCGGGAAAATGGACGGACTGTCAGTCGCGCTACACGACGACTGAGCACGAGCTGCTCGCTGTGATTCGGGCCGTGACCAGGTTCCGATGGTACGTCCTCGGGACTGAGTTCGTCGTCGTGACGGACCACCAGGCGCTCAAGTGGCTCTGGAGCCTAAAGGATCCGTCTGGTCGGCTGGCTCGCTGGGTCATGGAGTTGTCCCAGTATGACTTTACGGTGGTTCACCGACCGGGGACTGCGATTCCCCACGCGGACGCACTGTCCAGAGACTGTGGTGATGGTGACAGTGCTGGCTGTGTGCCAAAACAAGGACTGTCTGGTGATGCTGGCTGTGTGCCAAAACAGGGACTGTCTGGTGACCGTGCTGGCTGTGTGCCAAAACAAGGACTGTCCAGTGTCAGTGTTGGCTGCGTGCCAAATGGTGACTCGTGTGAGCTGGCCGAAGGTGACGTGCCGGCGACGGTCCGAGCTGTGGAGCTGAAAAGCTCGGCGGCTGACGAAGCTGCTGTCGGGGCGGAGGCGACGTCTAGCCGGCTCAGCCTGCCAGAGCTGCAGCCGGCGACGCGGGAGGACCCGGTGCTGTCAGTTGTCATGGACTGTCTACGGACTGGGAGCACGAACGATGCGAGACTTGGTGACGTCGGTGCGTTCTATATGCGTGATAGAGACAGCCTGTTTGTTCGTGATGGCCTCGTGTACCGACAGACCATTTCAGACCGTGAGCCGCAGATAATCGTGCCGTTAAGCATGCAGAGTCACGTGATACGTCTTGCTCACGATGTGCCAATGGCGGCGCATTTCGGGTTGAAGCGTACGATGAGTCAGATCACGCGTCATTACTACTGGCATAACCTGAAAGTGACCGTGCGCGACTACTGCCGTGCATGTCTCGGATGCGCGCGGGTGAAAAGGCCGAACCGTTCTCACCGAGAAGGTGTAGGTAGTGTACCTGTCGTAGGGGAGCCGTTCTCCCAGTGGTCGGCAGATATTCTTGGACCACTACCTTGTTCAGATGCTGGGAACAGGTACGTTCTAGTCGTGTCGGACTTGTTCACGAAGTGGGTGGAGACCTATTGTATTCCTGACCAGAAGGCCACGACCGTGGCCGACTGTTTCGTGGAGCTCTTTGCTCGTTTTGGAGTGCCGAAAAGCATTTTGACAGATCAGGGCACGAACTTCGAAAGCGCGCTAGTTAAGCGGATTTGTGAGCTATTGGGGATCCAGAAGCTACGATGCACGTCGTACCATCCACAAACGAATGGTCAAACCGAGCGGTTCAACCGCACTCTGTGCGATATGCTCACCCATTATGTGAGTGAGAACCAGGCTGATTGGGACCGGTGGGTCAGTGTGTGTGTGTCAGCCTATCGGTTCTCACAGCACACCACGACAGGATATTCGCCGTTCGAGTTGGTATATGGTGTTTACCCGCGTGTGCCCGTTGTGAGTGAGATCATTGATGACGCAGATAAGCTGCAGTGTGACACTTACGCGAATTATGTGAGTGACCTGAAGCGCCGTCTCGAGGTGGACCGCGACCAGGCCCATCAGTCACTGCAGGACAGCCAGTCGCGCTCGTCTGTGGCTGGAACGAGTGACATTGAAGTAGGCGATACGGTGATGCTAAAAGTGCAGGCAGTGAAGCGTGGTAAGAGCAGGAAACTGTCCGCTCGTTTTACTGGACCATATGTAGTCGTCAAAGTGCAGCGACCTGATTATAGGATTAAGCGGGGACGAAAGCAGGTGCTTGTGCATGGTAGTAACCTGAAGAAAGTAGAAAGTTCTGTGCGGGACGATTCAGAACGGGCGACATGTGTGACGGTTCCTGTCACTGTCAGTGTGTCTGACGAGGAACCGGACCTCGGTGCCTGTATTCCGCTGTTAGGTCGGACCGCTGTCGGGCCATTGCTGGCGGTCCGCTCCGATGAAGTTTCCGGTCGTGTGGACTCGCCGAGTAGCGCTGAAAGTGAATGTGCTCTGTCGGACTCGGATAGTTCGGATTCGGAGCCGGACGGAACTCCCATCCGTCCGCCAACTGCTGTTAGCCGCTATGGCCGCCCAGTGCGACGCCCGCAACCGTATTCGCCAGGTTAGGCCCTCGGGTGTGCACCTGTGACCTAGGTGTCCGTACTTTTTGAAGGGGAGGATGTTGTGGATCAGCTGCCGCTGTTGACGATCGGCCGTCGCGCGCCGATCCGGTGACCCAGTTTTGTCGATCAGCTGATCGTAATTTGTCGGCCGGCCGCCAGAGGCGCTGTTTGTCCTTCTCGCGACGGACCTGTGTGGCGGCGGGCGGCCGGCTTGTGTGGCCGAGAGTTTTGAGCATTAGTAAGCGGTTACAGTGCTACCTTCGTGTTTAAATTAAGTTCAATAAAGTTCAAGTAATCGTAACAGTATGAAATACCGGAAATACCATATAGTAAACACTCCTCACTAAGTACTGCTTCTTCACCGGGCTTGTGGCTATCGACAGGTGCCAAAGCTGGCGGGCCTGCGAGACCTCCAGAGCCGGACAGGGCAGCGCACGAGTTTCAGGCGGCGGTGAAAGACATCACGGCCATGATTGACGAGCTGCGGCTGACCCACTCGACCCTGATGGAGGAGAAGGAGCGCGGCCGCTCCAAAGGCATCCGCCAGCAAAACTACCGACGGTGAGCGGGCCCACTGCTGGTCGCAGTGCAGCGTGCTGCTGACTGACGAGACTTGATAGGCTTGCATGGTGTATAGGCGTAATAAAAAAGCGTTTAAACACGATGATAAAAGTGTACCTTTAGGGTCACTAACATAAATGAAACTTCACTCGTTTTCTTTCCTTTTTGTAATGAACTTTACACGGATGACCTTGATTACTTGTGACTTGCTTTCGTGGGTTCAGCATACCTATATTGCTAAATCTCTATGATACTTATCAATGCTGACTGCCTGCGAGTAAAACTTTCACAGCTGCCCACCTCTGGCACACATTTCGCGGGTTTCACATCCGTTTCTCGGCACCACTCCTCAGCCGCAGCCGTGCCGTTGGCATTGTGACCCGAGTCGTGACCCCTGACGGCGCTGTTGGACAGGTCGGCCTCGATGGGCGACACGCTGTCCGAGGAGGGCTCGGAGACCCCCCGTCGCGCCGGCCGCTCGGCCTACCCCGCCCCGCCGGCCTCGCTGGTTTTGTCGGCACAGCGGCGCGGTGCCAGCCTGGGACGCAAGTCGCTCTCCATGGGCCTGCGCGGCGACTCCCAGGTGAGACGCCGCTGCTGAGTCTGTCCGTCTGCCGCCGCGCAGGAGGGCGTTGACCCACTTTTTTTGCCAGCATGATATGCATTTCCAATGGCGTGCCGCCATCGCTGAATGCTCACGTCTGCAAGTCATCCCCGGAGGCGGCTCTAGGGATGTGAAGGTCATACCTCACCGAGTTCGCGTGTCTCGTCCGTGCCAGGCATGGTACAGACGCCGCCATCAACCTCACGCTACGTTCTGGTCGGTACTGTGTGATGATAACCTGCCGTCTCACTGTCTCAGGACTCGATCTACGAGCACGATGAGGGCTCGATGGAGTCCCTGGATCCCTACACGTACACCACTCTGCCCAGGAAGAAACTGGAGCGTGACATCAGCATTGACCGGTCAGTGTCCTGCGAGGTCACTGACACTTAGTGTTCCCAATCCATATCAGCGACTCCAGACGGCTGGCACTTAATGAGAAGCTCACAGTACTAAGATCAAGCCTAATGATGGAGAGGAGTCGAACCAACCAACGCATTTACATAAGCTCCACCGTTGGTTTTTGGATAGGTATCATGATCAAGCTTGGTATAGCATGGTATAGCCATAGAATGTAATTCTCATGATTTGCTTTTCTCAGTGTCTTTTTCCCCTGTTCTAATAAATGTTTATTATTATTATTTATTTGAGCTTAGACTTGAGTTAGGTAAGAACCCCCCCCCCCCAGTTTAGTTAAGCTCTCATACCAAAGTACTAAGCGTTGTGAGAAAGATCCTCATGATGATTATAACCATTTTTTAAGTGACCGAATCCTCAATTGAGCCTGAATATAACGACAAATAACAAAATTCGGCTCATTTAAACATCGATTTTGTCATCCAAAAGATTAAAGATCCGCGAACCCGAACCTAAAAAGATCCTGATACCCGAATTTTGTTATTTTGTTATGATATTCAGGGTTAATTGAGGGATTATGTCACTTAGAATTTGCTTGTAGGCTCTCATACCTTCGAACTCCACGTCGCCTCGTTTCTGTACCGCAGCGTGTCGACTGGATCCACACAGAGTGAAATTATCTCCGGGGTGAACCCCATCAAGAAAAAGAAGGGGCTCAAGTCCCTACTGAAGGGTCTGGGACGTTCGAAAAGTATCGAAGACTCGGACACGGGACAGACTATCGCCGGAGCCGGACTGCAGGTGGGTGGATACGTCCTGAAATTTATTGCTATAAAACCATGGATATAGTTTTTCTTCTTCTTCTTTTTTATTAGCGATCATACCAAATCAAATTTAGATAGGGAGTAAATTAGGGCGACTGACTAAAAGGGACTGACTGGGGTCTGACCTGTGGGCTGATTATGGGCTGGCTTGTGGCCTGACCTGTGGACTGACTTATGGACAGGCTTGTGGGCTGACCTGTGGGCTGACCTGTGGGCTGACCTGTCAACTGACCTTTGGCCTGACCTGCGTTTGTCACCAGGCAATGGCCACCGGAATGCAGGGCTCCGGATCGGATCTATCCGACATTAGCGCCAGCATTCAGGAGAAGGAGAAAAAGGGGCTCAAGGGAAAGTTCAGCAAGCTGTTCAAGACGCCGCCACCGTCCCGGTCGCAGAGGTACGAGCAGGGCCCGTGCGGCGGGGAACCAGTGGTACAGTGTGCGCTTTGAGCTTGACGTGCTTAGTCCATATGACTAGTTATACCCTACCTACTAAGCTGCTTCAACATACCCTCTTCAAGAGTGTCATCCAAACCGTTCATAACCAGTCATGTTTTAAAAGTTTGTTATTTTGTATTTTGTCGTTAACCCTTCTAAGGTATACATGCTGATTAAGTAAACCCAAGTATATTACCGACTAATTAAGCAGTCAACTATTCAGTAGAATTTGACATAGATTCCTTCTGTGTTGCGAGAATATCACTCATCCTCACTTTGACAAATAGTGATTTTTTACGTACTGCATGCCACCCCTTTACATGACTAGTGTGAACAGTAAGTCTGTGTAGTTTATGTAACTACTCCGTTGATTGGCTGCCATGAGATGAAGGTTAACTGTCTTTCCAGGTGTTATGTGTCCCCTACCTGGCATCGCAGCTTACACAATGGCTTAGACCAGATAGACGAGGTAAAACCCATAGCCTATTAATCGGATCCTTTTCACTGCCCAAGCATGAGCGACGCCATGCATGACTTGTTCTGCGGTCGTGTTTGTTGGTGTTTTATCAAATATCAGCATCTAACATCTAACGCCTGTTTGGCCACTCGCTCAGTCTCTTGACCAAGAGGCAAACTATGCCTGACATGTTTGTCAACATTGGAACTGGTGAACATACATAGAGGCCGGTGGCGCTGATGCGCCTCCTTGGACCAGAATTGGAAAACGCGAAAACGCGAACGCAACAGAATGGTATGAAAATGAATGCACCGACTGGTGTGATTGGGACAGGAACTATGCACGCGCAATGAATTCTTTTTCTTACTGAAGGTGGATCTCCACATTAATCTCATCTGCTTTCAAGCATTACCATTCCTCCAATTCTGGCCCAAGGCAACGCACGAGCACTGTCGGCATCTATACATAGTGATTACCTACCTGCGCAGTTTGGTAAACACTTGCCTTGTGTCTACAGTCAACCTATCGGCTAGCTCAGCCAGAACAAATCGATGGATTTGTCTTTCTGATTAACCTGCTGAACATTTGCGCCGAGTGGGAATTTCCATCGGCTTCGACTGCAGGAAGCGTTTAGGACTCATCTAAACGTTGCTTGTTTTTCTTTTTATCTCTGTAATTTCATCTCTCTCTCTCTCTCTCTCTCTCTCTCTCTCTCTCTCTCTCTCTCTCTCTCTCTCTCTCTCTCTCTCTCTCTCTCTCTCTCTCTCTCTCTCTCTCTCTCTCTCTCTCTCTCTCTCTCTCTCTCTCTCTCTCTCTCTCTCTCTCTCTCTCTCTCTCTCTCTCTCTCTCTCTCTCCTCTCTCTCTCTCTCTCTCTCTCTCTCTCTCTCTCTCTCTCTCTCTCTCTCTCTCTCTCTCTCTCTCTCTCTCTCTCTCTCTCTCTCTCTCTCTCTCTCTCTCTCTCTCTCGGCGTCATCGTTGCTGTGGCAGCATTGAACGCGGCCCACGGGACAGCGCCAGTGCCACGGCGGCCCGGGACGCACCCCCGGCGGCTCCTGCACGACGCAGCAAGGCCTCGCCGAGCCCGGAGACGCGGCCCAAGAATCCACTGAACGCCAGGGCCCCTCCGGCGCCGGCTATCGTGAGTAGTGGGCAGAGTCACTTTCTCGCAGCTGCCGGTGAGCGCCCGTTGCGGACGCTTGTCCTGGATCTCCTACCGGGAAATTGAGGGCGGTCGGAGGTCTACGAAAGTGTCTTGCGCCGTCTGGCTGCTTTTATCGATTGTAAACCAGTTGCGATATTACGATTGATGAAATGTGTACCCGTTCTGTAACGGCCGATAGCGTTTTTGTGTCAGGAATGGTCACTGGTCAGTGTTGTTGTATGCAAAATATCCTAACATTGTTACACCCCCCTGTATAGAGAAGTGCTCGTTCCCAGGTGTATGGTCAATAGATATTTTGCTGTTCCTATCAACAGTTTAATTATTTGCAAGTGTCGTAGATGTTGACAATACTTGTATACCTGCCCAACCTTCTCCCATCATTCATGAAGATTTGTTTTCAATCCACCATTACTTGTGTTTTTATGCGTGTTGTTTGTACTACTTGTAGGTGTTGTTCAGTAAGGAAGACCAGGCTGCTCTGTGGACCTCCAATCCCATCCCTTATTCGTGTCAGTCTCAGTTGTTTTGGTATCCATACATGTAACTCTGTCCTTCATTCCATAGTGATATTCGGGGATGTGCGCTAGAATCAGGAATAACGGAAACATGACAACAAATGTGACAAAACGACAACCAATGACAAAATGACAACAATTGCTTTTCACTTATGGATAATGCCATCCCATCAGACACCTTTGACTGACTACGAAGTAAGCGAAAAAGTCCTCTGCTCTCGGGCTTTGTGGCATACCAATTTACGACATGGTATTTCGATTTGAATATGCTTACTCATGCAGGACAGGGATCGGACAGTGATAATTTAGGAAAAGCTGCCGATATGAAATTCTGTGACACTTCGTGAGTTGTTGTTTTCCTCCATATTTTCCCCGGATTCTAGCGCACATGCCCTATTCGTCTTACTTCGTATAACTTTCGTTGTTTTTCTAGAACAAATCAAACACGATTCATTAGTGAATCTGTTCTAGTATGGTTCCAGTGTTATGTTGGTCTTCCTATTGCATGATAAGATCTTCGTTGTTTTCAGACTGTAACTGCATCCTCTCATACGTCAAGGCCCCTTAAAAGATGATCAGGTACATAATCAGTGTTGGTGTCACTCACTCGCTATCATTAAATTGAAATAACTTTTAACTGTGGTTTGGCGTACTCATGCATGTCTTTATCGTATGCATTTTGTAGATGTTTGTCTAAAAAGCTGCACCGGCTGATGTGTAAGTACTGACACATCACTGCAATCGCGTAACAGTGATATTTTTTCGAGAGATGATTACGAATGTTACCTTTTGTGTGTCGTGCTCCATATGTGCGGTTCGCAGGAGGCTAAGTAAGTTTTCAGGAGCTGTAGGTATAGAGCGGACCTAACGCTTATCATTAGAGGAGGATTAAATGATGTATATGTCAAGAAGCAAATTTTATTGCATGCTACTAAACAACTTCCTATTGAATAGAATAGACATTAGGTTTTTACCAAACCAGCCGCCTGAACGGCCGGGACATAGCTGCTTTACTGATGTCTTCGTCGCTGGTCTAAAATATTTTAGGTGATCCATGTGCAGCACTTTTGGGGTTAATGTGTGTATAGTTTTTGTTGACTTGTGTCAACAGCTAGTTTTCTTCTCACTTCAAATAGTACTCATCTCAATCATTGGCGGGTGCAGAAAAGTGTTAGTGGAGCCTGCGTGGAGCATACTGCCTACATTTTTCTGAATTCAAAAACTTGGGTGTTTTTTCGTGTAGATATTACTTATATTGCGATTCAAAATGAAACGTCGCAGTTGAATTGTTGATAAGAATTTTTCTTGCTTAAAAAGCCGGCATTTTTCATCATGATTCCAGATGATATACATACGGCGGCCATATGCATTGAATATCTCCTGAAACCGCCGGCGATTTCAATGAGATACACTCGACATCGAGTGACCCAATGCTCATCAGAATATACTCGTACGTATTCGTCGGGTGAACCCTGGCGAGTTGTTGATTGTGTGAGTACCTGACCGAGTGCTGTGCGTTCCAGCAGATCAACAGCCAACCGTTCACCCGCGCACCGCTCGGCGTTCCCGGAAGTGCCCTGAGCGCGTCGCGATCGTCCCCGACCGGAGACGCCAGGACGGCAGCTCCCAAACCGTCCCTGGGTCCAGCCTCCTTCAGCCAAGCGCGCGCCATGTTCCAGTCGTGATCGCAGTGGGGTCACAGCAGCAAAGGGACAGTGTCAGTGTGGAGCCGCGGCCTCCTGGCAGACTCTGAGGTTCGAGTGGCCGCCTGGACATGAGGCTGTCGTTGCCTTGCCACGTCGCGGTTCCCGAGTGAACGTGTTGCAGTTGTCGCAGGTGAAAGTTATGCCGCAGAGATTTGGCAGAAAATGAGGACTGTGCGCGTACCAGACATCAGTGTCTGTCAGTGATGGTTGGTCGCAATGTTTCCGACCGTGCGATTGTTACTTGGTGCCCGTTATTGGACAATGTTGCATAAGGAAACAACACGTCCCGTACTGAATTGGTTATCATTTGTAGCTACCCAAACAAACCCAAACATGCGTCATTCAGACCGAGTGAGGAGCTCTGGATTGTTCTCCCTCCAGCCGGCTGCCACGCGTAGCTATTGCCAGGTGTGGAGTATGATGCACGACAACACGATGTATGATGATATGATGATGTAGCAGAGACGCGGGCAGTCGCAGCTCTCGGGCATCTCTCGTATGTTCCCCCGCCGCTCCCGACACCGCTGCTCAACTGGAGGGACGAGCGACGACGGCATGCCGACCAACATGTTCGCGACCCGGCCCCACAGACTAGTGCCCCTCTGCGGCGGCCAGTCGACGCAGCGAGGCGACCCGTACAAGGGTGGGATATAGGCAAGGGTGGCTGTCATCAGTGCCAAATGAATGAATGCAATGTCGGCAAGGGGCTGATGCTCGGTGCTGGAACATTAGGGAAAGTGTAATGAATAGGAAACGGCATCTGAATCTGCTGCCCAGCGCGGTATGTGGATCTTAATACACAGCTACTATGTTTCCCTACAGCTGGTTTCTGAATAGCAGGTAGGAGATGGGAAACGTGTGTGTTGGCGTGGATCGGAAGAAGGAACATTCGAGAACTCTTGCTATTCACCATCAATGAGGCCTATCATCTGAAAATGGAACGTTAAGCAAAATACATTAAGTTATGTGGCAGCGGACCTGGACACCAATAGGTTAAAACAGCGCTTGCTACGTTTTTTTTTAAGATAGGCTATATGTACATAGGAGCGAAGAGTAGCACCCTATCCCTCAATCAGCATACCAACTACGCTTGAGCACACGCTAAGCTAACAAGTATAATGACCGCGAGTGAACAATTGAGCTCCACGAATATCTAAGAGGGTGCACGCCAACTTCGAGTTACGTCTATTGGTGACGAGTAGACTCGACAGTAACAATATGCTAGATTTGGACTATTGCACATTCATTACACTCCAACGCGGCGTGTGGCATAAATGCGCCACAGTCAACACGCCATGCTGCGCGGATTGCTGACAGCGTGGAATAAGCCATGACCCTGAGTGTGAATGAAGTACCCATTTAGGTATTCCTACTAAATAGCCCTTTTTACGGCCAAATAAAGACATAGTGTGCACATTTTATTAATAATGCAACCGATATCGATAGTTCGCCAGAGACAGACTGCGCCGTACTGTCGAAATCGCCTGCACTATCGCTAAAATGTTTGCACCATGCCGCCTGAATTGGGCGTAAAAAGGTGCAGTTGCCTCATTCGAAGTGCCTGCCCCGAGGTTCTACATCATGAACTCAACTATGAATATTGGGTTATCGGAACTCACTCTAACATTGGTAATCACCAGAGGAATAAGAGACGGTCGACAACACAGGGCTACCGTTGCTTGAGTATGACTTCATCGAAGCTAATGACTTCAACGAAGCTGACAAAAGTTCAGTCTCTGCTGTGCTCACACACTTACCTAGACATACATATCTATACGTCCTAGGCTACATATTTCAAAATTTGGTGCAGAGGAGATGTATGCGTTTTTTTTGGTTTCAAGATAAGGATTGCAGCCTGAATACCCCCAGCTGTGAAACCAAACCAACAGCTGTCAGATGTCAGAGCGACCCAGCTGTCATTCTATGACCGAATGCACCCCGATCCAATGGAGTATGTACATATCTGTAGGCGAAGGCGAGGGTACTCAGGCTGCATCGAAAGCACAGTTTACTTAATGCCTTACCTAATATCTGGAGTCTAATTGTACCAGCGTAGACCTCGTACCCCAACTGGCTACGGCGCTGCCGTATGCGCACTGCACGATTATGAGCTATGCTCCGGGGCAGCTCTCACTGCTACTGTGGTGAAAAGTGGGGACTCGTATGTAAGCTTGTCAAACTCGCGCTAGTAGAAAGTACCGCGATCCAGCGCTGCCGCTACACATACCCGTGGCTGACACCGTGTAGTAAATTTACATGCAGCGTAACTTACGTCACTGGACCTGGCTATCATATCCGAAAACACAGTGCAATGCAATCTATTCGGGTATCGCATCCGATTCTTGAAACTAGTCATGCAATGCACAGACCTCAAACCACCGTTTACATTGACTCATGTTACTGGCAGACAGGTTTTGCGGTGAGTGTCGCTACCCACGACACCATCACCGCCACCATAATATTGACATTAGCGCGTTACGACATTGTCTCGCGTCACATGTCGCGTTCGCCCGGCAAGTCTGGAAGCGAAAGTTGCTGGGTGCTCGCTGGCGCGTGGCCATCCGAACGGCATCGGTGTGCGGCGCCGATCTGGGCGCGGCGGAGCTGGTGATTTCGCCGGAGCTGCTGTACCGTGGACGGAGAGCGGATCTCCTCTCCCGTCGTCAGCAGTACGCCGCCCCGGCAGTCAGTCGCGCGAACCTGCACAGTCTGCCGTGCTCAGGACGTGCTGGAGACAGTGTGAGCTGATGGAGCTGCGTGGGTCGCGTCTGACACTGGTGCTGCTTCTAGTGAGTGCCGTGTGCTGTGAGAGAGTCCCGGAGCCGGCTGACACCGGAGGGGCTAGAAGAGAGACCCGCCACGCCCCCCTGCCGCCCTGGCGACGGCCACACCCGCCGCCGCCCCCGCCGCCGCCGCGGCCTGGCCAGCGTGGCCTCCAACCGAGACCTGAAGAGACGGCGGCGCTGCACCCGCTACATCCGCTGAGGCTCTACAGCCACCGCGACGGACCCCACGTGCACCCGGCACCCAGACCCGGACCGCCGAAAGGGCAGGACTTCCAGCTGGGACCGCCGCACGGACCGGACTTCCAGCTGGGACCGCCGAAAGGGCAGGACTTCCAGCTGGGACCGCCGAAAGGGCTGGACTTCCTGCCCGGACCGCCGAAAGGGCAGGATTTCCGACCGGGACCGCCCCACAGTGGGCCGGATTTCCGACCCGGACCGCCCCCCAGGCCGGAATTTGGACCGGGACCGCCACTCTCGTCGAACTTTCGGCCCGAGCGGCCACATGACGAGAAGTTCCGATCGAAACCGCCACACGGACAGGAACCAGGGCCGAGTTTGCAGCAGCAAGACGAGTTCGGTTTCGGTTTCGGTGATTCTAGCCTGTCTCAACAGCAGCGCGATGAATATCAGGGATCGCATCAGCCGGACTTTCATTCAGAGCGTGAGTACATGACTTTTTATGCCTCCCTGTATTCTCGCTGGTCAAACATGAGTTGTGGTATGACAGTTTGACGTTTGTGAAAAGCGATATATATGTGTTCACATTATCGCTTTTCACAAACATGAGTTGGCTTCTTATTCATCCGCACATCATTTTCATTATGCGTCGTGGTAGGCCAATCATTTTGTTCCCTTTTTTGCTACCCCATCCCCATGGCGCCGTGAATGTTATTTGTCCTGAATACCTACGGCTATGGTGAATAAGCGATTATTAATTGTAACAATTTGTCATCTTTCATGCATTTTCCATTGCCGGAAAAGCACTTGATCATACACATAAGGCGTTCTCTTCTCATCCCCTCCCCTCCCCCCTCCAGTTCCACTAGCACATGATGGCCCTCTTTTACTAATTTATTTTTTTATTTTTTGTTGCACACTTTCATTGCGCCATTGGTACGGACATCACCGGTACGAGACGCAGCGGTAAGAAGCTATATAATGACCTGAGGTCAGTGGTCTAGCCTCCAGAGAAAAAAAAAATGAAAGTGCTGTTCAGAAGTAAAAATGCATTGTGTAAAAATAATAACCAACATTTTGGTTTCATTTTCTTAACCGAATCGCAAAAAGAATCGTTCAATAACTTTTTGGCTGAGTCAGACGTGAATCATTCCCTTTTCTGTGTTTTTTTTTTCTTTGAATCGAAAGCAATCAATTCACCAATTTTTTAAGGAAGGAATCAAACGGTGATTGAATCGAATAAAACCAAATGAATAAATGATTGAATCGACCCAAAAAGGTGAATCAATAACCAGTCTGCTTTGACCTGACCTTTACCTGAGGTCAGCGCTCGAAGTTGATCCCACCCAAACAAAAAGTATACACTCAAAACTCAAATGATTCCTTTTTTGGTGTAAATGGGGTGTGGTCTAAAACGATACCCACTTTACGCCCTACTTAGACCAGAAGAACACCATCTTAACCCTATCGAAACACCAAACATACACCCTGTACACCTGTCGAACACCGTTCATACACCCCTCTTGCACCCTTTTAACACCACCAGTAAACCTATATGACACCCGTATCATACCCACTTGCACCGGGTTTACACCCCCTGAACCAGCTTTATGCCACATTTGCACCTTATGTGCACTCTTTTTACTCTTGTGCTACACCACTTTGCACCCATTTTACTCCTGTTCTACACTCCCTTTGCACCTATTTTACTCCTGTTGTACACCCCCTTTGCACCCATATTTCTCCTGTTCTACACCCCCTTTGCACCCATTTTACTCCTGTTCTACACCCTCTTTGCACCCATTTTACTCCTGTTCTACACTCCCCTAGCACCCACGGTACACCCGGCTAGCACCATCCATGCACCACTCCCCACCTTTTTCATTCGCAGACCCGTCACCAAAGTCAGCCAGCTGGTGCAACATTTATTACAACGAAACTTAAAACGAAACGCATAACGAAACTTAGCGCATACGAAACTTAGCGCGGCCGCCCAGCCGCGGTGGCCGACTATGACGAACAGTTTCAGTCTATCTTGAAGGAACTGCTGGTCTTGGATGTCGGCCGGGGGCCGCTCAGTGGCTAGGAGTAGCACTCTGATTTCTTGGCGGTCCCTTGTTTGATAGTTCTCGTTGATAAGCCTCTGTTGAGAGAGGTAGTTCCGCCACTGCTGGTTGAACTCGGGCGGCGGGAGCACCAGCGGAGGTGGGCCGTCCATGGGGCGCTGAGAAGCCGAACCCGGCCGAGGTGTCGAGTCTGGTTGCGATGGCTGGGCAGCGCGGCCCGGCCGGGGCGGCTGTTAAAGAGTCGCCAATCGGCGGGCGAGCTGTTCCAGCTGGTCGTCACCCAGAAGCACCGGCTGGGTGGGCCTCGTGCCCCCGGCACCGCCTTCGGATCGATCCAGCTCGAGCTGTAGCTGGCGAGCCACCTGGCTGCTGGTGTTCCTCGACGGCGTGTCGGCTGCTGAGAGTCGTTGGCGCGATGTTGAGGGCGTACCTGGGCGGTTGTTGCCCATCCGTTCCTTGGAAGGGCAGAATCTGGCCGCGGGTAGGCACCGTGGTGCGTCCCGCTAGGCCAGAGGGAAATCCTGCGTCGCACTCCGCACTCACAGCCCACTTAATAGAGGTTTTCACTTTTCACCACCTAGCACTTGGGACGCTCCCCTCGTCGGAGCGTCCTGAGTCGCGGTCACGGCGAAACTGAGCCGTTAACGGCGGCCGAGGGCCCGCGCAGGGGCCTAGGCCGCTTCCCATTGGTCGGCCGCGCTGACGTCATGTCGGCAGCCGTTAGAAAGCGCGCGAAAAACGGCGTTGCAAAATGGCGTTGCTTCCTTGCTCAATGAGTGTAAAAGGGGTGTTTCCAGAAAGTTCTTATCCCGATCTATTCCCTTATTACACCCCGATCTGGGCATCGCCATATGGTGTACAGATGGTGTTTCAACGATGGTGTTCGTATAGTGTAAAAGGAGTATTTCCAGAAAGTTCTTATCCCGATATATTCCCTTATTACACCCCGATCTGGGCATCGCCATATGGTGTGCAGATGTTGTTTCAACGATGGTGTTCGTATAGTGTAAAAAGGGTGTTTCCAGAAAGTTCTTGTCCCAATCTATTCCCTTATTACACCCCGATCTGGGCATCACCTAGGTGTTCAGATGGTGTTTCAACGAGGGTGTTCGCCTGGTGTGTTGATGGTATATTTAGCGGATCGGTGTATGAGCGGTGTTAAAAAGGTTCATGGGTGCAAACAGGGACTAACAACGGTGTATAATGGGCATCAGGTTGGCGTACTTCTGGTGCATATCTGGTGTAAAGTGGGTGTAATCCCAACTTAAGGTGTCAATGGGGTGTAAATCGTGTTTTCAGTGTATTTTTCGACGCGCCTGATCATAACGATCACAATGGCGCTACAATCGCGGCTTTTCGACCTTTTTTTGAGAAGTTATTTCATTTCATCTCATTTATTTCATTTATTTCTTTTCACCAACGGGCGTTACCCCATTGACAGATGAAATCAGTTCAGTCCCAAAAACTGATCTATTACCTTGGGCACTTGACCTGAACTCAGAGGTCACCGGTTGACTTGGGATATTAAACCGAGTAGCTTCTTCTCGCTGCGTCTCGTACCGGTGATGTCTGTACCATGACATATGTAACATGTAATTGTAATACCTACTCGGTACTCCATGCACACTGTCCATGGTGATGCCGAGCATCACTGGTAAAACTGGTAAAACTGGTACAACTGGTAAAACATGCTCCTGTCCACAGCGAAGAGCGGGTGTCGCATCAATGGACAGATGTACGCACCCGGGCAGAGTTGGCACCTCGCCAACTGTCGACGGGGTACTTGCGTCAAGTTTGGTCACAACTACTACGTTTCAGAAGATAGGTAAGTGATATACAGGCAAGGATTTTGTCACAGCCCACTAGAGGTCTGCACCGGCCGGCTGCAGCCGCGGCTGGCTGCAGCCCCACGGCTGTGGGCCGGGGCGGCTGCAAATATCTCCAAGAACACGGCTACGGCTGTGGCCACGGCTGTGAGATTTCCAGCTCAATCTTAAGTACTAAAATATAAAATTTTAAATTCTTAATCTTACATTCTAATAAGCAGTCTAGCCTGTAAAAATCATGCAAAGGATGCCCAGCAACATTGAAAGTGGTGAAGCCTTTGAAAACCTGTAATGGTTTTACCATTTGCTGTAGGGGAGTTTGCACTCTGGTACAGAATACTAATTATAGGTACCAATTGTTCCTTCATCATCAAGAGCTTGACAGTTTCAGAAAATGCAACATGCTGCATTGTCACATCCCTCTCAAATCAATCTCACCTGGTCATTAGGAAAGCACCTTACAGCTATTGAAGACGAGCGTTCAATAATTCTTTCAGGTAATAGAAAAAGAAATCACACCTAGGTAAAGGCAGGTAAAGGCTTCATAAAATATTATCTAAAATAACTCTTAGAAATAATTCTGGATTTTCGGCAAGATTACTAATATAAAACTGGCGCTTTATGTTCTAACTGGTGTGTGAGTGACCGCTAACAGAAAATGCTGATCAACGGAGCCAATGGAATTAGATTATAAGTGAGCATGAACCTTACTTACGGTTAATTCACATGATGGTGAAAACCTTGAACACGTAATTCACATAACGGTGAAAACCCTGAACACAATATTTCTTACACGAGCTGTTGACTTTACAAATAAAATGACGTCTTCTTCTAAAAATGTTTAAATTTGATACCTAACCGTTGTTTGAGAGCAATTTTTTAACTATATAGCATTATTATTTAATAATTATTATTTTTTATGGCTGTTAATAGTGACAAAAAAAAAACAATTTATTGCCACTTCTTTGCTATTGACGTCATTAAAAACTCAAGTAAAATTTTTGATCGAAAGAGGCAATTGTGGCTCGCACGTCCTTGGGGATTTGAGCGAAGATCATTATTTGGAAAAATCAAAATAGATGAATGTTTTTCTTTCTTGGATGCTCACTAGTGTTTTGATGCCTTGCATATCAAATTAGTTTTAGACTTGCTCAGAAGGCTGCTTCAAGCCTGGCATATCACACCCCAGAAAATATGCAAGGTAAGAAAGAAGCAAGAGTTTTGACTAGACAATCACTGTTTGACAGTCCATCAACTTCAGTTTCATTTTCCATACCTAACATTGATAATGAAAAGCATCAGGGTCTGTTCTGTCCCACAACCATGCTTCAGGATTTGGCATTAGATTTATACACTGCTAGTGCTTCTATTCTGGTTCGTTGTTTATGTTTTCTGTTGATGTAGGTACTTACCTACCCATCTTTCTTAACCCCTTGCAAGGGCTTGTGTAGGCATGCGTTGCGCATCAGGCTTCAGGCCTTCGGCCTAAAGCCAGATACACAACCACTTAACCTATGATGCTTCATGAGCTTGAGAATCTATAGCCCATTGCAATGTGCTTTTGGCTATATGTTTCAACTAAAAACAACTTAATATTATATACTATTTGGTTGCATTTCATTGAAAGTATCCACGGCCGGCTGACGGCTGGCTGCCCACAGTTTGCCACGGCTGTGGGCGGCTGTGGCTGTGGAGCCACGGCTGCGGGGCGGCTAGGCCGTGGAAAATTGCAGCCGTGCAGAACTCTACAGCCCACAGAGCACACATTTAATAGTTCCTAGTCTGGCTCCTGGGTCAACTCTGAAACGCCATATATGTCTCAGAACCGCTCCGCCGAACTTACCCATGCAAAGCTATGCGACGCTCCCTCCCGAGCTTTCATTCTTCATGAGTCATCAAGCGGTAAAACCAACACTCTTTTCACGATATACTACATATGTCCGGTTGACCAGCCACGAGTGAATGAGAGAAGGGCTAAGTTGCATGCATGTGTTGTGTATATGACTGTGTGTTTGGCCGGCATGAATACGAGAAAAAGGGAGGGAGAGACAGAGAGAGGGAGAGAGAGAGGGAGAGGGAGAGGGAGAGATAGAGAGAAAGAGAGAGAGAGAGAGAGAGAGAGAGAGAGAGAGAGAGAGAGAGAGAGAGAGAGAGAGAGAGAGAGAGAGAGAGAGAGAGACAGAGAGAGACAGAGACAGAGAGCGAGAAGATTTTACCGTAGGCTCTATGTGTTTCATATTATGTTAAAATCGGTACTTATCACAAACGCAGTGCCATCTAAATATAACTATTCTGTTCCAGGTGCTCGGTGAAATACCACAACGCAAACTACGCTTGTGTGATTTACCAGGACAAAGACCGGCCGTATCCGGACTGTTGTCCGTACTATCGCTGCAATCCGGAGAATTAAGTACCTTGGTAAACGGATAATTGGTGCTCCTCTGGGTGTAACGCTGTGTTGTCCGTAAAACCGCTGCAATTCCGGAGAACTAAACGTGACGGCTAGCTACCTGCTACATCCTCTGGGTGTAACACTGCTGTCCGTACTACCGCTAGCCGCTAGTATCTGGAGAACTGAACGCTGCAGTGGCGGCTAACTAGTCTGCTCCGGGTGTAAACTGTTGTCAGTACAACCGCTGTATTCCGGAGAACTAAACGTGACGGCTAACTAGTGCTCCTCTGGGTGCATAACACTGTTGCACTGATGCAATGACATCAAAGGTAGCACTACGACAGTGAACTGTTCTGCAGCGATTACCTGGTGTCCTGGTTTTATGGATGTGTGGAATGTGTCAGGCGCTAGGGGCTGTGATTCATGTATGGAAGTTTGGAATGTTTACCTGCTCTCCCATGATTCAGGTCACAGTGGGTCAGGTCAGGTCAGGTCAGGTCAGGTCATTTTATGTGTGCATTTGCACATTGTGTGTGTGTGTGTTTAACCCTATTAGTGGCAGGGGGGGTTGTTTTTATCCACCCCTCAGGTTTTTCGGGAATATCTCCGAAACCGCTGAAGCTACGATGCTGAAATTTTCTGACTTTTCCTAAAACTAAATTGGGCACATTCCCTGAAAATTTCAAGTTCATACCTTTACCAGGGGCGGCTCCAGAGCACTGGGAATTGGGGGGTCCTATTCGTGAAGCGAGTCATTTGGGCGAAGATCACGATGCTGCACCAGTTTTACGAACAGTGAATGAAAGGTATCATGTGATAACATATACAAAGTTATTGTGCATCCTCTTGACACGTTTTTGCTATAATAGGCGGATCCAGGCGTCCAAAAAGGGGGGTTATTTTTTACCTCCCAACATAGGTGCCCTGACACCGCCTATGCATGACCAATACAATTTTAGTCGTTCTCTCATAAGAAAATTGTAACATAACAAGACCATTGCCACCCTTTTTAGAAACAGTACCAACAAAAACCTTATTTACTATACTTTTTGTGTACCCCCAATCTCAATGATCTGTATCCGCCTATGATTTTTGAAAATGCATATTTTTAGGATCCATGTGAATTCCTGGTTCATTCTCTATCGATCGGCAAAAGTTGCGTTAAGATTGGTTCAGAAACCTGGCCGTGATAAACAGTCTAAAATGTATCTGCAATTTGCCCTTTTTCACCCCCCTCTACCCCCCTATTGACATATTTTTTTTTTTTTAGAAATGTAGATCTCGTTGAGCCAAATCGAATGCCGTTTGAATTTTGAAAATCGGCCCGTTAGATCTCGAGATATCAAGGGGGGGTCGTAAACAGCCCCCCCCCCCTGCCACTAATATGGGGTAGCCAGGAGCCTGCCACTAATAGGGTTAAATAGCAAAAGCACCTAAATATAATATGTGATTCATGTGTTCTATTATATATAGTTCCTTCATTTTCATTCAACCTTCGCCCGGGATGCTGGGGGCCTTTTTGGTCACACTCTCCAGCTTTTTTGTTGCATTTGTAAATAAACAGCGGCGCGCAGCACCGTTAAGTTTGGTATAGCTTATCATGCATCAATTTTGCACCGAGTGTACATTTTTTAACCCTAGGTCACCGAATGTCAGGTCACCAAGATATGTTTAGTAAACATGCCTCTAAAACAAATGCAATCCTGTCATTCCTACAGCTTCTCTTCTAGAGCTTTGAAACTCAGTGAATTGCATAATTGATTAATCTCATTAATGCGCATACCTTCTCCGATTTTTCACAGCAGTGACCTGGAGTCAGGTCAGATCTGTGAGCGTGACTTCGCCCTTGTAAAGGCCTGGCTACACTTTGCGTTTTCTGCGTGCGTTTTTTTGCGAGTTTGCGTATTGTGCATAATATCGTTCTAGAAAAAAGGTTATTTTTAATTTAACTTCTTTAATATTTAAATAAAAATTAATAAAACGTTTATGTTAATTAAAAGTATATATGAAAAATATATAACAAAAACGTAATATCGTTTATTTCTAGAACGATATTCCGCAAATCACGCAAACTCGCAAAAAAACGCACGCAGAAAACGCATAGTGTCGCCGGGCCTTAACCTTCGCCGGCCAAGGCCATTTTGCAATTTGCATCCTTCGACGGCACAAGGGGGGGGGGGTAGTTACGATTGTTACGATTACACACTGAGTTACGATTGAAGATGATAACCAGTTCCGCTAATCCATATAGGTAAGGTATAGGTTCATTGCTTCCTTATCAAGTACCTATCAATCCCATTTACCAAGACGAATCAGTGGTCTTGCATGCCAGGGCTTAAAGGGCGAAAGAAGCTGACTCAAATATCATTTTGGGCTCAAAAACGTCAATTTTCAGTGGCCACCGGCCGGCAGTGCTTGGCCCCAGGCAACGACGTTTGCATTTTAATTACGCATTGACGTTTGCACTAAGCGTAGACTGGCCCTCTTCCTAGTTCCTACATCATGTTACGTACACGAAAATTGGAGCTGGCGTCCATTAGTCGCAGCTTAGTGAATACCTACTTCAGTTCTAGTTGCAAAAAGTTTCGTTTGATATTTTCTTCTTTGGAACAGTACATACATGAGCTTTGAAAGTTAATTTTTCTAACGTCACCGTCAGACCCGTTATGAAAAAAGGAAATCGAGAAGATTCCTCCAAAGTCGAATGGTATAGGCGGACACCCTGTCACGAGCATCATTCCCAGGAGTGTTTGCTGAAGACGTCCCGCTACCTGGCCTGGATGGCAATCGCCCGCGGGCAGTGCTCAGGTGCACGGTGCGCGAGCGACGCCACGCCACGGAACGGTCGCCAGTGGTCGACGGGCGCTGCTGGGCGGCGGGTGGGGCGTGCAGGACCAGAACGGGACACGGTACACCCATAGCTGGACGGTGCGACGTCACTGGTCGCCGACCGGCAGTCACCGAGTGACAGTCACCCAACTTCGAGTGACGGTCACCAGCCTCTGGCTGCAGGCCAGCGCAGTGCGTGGACATGGAGCTCAGAAAGGCAAGTACTAATTAAATATAAGTCGTCGGATTTACAGGCATGCTGGAGCGAAATCGTCTAAGTAATCGCGCAGGTTATTGAACCGCGATGTAGCTCTCAGCGTACCTGTTTGTAGAAAAGAGGAACGGTTTAGTAGCCTGGTCATTTTTTCCTGGATATGAAGTATGCCATACCAACTTCTCTGATTCCTGTCTGGGACAAAAATAAGGTTAACAAAGCTTCTCATACTCGTGTAGCACACACACACACACAAGCCCTCAATAACGTACCTTCAGTTTTAACCCGCGCGGGGCTGGGGGGGGGGTAAATTTTACCCCCCCTCGCGAATTTTTGCGATATCTCAAAAACGGCGGCGCGCAGCGCCGCCAAACTTTCAGTACCTTTTCTTACATCAATTTGACACGTTCCCTGAAAATTTGAGCGAAATCCGTCGGAAAATTTTTGAGAAATTGACGTTTTAGTGACGTCATGTTCGCCATTTTCGCCTCAAAAACGGCAAAAGTTCAAACGCCGCTAACATCTTCATTTTTAAAGGAATCAAGACGTAACAAAAAAGGTTATACGTAATTTTACTTTGTCTATCAAATGGCTATCTCGGTTTTTTGAAAATTTTGGATTTTGGCCTAATTTTTTTTCAAAAAACTGATTTTTTTGGGAAAATCATTATAAAATCCAAAATTTTGAGTCTATCGAAAAAAACGGAATATATGTCAGAGAAGTGGTCTATGTGCACCTACATACCAAATTTTAGAAGAATCGGTTCAAAAATGTGGGAGTTATTCAAAATTTTATGACGTCACGACACACAAATTTTTTGAAAAATGACTTTTTTGGAAGTTCTAGACATCGTACGGAAACAAAAATAGCACCATTTGATTTGCCGTGAAAAACTGCATCAGATAGACACCTTTTTAGGCCTTAACAACCAACTTCAAAATTTGACCTCACTTGACCTGACCTTGACCTGACCTCGACCTGAAATTCATCCAGAGGTGGTCCATATCACTTATTGAGTGTGCCTATTGAATTCTATGAGTAAAATGACCCATAAAACATGTGTCGCACATGCCCTTTTCTATATTTTGTTTTTTGGTGACCTGACCTGACCTGACCTGACCTTGACCTTGACCTCTGAATGATATTGTATGCAACGAATATTGTCTTGGTAGCCTAAGAACACGTTTTGGGCGATCAGTCTCAGTCCATGACTCCATTCTTCGGCAACTACGGTGCAAGGCCGATACTGTAGAAACTTGCAATTTGTACCCTTGACCTGACCTTGACCTTGACCTCAAACTTTAAATTAAGTACATGATTTTAGTAGTTCGTGATGAGAGCTTTCGATTGGCGTTTGAATTTTCCAAATCGGACCATTAGTTCGGGAGATAACAGGGGGGGTAAAATTTACCCCCCCCCCCCCAGCCCCGCGCGTTCGGCTGGAGACCCCAGCCCCGCGCGGGTTAATTAAGATTTTGCCTAGTTTGTTTGTGTGTAGTAGGTAGCCGTAACTGACTTTTCCGAGTCACGAGTAGCAGTGCAGACAATGCGTTTAACCAGACACTGTTTTTGAAGGTGTAGGCACATACGATAGCACAGATGAGAGTACAAACTTTAATTCAGCCGTATGATAGTGGTCGGTTTTAAAAGATTTTATAATGAATATGTAGGCATGCGTAATTTCATTGCAGTTATTCCAAGTGTGTTTTTTACATTTCTTTCACGCTGTTTGACAAAGGTATGCATAAAGGCCGTTGTCGTAGCTGTGGAAGCCATTGCAAAAAAGTCACCAACTCACGGGAATTTCATAAAACATACTTGTCTTCTATCAAATGATCCTATTCTAACAGCACCACATGTTCCAATCCAATCACTTAGAAAAAAAAAGTTTAAGAAAAGGTTTTAACCCGCGCCCCACTGGGGGGGGGGCTATTAAAAGCCCGCCCTCCCGTTTTTCTGCAATAACTTCCAAACCGCTTGACGTATCGACGGTAAACTTTCAGTACCTTCGGCTGCATCAATTTGACACCTTGTATCAAAATTTGAACTTCGTACCTACCATAGGTCGGCCGGAAATGACGTCAGAGTGACGTCATGTTCGGCCGATTTCGACGCAAAACATTGAACCACGGCAATCGCTCCCAAGAGCTTAGTTTTTAAGCTAGATCCAATTTCTTTGCATGAGAGGACTCAGAAATCAGAATAGACTGTGCTATCAAACTGCTATCTCGGATTTTCGAAGTTTGGAAAGTTTCGAAAATTGTATATAATAAAATTCAAAATTTATATTTTTTACATTTTTTTCCAAACATTTTTGACTTTTCGAAAAAAACGGAACATATGTGATAGAACACATTATTATGACTAAATCTAGCAAGTGTTAGCTAAATATCTTCAAAAATGGCTAAGTTTTACGCATTATTGCAAAAAATTAACAATTATTAATTTTTCAAATCAATTTTTCAGCACGAATTTGACATCGTACGCCACTATAAATAGCACCATCGTGTTCCTGAGCTCAAACTGCATCCAATAGACACCTTTTTTGTTGAAAAATTTTAACTTCAAAATTTGACCTTTTTTGACCTGAAAGTGACCTGACCTAAGCTAAATTTGACTCAAAATGACCTCGAATGACACAGACGACATTCAATTCGAAATGTTTGGCCTAAATGGACCATAAAACGTGTGTCACGTGAGCGACGGATGATATAATATTTTCGTGACCTGTGATGACCTGATCTTGACCTGAAAATCAAAATACAAGTTTGGTACCCTCAGAGTATCTAGAGCATCTGTTCACGAGTGTGTGAACCAAAAATGAGCCTGATCTGACTTGTAAGACGGCGGCCAGAGCCCAAAACGTGAAGAAGCCAAAATGCTAATAATGTTTACTTTGACCTGACCTTTGACGTCATCGGTGACCTCGAGGTCAATGAAATTAGGTTTCGCTCGACAGTTTTTCCGGGGCTATCAGACGCCGTTTGAATTTTGACGATCGGCCCAGTAGTTTCGGAGTTAGGAGGGGGGGCTAAGAATAGCCCCCCCCCCTCCAGTAGGGCGTGTTATACGCAGACCCCAGTGGGGCGCGGGTTAACATCCGAAACTCAAGCGAACGACCATAGTTATTATTATTTTCTACGATCGCGATGCCAATCTAAGCCGAATTACCGCCGTGCCCTCTTCACTGTCTGCCCGCTGCCAAACTCGCTAGGTGTGATACGAAATGATTATGTCTATAAGTAATTTTATCAAAGCTTTGCGGTAAAGAGCAGTGGTAGTCCGGTGGTCCGGATCGGTTACTGAGTAGTCGATTGTCGAACATCGCCATTGATGTTTCGTCTGTGGCTGAAGGATAACTATATAACTAAGGATAAGCTGAAGGCCATCCTTGATAACTATTTTTGAGTAGGGTGTATGAAAAATTGCCAAGCTGTTTGGTGTTGTCGGAAGAAGCTGTCGGTCTACACAATTCGATCTTAACCCGCGCGTCGTTGAGGTCTGGCAGGTTACACGTCCTGTTGGGGGGGGGGGGGGCAAAGGCCACCCCCGTTGTATCTCCGGAACCAATAGCCGGATCGGAAAAATTCAAACGGCATTCGAAAGAGCTCATCGAGATGCATAAGACAGGATATCGATAACCGGAGAGGTACTGAAAGTTTCAAGTCGAAATTCGCAGTCGTTTCTGAGTTATCTGCGAAAAACCACAGGCCCCCCCCCCCCCCCGAACGGGTCGCGGGTTAACTGTGGTGAAGATACGCCGTATGTTTGAATGCGAATTTCGCTGGGGTCGTGTGGCATATGTTCAACATTTAGCAACATTAGCATTGGCATATTAGCAACATTAGCCCTATGAGCGTTGCATGGAAAGAATGGGACCAAGTGCCCCCCCCCCCTTAATTGAAGGTGTTCCGCCGCTACTGCATATGTTTTATCATTGATGCGGCATTTTAACCCTCGCATGTGTGCGGCGTTTGCCAGCTTCTAATGTGTAGGGGGGGGGGGGTCGGTTGGACCCCCCCCCCCCTTGCCGTTTGGCCCCTGATCGAGCTAGAGCTTCGCGAAAAAAAAACGAGCGTGTTGCCCGTGACGAGAGGAAGCCGATGATACCCAACTTTAACCCTCGCATGTGTGCGGCGTTTTCCAGCTTCTAATGTGTAGGGGGGGTCGGTTGGACCCCCCCCCCCCCTTGCCGTTTGGCCCCTGATCGAGCTAGAGCTTCGCGGAAAAAAACGAGCGTGTTGCCCGTGACGAGAGAAAGCCGATGATACCCAATTTTAAGGTCCTAGGTCATTGGTTGACCTTCCAGGTCAGGTCAATGACCCAAAGTCGGGAAAATCGGGACCTATTAGAAAGTCGTAAAGTGTGGCTGCTAAGGGGTTTTTCGGGGTGCTGATCACGAAAATCGTGTTAGTTTTGATCACAGATGATGTCTTTGAGCATTTAGACCAGGTCGGGTCAGGTCAGGTCAGGTCAATCAGTAGGCGTCGTGACGGGTATTCGTAGTACGTGTCAACCGCCTCTGACAGCTTCGTAACATGTTACGAAGGCACCAAAACTACTTCGTAAATGTTCAAATGGTTGCTAAATTCGAATTCAGCTCCAAAAACTAGCCTAGAAACATGTAAAACTCGAAAAAGTGAACCGAGGTCACCCGAGGTCACCAAAGGTCAATGACCTGACCTGACCTTCAGGTGACCTTGACACCCACCCTAATGCATGGGAGCAACATCAAATCACATGTTTGAACGTTTGAAACCACGAAAAGCTTGCAAACGCGCGGCTAATGCGAGCCGACGTACGCCGAATCGCGATTCCGGCCAAACATGGTCTCGGAAAAGAGGTCACAGGTCAAAGGTCATTTGGGTCAGGGTCATGAAATTTTCAGGGTAGGTGTCAAATTGATCAATGCGAGGGTACTGAAAGTTTCGTCGCGATCGGCCGCTTTTTACGCGAGTTATTCGCGAAAAACCATGGGGGGGTCCATCCGACCCCCCCCCCCTACACATGCGAGGGTTAAGGTCCTAGGTCATTGGGTGACCTTCCAGGTCAGGTCAATGACCCAAAGTCGGGAAAATGGGGACCTGTTAGAAAGTCGTAAAGTGTGGCTGCTAAGGGGTTTTTCGGGGTGCTGATCACGAATATCGTGTTAGTTTTGATCACAGATGATGCTTTAAGCATTTAGACCAGGTCGGGTCAGGTCAGGTCAGGTCAACCAGTAGGCATCGTGACGGGTATTCGTAGTGCGTGTCAACCGCCTCTGACAGCTTCGTAACATGTTACGAAGGCACCAAAACTACTTCGTAAATGTTCAAATGGTTGCTAAATTCGAATTCAGCTCCAAAAACTAGCCTAGAAACATGTACAGCTCGAAAAAGTGAACCGAGGTCACCCGAGGTCACCAAAGGTCAATGACCTGACCTGACCTTCAGGTGACCTTGACACCCACCCTAATGCATGGAAGCAACATCAAATCACATGTTTGAACGTTTGAAACCACGAAAAGCTTGCAAACGCGCGGCTAATGCGAGCCGACATACGCAAATTCGCGATTCCGGCCAAACATGGTCTCGGAAAAGAGGTCACAGGTCAAAGGTCATTTGAATCAGGGTCATGAAATTTTCAGGGTAGGTGTAAAATTGATCAATGTGAGGGTACTGAAAGTTTCGTCGCGATCGGCCGCTTTTTACGCGAGCTATTCGCGAAAAACCATGGGAGGGTCCATCCGACCCCCCCCCCCCTACACATGCGAGGGTTAACTCACTTTGCTAAATAGCTCCTGATATGTCACAATACTCTGCCGGCTGCTATCGAGCAGTGCTGTCTGGCATATACGGCAGATGCGTGTACAAAACAGTTACAACGCTGTCAAGGGTACTGTTAGCTGGTGATGCATTGACAAAATCTATACTACTATTTGAGGAGGGTGCGTCTGTCCGTTACCGAGGTCCCGACTTGGCGGTGCTTTGCGTGGACTACAGGCCAGACCGTTGCACCTAGCCCGGTGAAATTTGCACAACTTATAGATCAAGGATGCGCGACGTGCCTTTGAGGGGTCTCAGCTCGATCGGATTGATAGGGAGCGCGTGGCGCGTGCTCAAAAAGTGCAAATTCGCGTCATAGACTTTACATGTATGAATCGGCGTGCGAAATCGGGCGAAAACGGCTAATTTTGGCCGACACGGGTCCAGTTCCCGTGCAATATCTTGGTGACCAGGGGTCCGACCGGCACGGGGAAAACAGCATCGTGTACAGAATTTAACGGGCTATTGAATGGTGTGCAATGCAGAGGATAGCACGCGCCACGTGCACCGGAGAGGGCACTTTTATTTGAAAAATTGCGGTTTTTGAGGGATTTTGGAATTAACCCTCGCCCTGGCAGGGCATTTTTCATAACACGGCCTGGCAGGGGGGGGGGGTCGATGCGACCCCCCCCCCCTCGCGATTGGCTCCTATGGCACCTAGAAACACCAAATTTGGTAGGTAGGTGGGCCCCCTGGAGTTCTCGCCTCTGTGCAAATTTGGTTGCTCTAGGTCAATATTTAGGGGGGTTTTGGGGGGTATAAATGTAAAAATTTCGCTAAAAACAGGTCAAAAGTTTTTCACTTATAACTTTTGATCTAATTAAGATAGAGCAAAAAGAAAAGCACCAATGAACTCAGCACGTCAAGGCGCGTCGAATGATATACTTTTTAGCTTGCTTAAGTGTACTTAAAGTTTTTCTTAAATTTTAAGTAAACTTAAATTAATAAATTAAGTTCAAGTTAATCAAATTGCATCATATCGCATATCATTCGATTCGGCTGATCACCAGGAACACAATGATACCATTTTTAAGCTCTAGCGTCATTATGTGCCAAGTTATTGGCAAAAACGTCATTTGACCTCAGTTGACCTCATTTGACCTGACCCATGGATAAGTACACCTAACAAAGAAGCACCAAGTGACCTGCTGTTAAGTACCGTGGTTTCAAAGCACAAAAGTGATAGAACGAAGCGGATATCTCCAGTATTTTCCGAATTTAGTGTTTTCCCATAGGCTTAACATTACGACGTAATGACCTCTAACTGACCTCAGGTCAGTGACCTCAAAAAAGCCGGACTATATGTTATACAACTCGGTGAACTTAGCACATCCTGAAAGTTTGAAAGAAATCAGTCAAAAAATGTGAGTTGGACAGGTGCAAAAAGAAAATTGAAATTTGACCATGACCTTGTACCGGTTTTTCTGACCTGGTGACCTGACCCAAGGTCACCCGGACCTGAAATTTTCAGGTCATATGTAAAAAGGTTGCCCCATAGGCTGTGCCAAATTTGGCGGCGCTGCGCGCCGCCGTTTTTACGCTATCTTCGAAAAACCTTAGGGGGGGGTCGCATCGACCCCCCCCCTGCCAGGGCGAGGGTTAATTTTATTTTTAGGTGACTGTTAAAGGGAGCGAGTTGAATCAACGCCTATTTGCAAGAGAAAGGTACCGCCTCTCATATAAAAATTGTGAAAAGCTGATTGATCCAAATCAAGGTGGTGCAAATCACAGGAGAAAATGGTGTTTGTCAATTTTGTGCCACTTTGTTAATCACACGGGGTTTGCTGCATAACCTGATACCTTTGGCAATTGAATATGGTACCATTGGATAGAGCATTCAATTCTGTCCAATATTCACTCTTCATTTTTGCATGATTAGCAACAGTATCCTTAACCCGCGCCGGGCCGGGGGGGGTGTTTGAACACCCCCCCTTGCGGTTTTTCGCAGATATCTAAAAAACGGCGGCGCGGAGCGCCGCCGTTTTTGGCACACCTGTTCGTGCATCTTTTCCGCACATGTTGTGAAAATTTCAGACCCAGGTCACCTTAGGTCAGGTCACCAGGTCACGCCAAGTGACCTCACCTCAGAAAAAATAAGAATGCTCGTCATAGCTACACCGACTGAACGATTGCCTTGAAACTTTCAGCGATTGATAAGAGCAACACTATCTATAAAATGTATATCTCGGAATTTTGATATCGGTGACCTAAGGTCAGGTCAATTTTGCGGCCTCTCCATTATAAGTCAATGGGAGAAAATTGAAAAGCGTCTGTTTCGCACGAACGCTATTCTAGACACTCTCAAACATCGAGATGTAGGTAAAATAGACACACTGAACCAGAAAATGGCAACTGTGGCCCCTCGTTATGTCCCCGAGGTCATCTCAGGTCACGAACAGAATCTAACACTTTTTCGATGATAACTTCTGATAGAGGAGTGCTAGAGCGCTGAAAACGCCTTAGATGTGTTCGGCTCGACGTTGCGGATCGACTGATATGCAATATGACCTTTTCCGGTCAGGTCATGACCTTGACCTGAGGTCAAATTTTCAAGTTGACCTTTCAAGGTCAAATTATAGTTCATTCGATGCGTCTCGACGAGAGGAACACGATGCTGGCAAAAGTAATGTCATAGCTCCTTTGAGTCAAAAGTTATTGCCGAAAAAACGTTTTTCGTAAAAACGGCTATTTTTGGAGTTTTTGCCCTCTGGAGGCTAAACTGTTGACCTGAGGTCAAATCTGAGAATATTACTCAGAAAGGTCTGTAACAGGGCTATCGAATGCGCTTTTCCGCGGCGCTGTAGCTCTATCGGTTCCCGAGATAGCCGTTGGCAGTTTCCAAAATGTTGAAATAGTCAACATTTTACCTTTGGTGACCTCTGGTGACCTGACCTTTGACCTGACCCAAAAAATGACCGAAGTGTTTTCGTCCTTATTTTTGACGTTCTTTCGATTGCCGCTTACCGCGTGTCGCTACGTGGCCCAGGAGCCGAGTTAGAAGGGGGGGTGTTCAAACACCCCCCCGCGGCCCGGCGCGGAATCTCAGAGCACCGGCCCGGCGTGGGTTAAAAATGTAAATGTTCCAAACCATTACATTGTCATTTTTAGCGAAATTCATCGATGGCCCTCAAAAGACTTCACGCCAGTTTTCGAATCATTCTAAAGTAGAACCACAGACTTCTCTATATATAGAGAAGTCTTATGACTTAATGACTTATATAGAGAAGTCTGTGGTAGAACGCATTATAATACGACACGGGCACCTCGATGCGATGCATCTTTTTTGTTTTGGCCATCAAAAAGCATTCGAACGAAATGGATACCAACCAAATCAACACAGACCAACCCAATACCCACGGGTCACAAATAACCCTTCTTCGCGTTGCGGAGCACGCGGGTAACCCTAGTGAGTGTCCATTTATGCTCATCCAATCATGCATCAACTATCAGGCTATCAGACAAATAATAGCCGTTTTCACGACGGGCTATCAGGCGAATGCACCTAGCTGGACCAAATCTGCACCAAATCTCTTTTGCAGCAAATATCTTCATTTTATGAATTTATTTCAGTGTTTTAATCGATGATACTCTCTCATAATATGACAAAGGAGGCATATACGCAATTAGTGCAACCCTAGCTGATAACTTCTAAGAGATACACTGAACCCAATTTGACCAAATCTGCACCTAATCTGCACCAAATGTGCACCAAATGTGTACCAGATGGCCGTCGTGAAAACGGCTATTATCGGTCGTAGCAATTCGTCAAGGATCAAGCTCAGCTATGCAACATGCGCCTTGGAAATTATGATTACCAACGATTAAATGTCCTCACGAATTATGCGGCCAGACTTCAAATTGCGCCAACTTCGTTGCATGTGCGATATACGAGCATGATCAAATTGTACTGATTTTAACGTTAATTTGCTCCTTCAGGCAATGCGCTTCTGCCATCTGAGCCGCAGCACCTCCACCCGTGTCATCATCATCGGCGCCATCATCATATGGGCGGCCATCTTCAACATGCTGACCTACAGGCGGCCGGCGACGGTGGTCGAGCTGCGCTCGGTGGCGCAGCCGCCGGCTGGCTGGTCGCAGTCGCGCCGGGTGGTACACGACAGTGCCCGAGTCAGAGAGCCGGTCAAGGAGAGGGTGGAGCCGGCCAGAGCACACACCGGACAGCTGGCCGAATCTCACGCGCCACTCAGCTGTTTCACGTGAGTCCCGTCGTGATTGCATTGTTCACGATGGAGAGAAAGCGGCACAAGAACGATGGGTGTCGACGTTGCCTGTCATGCGGCGCCGGCGAAATTTAGCGCTGGAAATGTGCTGGGAGGTGATCAGAGTCCGCACCGCTATCCGAGCCCAGACAGCCGCGTGGGCATATTGTGCATCGTCATCATCATGACTGGTAATCCCACTGGCGGATGAAGAAAGGCGGTCTTCGACGCTGCGGGGGCGTTCCTCCCAGATAAACTCCTCCAAATTCCAAAAAAAAACTCTTCGACTTTCCATTTTACGCACTACTGTTAAATAACTTTTTCTGTCATCAAAATTGTTTAGTTTTATTTCCATTTCTAAAAAATTGTAAATTTTCGTCGATTTCGGGCGCTGCGGGGGGAGGGGGAGGGAAACATTTGTTCGAAATACTGCCTCCTTCTGGATCCTCCAGTGGATAACCTAACCCCCGAAAGTTAACTTGAACATTATGTTCGGTGGGCTTGGAATGGTGCTCATACAGGTGTTAGGGAATATTACTTTGCCTAAATGGCGAGACGTCAAGTAAATGAAAGAATCGATTAATCACAGCTTTAATAACTGCACTTTTAAAGGTACATAGGATGTACTTTTGAGCCGGTCACTTCTTATTGGCTAGCACAATGGCGAAAACTTCTGGCCAAATCCCATTTGTATGTGTAATGATGCAGGCGTGTTTTTTCAGGGATCTCTCCAAACCCGAGGACAGGGTCTTTAACAGTGAAGAGAAGGCCATGTTCCGCTACCTGTTTGACTGGCCGGAGGTACCGACCAGCTCCTGCAAACGCATGTTCAAAATGGGCGGCCTGGCCAGCGGCAAGGGCTGCCTGACCGACGGCGACAAGCACGTCTGTCTCGACGAGCCGCTCTCGTTAGCGGCTGCCCACGACGACTGCCTCATCTACTCGTTTGGCATTAACTACGACTGGAGCTTCGACGAGGCCGCCAGGGCCTTCGGCTGCGAGGTGCACTCGTTCGACCCCAGCATCGACTACCCCGAGGGCAGACGCTCGGACGGCATCACCTTCCACCACTTCGGCATCGGCCGCAACAACCACACGAACGTGTACGGCTGGCAGATCTACACCCTCGACCAGATCATGGACATCCTCGGCCACAAGGGGCGCACCATCCACTACCTCAAGATGGACGCCGAGGGCGGCGAGTTTGACATGATGGCGCAGCAGCTGCTGGACGGCGACGGCGAATTCGTTCTCGACAAGGTCGAACAAATTGGCTTCGAGGTGCACTATCGGCTGGACCCTCGCCTAGAGATGGGCGACTTTTACCTGCTGGCAAACGAGACTATCCGCAGCATGCGCGAGCTCGGCTTCAACATGGTGATGTGGGAGTACAACAAGGTGGTGTGGCAGCGGTACATGTTCCCGGGAGTGGAGCGGCCCGTCAGCCTGCTCTACGAGATACTGCTGATCAAGAACGGTCCCGACACGTGGGACCGCTCCAAGAGAGGACGCCGGCAGAGGGAGGCGGCGGCGGCAGCGGAGCAGGCGGCGGCAAAGGCAGCAGCTTCTGAAGCGGCAGCGGCCAGCCGGCGGCGGTGAAGACTATATATGTGATATTCTGCCAGGGCTGGGCAGTGGGAACTGGGAATGTTATGCATTGTGTTGCGGTAGACCCACCACACGTCTTCAGCTAAATGACTGTGTAGGTTACAATCGTGATGCCGTTCTCGAATATGTACGTGGTTGTTGCAAAGCGTTGCTGTTGTCCCCGACGTGACGGTAGGTTACAATCGCGATGCTATTCAGGGAAAATGTGTGTGTAGTTATGTGTGTTGGAGTGTTGTTGACCATTATGTCCGGACTTCAGTATACACAGATCAAAATCATATACGTTTAACACAATGCTTGGTCGTGAGTGCTGTACAGGTTCCTGTTAGGAAGATATTTGGGACGCCTGAGACCTCAATTGATGCAATTTGACATTTGTCCAAATATGATGCTTGCGTATTATTTTTGTTTGTGAAAAAAAAATAGTTGTAATAAACTTGGAAAGATGCCTCGATTATGCTTCTCGATCCATTAGCTTAGCTGGACTCATCTGCGATTGTACTACGAACGAGCTTCTGTCCATTGCATTACATTTCAATATTCAATTCAATACGTAGTTCAAATTGGTAACAAATACACTTTAAAATGACCATCGATAATTAGTTAATACCATTGAACTCTCGTGTTCGTACTAATTCATAAACAGAAGCTTGTAAAAGCTGGTAAAAGCCACAGCGACTGGCGTTGCCTGCTGGAAGCTCGGCCCGATCTCCCACTCTCCAGCCACATCGCTGCTACAAATGTGGGCCACCGCGTGCTGCACCGGCAGACATTGACCGGCCTGCAGCGCGCCTGGCCGCGTCGGCCCGACACCGTTACAGGAGAAACGGTCGGTTTTTGTTACCATCGAGAGCCGGCAGTGACCGGCATGTTTTGCCGTCGGCCTCACAGAGCGCGAGTGCTTGATTTCAGTGATGCACGTAGATACGGTCGTGCTCTACTTCCTTTTAATTTAGTGTTATAGTCTTGTGTAAATACACCTATTCGCCTTTGTGTTTCAAGTTCGACTGTTTGGATTCTATTAAAATAGTATCAGCCGCGAAACATACAAGCATATAAACATATGTAGTATGTACCTACATAATATTTGGATAAGAGAAAACCCCGCGCGTGATGAACAATACCTAAAAAACTTTGTTTGTTTGTTTGTTTTGTTGGGTTAGGCCCTTTCGGTCTGACAAGACCATTTCAGGGCCGGAAGGATAATAGAAAATAGGGGGGGGGGGTGAAATTTGTCTGGGTGAGCAGTGAGCACCCTGGTGAGTCGCCGGGGCTGAGCCCGTTCAGAGGACAGGCCGACCAGCCTCCCAAGCACTCGCCGCACCCAGCGACGGGCGTGCTCTTACGGGCAATCCCGCATGGGATAAAGCTGCCCGTTCAGCCCCGAGCAGGTATAACCCGCGCCCTGGTGGGGTCTGTTTATAACGCGACCTGGTGGGGGGGGGGGGCTATTTTTTGCCCCCCCTCGTATCTCCGAAACTACTGGACGGATCCGAAAAATTCAAACGGCGTTCGAAAGGCCTGTCAAATTTGTCGAAGGAAACCAAATTTTATTGACCTCGGGGTCACCGATGACGTCACAGGTCAGGTCAAAGATGAAATGTTTCACCGTTCACGGGTCTTCTAGGGAATGCGCTATAACACCTAGAAAAACGCATTTTGTCGGGAATCAGCGATAGGGCGTCAGTTGCCTAGTAGATATGTTGCTGTTAGAGGTCACTGGTCATACCAGGTCAGGTCACAGGTCAGGTCACCAAAGGTCACCAAGGGTCACCACATGAACCCAACTTTACTAAGGTTATGCGATGCATGTTTTATGGCCAGTTTTTCATTTCCAACTCAATGGTGTTGGTTTTAAGACCATCAGGTACGGTTTAGGTCACTTTCTGGTGGAGGTCAGGTCAAGGTCAGGTCAAAAGAGGTCAAATTTCAAAGTTGATATTTTTGCATAAAATGGGTATTGATTCGATGCAGCTCGTCACGGGGAGTCTAATGGTGGTCTTTGTTTTGCGCTACGAGGTCTAGAATTGCTGAAAATTGAGTTTGAAAATTTGACGTTATCAATTTTGAACAGTTTTTTCGCTATAACTTGGCCAAAAAAAGAGGTATCGATCTCAAATTTGGTATGTAGATAGAAGGCGGTAAGGACTATCACATATATTCCGGTTTTTTCGAAATTCAAAAAACTTTTTGGATTTTTTGGCTATTATATTCAAAAAATCTTTTTTTTATTTTTGGGGGTCAAAATCCAAAAATTTCAAAAATCCGAGATAGCAGTTTTGTAGCCCTGTTCATTCTACAGCTTTTATGTCTGTATCATTTTTCTGTATTTGCAAAGCTATAGGCCTGACAGCTCTTCCCGCGAAACCCTTTTTTGGGTCGAAAACGGCAGAACATGACGTCACTCTGACGTCATTTCCGGCCAACCTATCATAGCCTTTGGAAAAAATTTTGGTCACAATGTGTAAAATTGATGTCCGGGAGGGTACTGAAAGTTTGGTGACGATCGGCGCAGTGGTTCTGGAGATATATCGAAAAGTCTGGAGGGGGGCAAAAAATAGCCCCCCCCCACCAGGTCGCGGGATAAGCAGGGTTGTATACGACTCAATCAATAGCAATCAATTCAATCACGACAAATTTGGGAAACCAATCAAATCAATCAAGTCAGAGCAGTTTTCGGGAATTGATTCAATCGACTCAAACGCGACAATGACAGGAATCAATCAACTCAATCAAACGACTCAAACCAAACATACATCAGGTTTTTGACCCACCAACTTGGAAAAGTGTCCATAGCAGTCTGGTGTACCTATAGTTCGTTTTTTTTTTTCAAAAGGACGCTGGCTCCAAGTATGTTTTTCGAACAAGCACGTGTTTTAGCGAGCAAAACCAGCAAAAACTGAACCTGAGAAAATCGAACGTCGACTAATTTTAACATGTGATTTCTTCCCGATAATTTCCATATGGGCGTTTTGGAAGCAGATATGAGAACAGCGGTGACGTCATGCTGTCGAACATGTATTGCAATGTAACGTATAACTATCATGGACGGAACCGCTTACTCGATTATGCTCGGCAACAGTGAAAAACTAAGTTTCACCCAAATTCGTTGACACTTGTCCCACTGCACGGGCATTTGGGTGCCTGCTGCCACCAGTGACGCCATCATAGTATGTTCATTTTTAAGAAACAATTTCCAGCTACTTACCGTACAAAATTTGAAATCGATTATTTTTTCGGTAAGAAATTCTTGGCCAGACACTGAAGCTGCCAATACTCACGTGAGAGCTTCGATATTGAACTTTGAGCCAGCGTCCTTTTGAAAATAAACGAACTATACCTACCTACCTACCCACAGAAGAAACATAAAAATATTGTCATTTAAAATTATAAATTGTCATGCCATTCAAAGTTTCTATGTAATAAGGAAGGATACCTAGTGATGGACAGGTGGATCATGATATTGAGGTTCAATGGGTAGAATTGGAGCAGAAGTTTCATTTAATGGGTGCAAAATAACCCAGTAGTTGACTCGCCCCTTAACCCGCGCCCTGCTGGGGGGGGGGGTGTTTGAACACCCCCCTTGTGGTTTTTTGCGAATATCTCAAAAACGGCGTTATCATACATCAATTCTACACATGTTGTGAAAATTTCAGACCAAGGTCATTCAAGGTCAGGTCACCAGGTCACTTG
This sequence comes from Amphibalanus amphitrite, assembly GCF_019059575.1. Lineage (NCBI taxonomy): Eukaryota > Metazoa > Arthropoda > Thecostraca > Balanomorpha > Balanidae > Amphibalanus > Amphibalanus amphitrite. The sequence goes on along the minus strand of NW_024882340.1, from coordinate 21,833 downwards.
AAGTGACCTCACCTCATAAAAAGTTTCAATGTCTGTCATAGCTACACCGAGTGACCGATCGCTTTGAAACTTTCAGCGATTGCTAAGAGCAATAGCATGTACAAAATGTACATCTCAGAATTTTGATATCGATGACCTAAGGTCAGGTCAATTTTGCGACCTCCCCATTATAAGTCAATGGGAGAAAATTGAAATGTGCCTCTTTTGGACGAAAGACATTATAAACACTCCCAAACACCGAATTACAAGTGGTTTAGACACACTGAACATGAAAATGGTGTCCGTGACCCTTGTTTATGCCCTGAGGTCATCTTAGGTCACGAATGGTATCTAACAGTTTTTCGCAAATAACTTTTGATAGAGGCATGCTAGAGCGATGAAAACGCCTTAGATGTGTTCAGCTCGACGATACGGATCGACTGATATGCAACATGACCCTTTTCGGTCAGGTCATGACCTTGACCTGAGGTCAAATTTTCAAGTTGACCTTTCAAGGTCAAGTTATAATTCATTCGATGCGTCTTGACGAGAGGAACACGATACCGGTAAAAGTAAGCTCGTACATGGCTTGGGTCAAAAGTTATTGCAGAAAACTGTTTCCGAAAAAATCGGCTATTTTTGTAGTTTTTGCCCCCTGCAGGCCAAACCGTTGACGTTAGGTCAAATCTGAGAGAATTATCAGAAAGGGCGTTAATAGGGCTATCGAATGCGTTTTTCCGCGGCGCTGTAGCTCTATTGGTTCTCGAGTTATGCGTTGGCTTCTTGGAAATTTTCGACATTCGACCTGGAAATCGGCGAAATTTTGCCTTCAATGACCTCTGGTGACCTGACCTTTGACCTGACCAAAAAATTGACCAAGTAATTTCGTCATTATTTTTGACGCTCTTTCGAACGCCGCCTTCCGCGTATCGCTACGTGGCCCAGGAGCCGAGTTACAAGTAGGGGTGTTCAAACACCCCCCCCCCCCCCCAGCAGGGCGTGGAAATCCAGGACCCCCAGAAGGGCGCGGGTTAACCCAAATCACCACCTTTCACCTAAAAGTTGTCAATTTAAGTTTGGCCATATTCCAACTCCATTTACACTAAATATCAGATATTGCAGTTGAAAGTTGGCTGCTCGGATTTTGGCAGTGTTCGTAATTTGGCCATTTACCCTACACCATGTCTATTTTAATGAATAATATGCATCAATAACATATTAACCCTAGGGAAATAGAAATAAATATCTTACCTGCATGTGACGGTTTCGGTTAGACAGAGACTGACGGGCAGCCTGAAAAATCTTGCCACACAATGTGCATTTGAGACGTGGGATGTTGTCAGATTGGGAAGGAAGAGATTTGAAGTATTTAGCGGTCCACGACTCTGGACGTGGCATGTCAATGTTAGGTACCTATGTGAAGAATTCAAAACATTTTATTGCAATACAATTTGAAACTGTTAGGACTGGGGGATAGGGATGAGGATTAAAAATACATTTAAAAGGAAATGGAGAGGACAGGGACTCTGGAACCACAGGATAAGGACCAAGGAAGTAGGAACAAGGAAAATTAAAAGGTGAAAACCAAGGCCACATATAGGGCGAAAACGGCACGGTGCGACTGCGAGAAAACTTTTTGCCAATAAGTATGCTAAGCTTTTATAAATCCTTATTTTACGTCTTTTGATTTTTTTGGTAAGATGACGTCATTGATTATCATGAAGTATGGTAGATCATCATAAAATAAATCGGTTGTACAACACCAATTTCGTTTTAATTATTATTTCATTTGAAATAAAACCACTTAATAAAATTCGGTAAAATATTTTAAGGAAAATGAAATATATTAAATATGTTATGCTTAGGCTCTCAGGAGAAAAGGATCAACAAACGTTATGCTGCAAATTAAACAATGCAGCAAATTAGCTATTAATTAGGTACGTAAACGTAATTAGCGAGACGAAAACTGCGCTTTTGTTTCAGTTATTTTTGTAGGGGTTCAGATATTTATAGAGTTCAGTGGGTTGTTTCTGAGGAGATGTGGAGATGTGAAGTATTAATTAATCACACTTTATTAGTATATATAATATAGGGCCTTGCACTTTATCATCTGGATTTTAAAAACAGCGTTTCCTGCTGAGTGCAGAAAGGTAGGTAGGTGCATCACCAGGTTCTATCACCAGGATTGGAGCAGTTATTGCAGTTGAAAGTCAAAGTTGGCTGTCCATGTTTAGGCACTGTTCTTTATTTGGCCATCTACCCCATATTGCAGTTGTGATGACAAGCAGTTTTCAGTGTAGTTTTGTGATCTTTGATGTCATCAATTGGTGTCATTATTTTTCGTCAACTAAAACTTGTTTGAACTTTCCATTCAATCGACTCGTCAATCATACGAGTCACTCTAATTTTCGGGAATCAAATCAGTCAACCAGTCGCTAAAGTCAAACGAGTCAGTCAACCAGTCATCTCGAAAAGTCAATCGACTCAATCCAATCAACTCAAAATACGCGTTGAAACAAATCAATCAATTCAATCGACTTGATTGGTAATATTACTAAGTGCTCGAGCGAGGAACATATTGAATATAATTAGATAAATAAAAGAAGTTGACCTTTTCCTCGACATCACGTTGGTTTGATAAAGGCCAGTGGCCGAAAGCTCACCGTTTTTTAAAATATATTATTCGGCTTTTTACATTTTTGATGTCGAGGAAAAGGTCAACTTCTTTTATTTATCTAATTATAGACTTGATTGGTATAAAACCCTGGGTATAAGGCGTGGAGGAGAAGGATTGGTCTGTCCAGGAGATGGAAGACAGGAAACAGAAAACCTAAAAAGGCGCTGCCAGATAATTTACCGAATCCCTGATGTGTGTTCCCGCCACGTTTCGTCATCTCACCAGCTACCACTACCTGTTCCGCTCTCATACGCATATCATCGTGCGTTGACCCAGGGCGCGTGCGGCGCTGCGTAACAGGCGCCCTCGGGTCATAACGGTGGGCCGGCCAAGGCGAGCTGACCTCACAGATAGGCGCTCGCTCCGGCCCGGAGGTTCACTGAACGCACCCGGCTGACCTCAACTGGCATGCGCCCACAAGGTGCGCCCCGGGCAGCGCTCTCCGATCCGCATACACACACGCACACGCACATAAAGACGCACGCAGGTCAGGCGGTGCTGGCCAAGTTTGGTTTACCGTTCGATGAGCTGTCGGATGTGAGATCTGGGCCTCGTTTCATAAAAGGAATTACTTACGGCTTTCCGTCAATTATGCCAGATTTGGCGTATTTGATGCCAATTCGGTTTCATAAAGCCGGAGACCGGAGTAATTCACGCCATCGAAATTACGGAGCTTCATATACGGCAAATGCTCGATTCCGGACCAATTGATGCCGTTTGGGTTTCATAAAACGACGTAATTAACGCCAAATATTTTATCAAGTTCTTGATATCAGTGGTGTAAACTACGCACGAAAATGTTGCGTGAATTTGAATTAATGTGAAGATTCGAAGCTAATTTTTAATATATTTTATACTGTTGAGCCCGGTGAGGAAGAAAGAACAACCAAAATGAGACAAAGAAACTGCAAATCTTCTGTACCAGTCGCATTTTGTGGCCACAATCGGAATTTTGTTTATTCGCCGCGCCGCGCCACTTTCGTAGTTAGGCGCTTCTGCTTAGCTGGCTTTCTGCTGTTTTCAATATATTGATTTAATAAAGGATGATCATCAATATCAATTTTGTTTTTTCATAAATAATTTTTTAAGATTTAAATTCAACATAATTGTTTTATAATTTCTCGTAAAAAAATCAGTGTTGACATGAAATTGTAATTTGTAGGACGCTTGATAAATTACGGTAACTACGCAAATGTGCTTAGTTACGGAGGTGTAAACAATTCCACAGGGAGACACCGGTTGGTCACGTGACTCGGAAACAAAAATCAGCTGATAGAGTGGCGGAATCCCCGTAATCAAACACGAATAATTCCGGACGATAGAGCGGCAGTATAGGAGTCTTCTTCACAACAGGCAAACATCGCCACGTTTTTCATTCAATGATCAAGAAACGTTCATAAATTATATATTTTTTCGACGATTACCGCCGCAACCGACGCGCACATATCGTTACCAGCTGTGCTTTGCGATATTATTTGTAAAGAAACGGCCAATACCTACTAAATTATGTGCAACAAAGCTCGAAAAAGATAGCATTCTATATTGCTTCAACCTTCTACTTACGCTTTTATAATTACGACAGCGACACCATACGGCCTATCGACGCTATGCAACTCCGTGGAGCGTCCAGCCGCACTCTGCAGAGTGTGCCGAGATCGGAGGCGGACCATCCGCGGCACGTCCACCTGCGCTGCCCGGCCGCTGGAAGGGCGACGCCGACGCCTAGCTCGTCTGGATACCATCCACTCAACTGTTACACAGATGCAAAAAGACCGCCCGCTGCGCACACAACTAAGCTACTTGGCTACGCCCTCTCGGGGAGGGGAGGGAGGTGCAACAACCGTCAACAGTCTGAACTCTGATGAGCCAATGGAGTCTGTGAGCCGCGCCAATCAGCGCTGTTCCGCGAGTAGACGGGAGCTCTATTTTCGCTGGTCCGTCAGTCACCAGCATCGTTCCGTGCTCTCGATGGTAGCTATTCGGCCGTGTTTTCGTGTGTAGGTCAGCAAAAACAGTGAGAAAGATTCTCGGATCGCGCCAGTCGGTCGCAAGGGTATCAATTGTCTATGTACTTTCCAGTATTGCAAACGTTATTGTTAGGACCCGAGGGTAATCAGCAGTCGACGCATTTGTTGTAATAATAAAATTGAAAATATAGCGAGGTATATTCACTTAAATTCACATATCACCTTTGATTTTTTTTTGCACGCGCGGACTTCTTGTCCCCGCAGCTACAGCACACAGCCGATCTCCATGTTTCTGTTTCAGAGCTGCAGTGGACACGGCAAAAATACACTTATGTTCTGACAGCTTAATCCAAAAGTACACAGATTTCACGACGAACTACCACATTCATATAATTTTCTTGCTCACAGGTGCTCAGCAATAAGCGCGCGACTGATTGCAGCTAGTGCTCTCACGATTATTAATTCGCGCTCGCCAAACCTGCCATTTACATCCACCACCAATACCATCAGCATCTGTCCAATTAAGTACCTATTACCATATCGAGCCAGAATGAGACCACGACATATTATCGTCCTATTACATAGCACAAATTCGGGGGCGGGTGGGGGTGGGGGGGGGGGAATCCTCCAATCACAACCAACATCGTTTTGGGACGGGGAGTCGAAGCCGGGGCTCGTATCGACGTATCCTTCACATATCTGGGCGTCTCACTCCTTTCGACACTTAATCAACCCTGGCACACCATCCACCGAGCCAGGTCGGCTCCGACCATCTTGAGTTCCATACTGAAATCTGATAACTGACCGTCATTTGTTCCTATCAGTCAGCGCGCACTATGCCTTAGCACAGCAAGTGCACTGTGCAGCCTTCTTTGGACACCGCCTCGGAGCAGGGCGCTGGTCCTGGGTGCCCGGCGCCCTTTGTTCGTGTACGGCTAGCAGCATTTTCGGGGTCGGATGGTTTCCGCAGTGGCGGCGCTGGTCACCGTGGAGCCGTCGGACGACACCGTCAGATGAAGCGCCCGCAACTGGTGACCTGTGACACAGCGACACGTCAGGTCCCACGTCAGGTCTCACGACGACCGTCACGTTTCAGTCGCGACGGCCGTTATATAAACAATCACGGCGGCCGTCACATACCAGGCACAGTGACCGTTACACACGATCCAAGGCGACCGTCAATTAGCAGTCACGGCGACGTCACAGGTTGCGACGGTCCTCAAATGTCCGCCACGGCGACGATAACTCATAGCTCATAGCGTTTCCTGTCGCACACTTAGCCATCGCCCATAATTGCAATACATTAGCCTGTTTATACGTTTCTCACTCAAAAGTCGAGGTCCGAGTCTGAGACCCATCATACGTCACGACCCCTGCAACGGCATCTGCATTAGCAGACATCCCGTCCCGGCAGCACACAAAGTTCTCTCCACTCTCCAGCCACTCACCTATGGACTGGGGGGCGAAGTAATCTTGGGGGTGGCATAGCCAGGACGTGTCGTCGAGCTGCCGTCGGCGGGCGTGCCACGAATGGCCGGCGGACCTCCGTCGGCTGGCGGGCCACCATCAGCCGGAATGCCGTGGTCAGCCGACGGGCCGGCGTCGGTCGGCGAGCCACCATCAGCCGGCTGGCGGACCACTGTTGGCCACTGAGCCAGCGTCCGTCGCCGGGCCTCCGTCCACTGGCGGGCAGTCTGAATAACAAGAAATAGTTGAATTAGTTACTCTAGTGTTCACTGTTCAAGTTCATAAAGTACAAGTCTCAGCACACCTAATTCTATTCATATACACCGTATATCTATTTCATTATACATTGCTGTACAACCGTTTTTAGAATAATATTAGTCTTAAACTGTTAGCAAGTGAAAATGCCTTTTGTGTTCAGTTAGGCCTGTTGAGACCATTGCAGAAATGCAGACCATTGTGGAGCTGGAAGGAAGATAGGGAATTAGCTGCTGTGCTCCAGTGGCAGTGCTTCTGGCTACAGGTCAGGACATCCACACTTACAAAAAGGGTCTGAGTTGGATCTTGGACCCCTGTCAGTGTGGTCTCCCTCTTGATGTAATTGGCTGAGGAGAATCAAAGTGATGTTAGGAGTTAGGACTGCAACTTATCACAGTTATTAGCAGGCTTTGGGTTAGGTTAGGTTTGGTTTGGTTAAGTTACAAATTAAAATTAACGGCACTAGTAGAGCAGATGTCAAATGAAGGCGCTTATGCTTACCAAGTAGATAAATAGGCAAAGAGAGCAGGATGCTCATAGGAAGGGTTTCCAACCAAGGAGAGGCACAGCTGTAGGTTTGTAGGTTGTAGGGTTTTAGGTTGTATGCTGACTTGTAGGTTAGATTATGTCAGGTAAGGTTTGGTTTGGTGTTAAAAAGAAGCATCTCTGGAAGCAAGAAGCATAAGAGCACTTCTCCTCAGTTGTAAAACCTCTGTGTAACATCTGCTCTACTAATACCCAAATATCTTGGTCACCAGTGACAAATTCCAATCTCAAATGAGCTGGCCAGTTCACAATTTGTAGGATCATGTTTTGTCTGTCAGTCAACAAAAAATATTGTGGTTATGAGCAGTTCTTTGATGATTGTGGAGGGTTCAAATGTGGACATGTCGGAAATATAGTCTAAATATTGATCATCACTCCTTATATGGTCATCACTCAGCCCATTTGGGTGACGTCATATTCTTAAATTAGATAAATCTTATTTTAGATTACCTCCCTGCAGTTTGCCCGACTGATACCTATATGCTGACGGTGACCCCAGCTTTACCGTTACCCATATTTCCAGCTTAATTGACAATGACTGGTACAGAATTGTCAAACTCAATGATGCATTTTGCTAGCCCTTTCGCCAAGAATTGTAGTCTGTTTCATTGTCATACTCACGTCTCCCCATCAGCATGACATTGCTTGGCGTACTTCATACAGCCTCGGCAAATGAACCCTTTCAACCGCTTTGTTTTGCAAAAATGCCCAACACGTGCATCATCCATTTGGGCACAGACTTACTTCCTTAAATGGAAATCAAGGCTTCATACAAGCCAGGGGAGGCGAAGTTTGCCATCCTGTGTTGCCGATGATTCGGGCATGAGCACTGTCTTGGTCTTGGTCAGTGGTCTTCCTGGTGGCATTGTAGCCTATGAAAATATCTATAAAAAAACACCAAAGAATACTGACACCAGGTCAATTCAATACTCCACAAATCTCCGATGCTCCACGCTCCACAAAATATATCCACAACTCCAAGACCCACAGAAGTGAGAGAACCAAAATCAAATTTGAATTGAAATTGAAATGTGCCTAATAAACAAATATACACAACACAGAAAGGTCGAAAACCAGGGATGTTCTCTATCATCACATGGAACACCGTGGCAGCCAATTGAATGCAAAAACGTGCGTCTGCTAGCGTCAGAACTATATTAGCAGCATTTGCAGTACACGAAACCGTGAGCAGCTGTGGGTGTATAATCGTGGTCAGCAGTTTTTAACATCGAATTTCGTAATGTTCCCCCATTAGTCATGTTTTGAAACTTATAACATCAGATAGAAAATTAAATTATGTTACATATAGTACTCTCAATAGATGCCGACTCGGTCTTATTTTTTAGTAATATGCCACTAACTGTTACAGTGTGACCTCAAACAGCAAGGAGGCTGATACATTATAGACCAAAAATATATAACTTATAGCACCGAAACTGCAATAAAACATGCATACTTGGGAAGAAAATAAAATTTTCATTTTGATTAAGACCTATTGCGAATCCATCACCACCATGTTTACCGAGCATCTATGTTTTTTGTTCGGAGTTGATTGGTACCCATGTGGCACGGCTGAGAGCAGCCGTTCGCCACTTGAATCGCTAGCAGTGTATACCGCTAGTAGTTCACCTCTCGTTGTGAGAGGGAGTGAAAGGATTGTCAAGGCAGAGACTACCATCCGCCACCGTCGGCACCACACAACTCCAAGGGAGGAGGAGACTCCCGATGTGGGCCCGTGTCGGTAGCTCTGAGCTTGACTAGGATGAACGAGTTACCGATCGTGGATCGTACTGATTTATTGAACAAAAATTGGCACACTATATTTCTAGCAAGGCTACCTTGCATAGGTAGTTTCAGCGTCTAAATGGTAATATTACAAATTACAGTGACAGTTGGACAAAGAAAAATTACTCCACACCTGCGCTCCTAGATTACCCTCTTAAGGCGTGACAATACAACAGCTACGGTTACAAGAGATAACATATAAGGCAGAAAACAATCACAAGACATATGTGTCAATCAATCACTGACATCTGCGTGCATCAAAAGGATTTACTAGTTTGCGACGCCGCCGCTGGGTTGCACACGCTACGGCGCCGTCGCTAGCAACGGAGCGCTGTTGCACCCGCTACACCCAAAATGCCAATTTTCGGATTCGGAAGCAAAATTGACAATGTTCCCCCATTAGATGAGCTTTGATACTTTGACACCTTATAATGTCAGCATTTCTGCATATTTTGGTGAACGTTTCAGACGCCGACTCGGTCTTGTTTTTGAAAACCATTACATCCAGTGAAACAGTGTGACCAAGATCACCAAAGGTGGTTTTACATTCAACATCGATTTATTCTAGTTTTGAGCATGAACAAATGAAATAACACATAAAATCGGAAAGATAATTCAATTTTGATATTGTTCAATCATGATTTACAACCTATACAACTGATTTTATTCGAGAATTTGTGGTAAAACGTTGGCTGGTCAGGTGGGCCCGCCATTTGCTGACCTTGGTGGTTTCGAAATTGAATGAAACAGTATTGACATTTGATAATACTTTTTTACTATTAATTTTAATTTTTAAGGATAAAAATATGATTTCATCAATAACAAACTCCTACAACCAAAGATATATTATTTTCGAAATGGCGTGGTCGGTCAAAAAATTATCTTCGCATATACTTTACAGAGTTACGCTAGTCTTGCCCTGTGCACGTTTATTGCCAATTTATATATAAATAATAAAACACATAAAGATACGTGGCCTAGTTTCTTTTTTTTGGACTGAGAAGGCCAGCTGAAAATAGTGGTTAAAATACCTTAGTGTTGTGGCGGCAAACCGGTTTTACCTAGTTCTCTATATACCGTGCAATTCCAGTTGTGGCTTTGTGAAACAGCTTCATTTGCGCTCCGTAGTTTGAAAGGGTGTGAATTACGGAAAGGTGTAAGTTACGGCAGAGCTTTATGAAACGAGGCCCTGTTTGAGGAATTCTAATGATGAGATCCTGGATGGCTGTCTATGGCCCTTAGTGGGTACCGGTAGATGACCGAGCGTGTCGAATTAAATGCATACTTTTTGTTTGAAAAAGGTCAGCTGCTGGGTGTTGAGCTCACCAGGTTACGAAGGCTGGCCAAGTGAGGTCATATTGCCTATCAATTGATTCGGCAGGTCTTCTCAAGTTCACTGATGGTTTAGTGGCACGCTATAGCCCCTCAGCGGCACAGGGGGGGATGCAACCCCCTTAAGGGTTTTTTTGCAAATAATTCGCGTAAGAAGCGGCTGATTGCGACAAAACCTTCAGCACCTTCGCATTGATCAATTTTACACCTACCCTGAAAATTTAATGTCCCTGACCCAAATGACCTTTGACCTGTGACCTACTTTCCAAGACAATGTTTGGCCGGAATCGCGATTCGGCATGTCGGCTCGCATTAGCCGCGCGTTTGCAATGTTTTCGTGGTTTCAAACGCTCAAACATATGATTTGATGTTGCTCCCATGCATTAAAGAGGATGTCAAGGTCAACTGAAGGTCAGGTCAGACTCAGGTCATTGACCTTTGGTGATCTCGGTTCACTTTTTCGACTTTTACATGTTTCTAGGCTAGTTTTTTTAGCTGAATTCGAATTTAGAAACTATTTGCATAGGCGGCGGAACGATTTGAGACAAGGGGGGCACCAGCTCAAGGAGCCAAACCTAGGATACCCCCACTGAACTCTATAATGTACCCCCAAATCCTGTTTTCTCATCGGATTTAGGCCACTTATTTTTCGTCACAGCCCTGACACGATGATTTTTATTTTTATTTTTTACTAAACGAAAATGCCAGTTCACCCCCGTATGTGTGGTTAACTTTAAGCTGATCCTCAAGTACCTACAGGGTTAATTAACGCAGCAAATTATTTTATCGTACTACGTTATGCAATATGTCATCATCCACTACCCAGTGGAAACGGTTAGTCTCTAGTAAGCCAAATACTGCGCACAATGATCGCCGGCTTTGCAGCATCGTCGGTGCGGCGGTGCGTACGCGCTACTCGCTAGATGCGCTGGACTTCCGACAGGGAATTCCCTGGGACTCCCCAGTGGGAAATCCCCGGTGTCGGTCCGGCCGGAAGAAAGACTCAGTGGTATTATATAGCAGGCGTCTCACATCCGTGTAAACGGCCGGAGGTCTGGTGACGATATGAGTAAACTGAAAAAAAAATATGTACAGTCCACAGCAGAAGCAATGTGGGGTTTCAGTCATGGGTATGTTCTGCTTCTGAAGCTTAGGAACGATTAACCAGACTACAATGAAACTTTGAATGTAGCTTATATGTATCGTCACCCTTGCAGCTGCAACTTTAGCTATTGACATCTTCTTTTCGATCACTCCACATTAAACAATCGCCAGTCAAAGCCAACCGTTGAGATTGGTAAAACCCTACATTACTTTAGCGGTGGGCTGTACCTTATACAAATACAGCTGACCTGTAATTGCTACGGAATCCATTTCGTAGTTCCTACGTTATTCTATTATTTTCCGTACTACGCTACCGAAACATCCCAATTACGCTACGAAACGGTACTGACAGCTACGGGTTACCGAAAAATTCAAAATAACGTAACGTAGGCCAACTCTGGGCACCACCAGCGGCCTAGCAGGAGCACCAGTCATCACACGACTAACCAAAAATAAAGAAAAAAAAATGAAAATAGAGCACCACCAAAATTAAGTGGCCGAAATCCGTTGAGGTTTTAATTTTGGGTATAGGTAGGGGCACCACTTCGATTCATGACCCTCCCCTTGGAGTTTTCCCGAATCCGCCCCTGGTACTAATACATTTTAATTTAAGGGGGGCACCTTGCTATTGGTGCCCCCCTTGCAGAATTCAAGGGGGCACGGTACCCCGGTGCCCCCCCCCCCCCGTTCCGCCGCCTATGACTATTTGAACATTTACGAAGTAGTTCTGGTGCCTTTGTAACATGTTACGAAGCTGTCAGAGGCGGTTGACACGTACTACGAATACCTACCCGTCACGACCCCTACTGGTTGACCTGACCTGACCTAACCTGGTCTAAATGTTTCAAGACATCATCTGTGATCAAAACTAACACGATATTCGTGATCAGCACCCAGAAAAACCCCATAGCAGCCACACTTTACGACCTTCTATCAGGTCCCGAATTCCCCGACTTTGGGGTCATTGACCTGACCTGGAAGGTCAACCGATGACCTAGGACCTTAAAATTGGGTATCATCGGCTTCCTCTCGTCACGGGCAACACGCTCGTTTCTTCCGCGAAGATCTAGCTCGATCAGGGGCCAAACGGCAAGAGGGGGTCCAACCGACCCCCCCCCCCCCCCCCTCTACACATTGGAAGCTGGCAAACGGAAGCATTGGAAGCTGAGTGGGCAAAAGCACTTCACTGGGTGGGCAAAAATTGTCACTGGAACATGTTATCCGATTCCGAGACGCCGAATATGAAGATGAGAGGAAAATAAGTGAGGTCTCGACGGTCTCGACCACGCCGCATGGTAGCGCCACCTAGTTGGCCGATTATTTCTTGTGACGCCACCTGGAAATCCATCCTCCGCCCGGTAGCGACGCCCATGGATGGTGGACATGTTTAGACGGCGTTCAATGGACAATGGACAGCGGACAGTGGACAGCTGGGACCAAGAAGTGAAGTCACCCCCGCTATGGGCAACATCGGCTGGCCTGGGACGGCACCAAATCCATTGCTGTAAGCTAAGCTCGCATAGTGTCAAATATGCCAATCGCCACTTCTACCGGTATAGTAGGTTTAGGTATGTCTCGAAAGAACTATATAGAAGGTGGCAATAGAAGTCAACGACTGAAAGACGCCAACTGCTAAGGAAACAGCGGAATGTAAACGTCCTTTGCGTGCAGAACATTGGTGGATTTACATCGCATCCAAAAATACCCGCGACTTCATAGCGTCGCTTATGACACGTCTAGTGTCATAAGCTAGACAGTCCCGTTGTTGACTGTGCGTCTGCGTCTGCATACATCTACTCTAGCGTTTGAGCAGGACCACTGTGTGCGACATTTCCATAGTCTGCCTAGAGTTGCGTCTGACAGACAGAAAAGGGTGCCACTTCTTCACTGGAAGATGGCCATGAATGTCGTGGTTGGTGTGAACATCTCGCTCTGTTAGCTAGCGGTTCATCGTGATATCTACCTCATTTTGTGTTAGCTTTAAGTTACCCAGCCATGATAGCAGGCAGCAGCAAGAAGACAATGCTCGTCACTGATACGTTTATTTTTAACATGGCTATATTACAAACACCCGTGATTCATTCTCCAAGCGAAAACAGTTCATTCCCGGAATAGAAGCATTCGGAGACATCTCACGACCTGCTCTGGAAGTCGCCATCACAGTGACAACTAGCCATCTATAACTCGATCCACGCCAAATGACGGGAGAGTTGAACCGAGACATGCACCTACCGTATCGGAGCTCGAGCGACCGCAGGGGGTCGGTCGACCGCAGGAGACGTAGTCACTGGTCAGTGACCCAGGGTGACCATTGCACCAGACCAGGGAGGCATCCGTTCACCCAAAGTCGTTGCATTTGTTCAATATCATCGTTTCGATGGCCGCTGGTAGCATGCGGTTTGGGTGGGTTCAGCCTCCTTCAGCCCAAGCCTAATGTCTTTATGTCCCCTCCTCATTTCATTTTCGACTTTGAAAAAAGATGACAAGTCAAATGTTCGCACAACATAGTACCAAGAGTGGTAAAACAGCTCCACAAATAAGGGTGGAATCATGTCAGGCTCGCGTTTGAGAAAAAAAAACTAATTTGGACCATGATATGTCCATTGTCCAGCATCCCTAGCAAGTTAGAGCAGCGCGTCCTCTATCGGCGGACTGGGGGCGACATCTTTATTGAATTGAGCAGCCTGCCTTGGCGCCGTTCTTCCTCAGGCGCGACCTCGGCTTGTACTTCTCCAAAAACTGCAGCTGCTTCGCATTGATGGCTCCTCTGCGCTTCCTGAAGCAGGACAGAAATGGACCAGTTAGAACGATGGATTCAACCAGATCCAACAGCTACACCTGGCAGTTACAATATATAAAACTACACCCGCGAAATAGGGAGTCTAAGTCCATAAAATAACGACACACACGAGCTTTTGCCTCAGTCCGCCGTTCCTGAGTCACTTTATTCGCAAGAATTTGAACAAAAACAACATTTCAACACTAGACAGTGAATACTTTTGTATTCAAAGTATCTCATCCGACATCCACGATGAAAACTGAAAAGGGTATTTCAGCGCCCAGAGGCCAATGTCAAGATATAAAGAGCTAGATCCTCCAATAACAGGGCCAAAGAAACGGTATCTACGCTGGCCCAAGCACCAAAAACACCTTTCTTCACGGCCAACGACTTATTGCATAGATAGAAATTATCAACTGCGAAATGAATTGAAATTATCATAAAATAGGTATGCGTAGATAACACGTCGATAGCGCCCAGCTAATAATATTCACGACCTTCACCGATTTAATTACGACTGAGACAGGTTATATTCATTTGAGACCTTGTGCTATCGGCACTCTAAACTGACACAGTGCACCTCTCCTATCATCTTCCCAATAATTCCAATTCAAATTGCAGTCGGAAGTTTTAACGTCACGCGGCAGACAGCCGTCCCTTATCTCCGATAAAAAGCAGCTCCCACTTAACGAGCAGACACGATAAGCCGGTACTTTCAGCGGGCGACAGACCTTACATCGATCACACGCCTGATGATTAGCCCAGACACTGGTCACCCTTATTACAGAGACGGCGGGAACGATGGTTCCCGAACATCTTGGGGGGGGGGGGGCAAGAGAGGGGAGCGCACAGGCGCCAGACGCTCGATGACGCAATCCCAGCAGAGGGAGGGATTCCACCGGCCGGACCCACGCGGCGCACCACGTCACATGTCATGTGAGAGGGCGCCACTGTCGCCAGCTCCCCCGTCCGCTCCGCGTAGGAAACCGCTCCCGGGCCACCCACGTGGTGGACAATCTTCGAAGTTCGAGCCTACACATCCGTCCATACTAGCATAGGACTACTAAAATGCAGTGTGCACACAGAGGAAGTTGTGCAACGATTGGCATATAGGTACCACGTGGTTTTCACCACCAAAAGGTCACATGGTGTGTGACACCATTGCGTCACCCTACTCGGTATCTTTCTGTTTTTCTCCTCCCCTTCCCCTTTCCTCTATCACTTGGGGATTTCCCAGGTCAAAGCACATGCTCAGCGGAGCTTGCGTGGGGTTCATTTCCGCCTATACCCGGTTCTTCTTCAATGATATATTTTGACGCCATATGACCGTGACACCACATGTATGTGGTGATAAGCATGAAACATGTGACATTCCCCACCAAGTATGACCATTAATATTGCTGTATTTCCCTGAACCGGGAAACAATCCATACTCGGCAGTCAGCGCTAGTCGACAATATTCAGAGAAAATGACTGGCAGCGATAAATTAACCACCAGCATACGTTATTCAGTGCATTTATACCGCGGGCCGCAAGATTCTTGACAACTGGAAATGAAAGGATGACATGACGGATTTGTAAGACAGGAAAGTCAATTGGTCATCAATCTTCAGGTGTCAGATAAAACCCATGTCTCATAATCTAGGTACGAAGACTTGTGAAAATAGCAATAGCGGACTTTCTGAGAAGCAGTATTCGACTGAGTTCCCGTACCTTGCAAAACAAAAAGTTTTCTCAAGTTGAAGCAGGGGTGGCCTTTTTAGCCCTACGGATCAATCTATTTTGATCGCATTAAAGGGACTATCCCACCTTTAACATGGGGTTTGAGTTGAGATAGCCAAGTTTGCGGCAAGGTTCAGAAACCACTATCTATCTAGGTTGCAACCCCCGCGGCCTCTTGGTGTTGAAGAAATTCGTTCCCTTCATTTGAAAATGGGCCTTGTACAAGGCCCTATCTTCAACATGGAGCGACCGTTAGTGTGACGTCACCTCGTTTAGTCATTCTGATTTAAATGGGTTTGTTCGTTGAAAAATCGCTTAAAACTTGGTCTGAACTTTGTTGTGGTGCCTACAGAGTAAAAAGAATCAGCTTTATGACAGTAATGTGGCCTGGGGAAGGAGGTAATTTTGGGCTGTGACATATTTGAATATTTGTGACATATTTGAAAGTTTGTGTTTGGAATATGGGAAGCCTAAGATGTTTAATGAAAAATAAATGCCAGAACCGTGTTCCTGGTCATCCAATCTATAAAGTCGGACACAATTTAACTGGTTTTAACAACATTTTAGAAGGTGGGATAGTCCCTTTAACCCTTCTCTCGAGTTCTCGCCACGTCCGGCGCGCCCGCCCATGCCGCCCCGATGACGTCAGCACACCAATGACGTCACGCCACTCCTCGGAAATTCTCCTCGTCGGCGCCGTCGCCGCGGTCCGGGAATGCCGACCGGCCGTGACGTCAGAACCCCACGATAAGAGCTGACCGGGTGAATGGCGAGCGAGCCCCCTCCCCGTCCGCTCTAGTGGGTATGTGCGGTCTATATAGAGCATGACAGATTATCACAATTTTAACTGTTGGCTGTGCAGTGTACAGAAGTTATCGACTAGTGTCCATCGATGTCGGTCAACAAATTAGCTTACGTCCCACTGACTTCTGTCCGTAATTAAATTTTAGTAATGCCCACCGGTCACTAATGGCAACTGACCGTGACTCACGACTTCGGAATTAGACAAAACCGTACACGTCGAATGTCACTGACCTCTGGCTCTGACTCACGGTTAACGCTAGTCAATAACTGGTGCTGGTCGTCACTCGTCAGCGATCACTTACTGCGACTGGCGCCCCCCAATGACAGTAAACAACGGCTTATGTTACACTTACAACTCCATCATCCGTATAGCAACTGAATAATGGCAGCGTCCTCACAAACTGTATATGTAAACAACCTCGAGTTCAGTCTCTCTACAGGCCGATTGGCGCAGTGCAACTGCTTCCTGTTGCACTACTATTTACTAACTAATCTACAATCAGGCCAACTGGATTGGATAGGCCTTCCATGAGAGTCAACTCATTATCAATCGCATTCATAAACCGTCCATACGTCCTATCAGATCTCACCAAAGACAGCTTACAGAGCTGGGCTCAAAACCTTCGAAAAGTATCCAAGGCCCTCCTGGGGCATTCCACGATAGATCGTACCACTTTTTTCCAATTTGACACCCTCATCTCTCGGAATTTGACGAGAATTGGTCTAAGGGGTAATCAGGGGCTCTGAATCCACCTGTAACAATTTCAGGCTTATCAGATAAGTATTTTTTGAGTTATGGTGTATAACATTTTTTGGATCTTGCTTTGCAGCGCTAAGTTTGGCGGGCTGTAACTCTAAGACGGATTATTCAAATGCCAAATGTTATATAACATTGAACTTGCAATGAAACAGAGATTAATATGTATTTTTGAAATTTCGAAAAATAGGCTATTTTTGATAAATGACATATCGAGTTTTCTTTCATTTGTATTTTTTGGACTTTGGGACCAAATTATTTTGACTTTTTATTTCTTCAAAAAAATATTTGGCTCATTGTTAAGAAGTATGCAAAAAATTAGGAAGGTGTTCTTTCTATAAATGTATTTATTTTACGTCACGATAACGGTTTCGAATAGTGATTTCGGGAGGGGAGCTTACAAATGGCGTGGTAAAGCTGCCTAGTGACATCACGGGTTACTGAAACTTCAATTCAAGTCTGAGTCATCTGAAAAAAGTGAAAAGAGGGTTCATTCAACCCTCTTTCCTATAAGCGCGAGGGTGAAAAAGGCTGTTTGGTTCTGACATTGTTTTGGACGCCAATGACCATAGCTGTCCGAGATGAAAGTTACAGGACGCATACATGGTGTCCTCTAGAGGTCTCACAACTTGTATATCTGGGAATTTTTCAAGGTTACTTGAGGTCAGGTCGGTCACGTGACATCACTGTTAAAAATCAATGGGGAAATATAAAAACAGTTATTTTGGCGCCGAGAATGATCTAAAACTATCCCACGTACATGGTATCGTGATTTCATGCACTCCTTGCAAAGTGCAATGCTTTACTTTTGCATTGTTAACCTTGCGTGACGTCATTTATGACGTCACTAGGGTCGTACGAGTTTTTCGTCAATAACTCCCGATCAAATGGAGCTAGAGAGTCGGGAAAGCCACCAATGGACTCGGGAAGACCTTCCGAATCGAATGATATGCCATATGATACCCTTTGCCCAGCTTCGTGACTTGAGGGGCTCTGACCTGACCTTGACCCGAGGTCAACTACTTAAGTTGATCTCACCCTAGCAAAAAGTATACCATTCGATGCACCTGAGCTAGGCGAACACAATGATGCCAAAATCGCGGCTCTGCGGCCATTTTTTGCGAAGTTATTTACTAAAAACCGAAGCCGTAACTTAAGTCACGTGACCTGACCTCAGACGCCACCGGTTAACCTGAGACCTTAAAATCGGGTACCAATCGCTGCGAATTGTAACGGCACACACGCTCGTTTTTTTCCGCGAGGCTCTAGCTCTATTAGAAGCGAAACGGCGTGCTGGGGTCGTATCAACCCCTCCGAAACCCAGTTTGTTTGCGGGAAAATGAGGAACTTATAGAAAGAACACCTTTCTAATTTTTTGCATGTCGATTTGCAATGACATGAAGATTATTTTGAAAAAATAAAAATGTGAAAAATTTTGGTCCCAAAAGTCATTAGAGGTAAATGAAAAAAGATTAAGGTTTTTGCTCAACAATGAAATTTTTTCTTTGGAATTTTTAAATAGTAATATTAATTTTTGATTCATCGCAAGCTTAGTGTTGTTTACTTTTTGTTGGTTGCTTAACCCGTTCTTGAGTTATAGGCCATCAAACTCACCGTTACATACCGAATTTAAAAAATGTAATGCAATATAACTCAAAAAGTTTTGATCTGAGAAGTCTGATATTTTGTCAGGCGTCTTTGGGGCCTATGATTACCCCTAGGACCGATTTTCATTAAAATCTGAGTGATGAGGGTGACGGGCCTGGTACGATCTATCGTGGAATGCCCCTCCTATCACCCGTCTTTCATCCAGTACTCCCAACCGTCTCCCAAGATCCCATCTCGCTGGCCTGCAGCCCCCATCAAATTCCACAGCCACAACTTCCGCCGTATTACCTCACAAACTTCTACCCCATCCGCGAACAGTTCCTGAACCTCAGTCCTCCGGGCGCTCCCCATCCCCCTTCCCCTTTCTATTTCCCCCTCTACCCTCCCTTCCCTCTTCCCCAAGATACGTACTCTCGAATGAGCTCCACAGCGTCCTCATACTTGAGTCCGAGCTCCATGAGTGCCAGCGCCACCAGCACGGGCGCCCGTCCCAGGCCGGCCACGCAGTGTACCGCCACGCACGAGGTGGGGTCAGCCCGGGCCTGGCGTCGCACGATGTCGAGCCATTCGGTCACAACCTGGAGAGCAAGGGGAAATGGGGTAGAGTTAATATCGGAAGTCACAGCCTCCACAGTGCGTCGGGGAAACGGGGAGGTTTATGTCGGTAGAATTGCAACTTAGAGGTGGCAAAAGGTAAAAATTTTGGGAACCAGACTCGAACCAGACCCGACCGGGTATTTCTGGAACCAGTCGGAACCAGTCCAAGTTGGAATCGGAACCAGTTGGACCCGTTCCCCAAAAGTCAATTAATACAAACTATTCGTAGGTAGCATTAATTGCATCATGTAAAACAGCCCTTTTCCACCGGCAATACGCATGAGGTACAGTATGCAGAGAAACATACATGAGCAAATGTTTTCTCTCCATTCACTTCATATTTTGCAATCATTTGTAGTGTGCACTGCATGATGTATGGTAGGACCCGGTTGGACCCGTCAAAAAATTTCCAGGAACCGGTCTGGACCCATATGGGTCCAGACTGGTTCTTTGGACCAGGTCCTCGGGTCCACATTTTGCCACCTCTAATTGCAACCCGTAGAGATGGAAGATGGAAGGGGGAAATGGGGGCAGATAAAACCCATTTCCTGGGGGAGACACGTGCCCATTACATCATGGGCCGTGGCCGACTAGACCAGCAATATATTTCCGATTAGCATTTGGTTCACTGGAGTGGATATGGTGCTTAATCTAAATCACATGGGGAAGAGAGGGGTTAAGTAAGTATACCGGTACACAATCAGTGAAACGTAGGGGTGACAGGGGCAAAGCAAACTTCAAAGGCAAGTGGGAAGATGACAAGTGGGTGACTGCAGCGAGGTTCGGTGGCGATTGTGAGATCAGGCGATAGCCACTGGGAAGTCCAATAATTGGAGTGGTCAGCCGGCTGGGATGTGTGACAATGAATGGCGCAGTCGATATGTACAGCTGCAGGGAAGTCAGGCAATGAATAGGGTGATTGGAAAACGATTCATCAGGTCAGATTACGATATGTACAGCAGCAGAGAAGTCGGGCAATGAATAGGGTGATTGGAAAACGATTCATCAGGTCAGATTACTGGGGAGGTCAGACAGCACTCGACAGTTCTAATCTTTCAGCTGTTGTTTGCAAGGCCATATGTTGTTTGACTTAAGTCTGAGAGGAAGTTCAAAAACACCTGATGTTAGAGTACCAGATAGCACACGAATCTCACGTCCCACCGCTGAACGGGGATCTCAAGCTGAATGTGGGAAAACGTTTCAAGGCTCGAGCAGAACTAAATTCAGAACGCATAATTCAGCACGAATTTTATGTTTGACTGAGTTCGATAACTTCTAAAAAAAAACTATTGTCATCGCTCTGCAATTGCAAAAAGTTGCCCATGCAATAATTAACGCATTATGTTCCTATGCATAATGACAAGACAAAATCATTTAGCATGAGCAGGACCGTGTTTTCCTTTCATCACAGCTAATGAGCAATTCGTTGGCTAAACTAAAAGGGAAACGTGCTTAAAGTCACGACTTCCATATTGCCCTTGTCAAAAAGCACGTCGCTCTTGTCAAAACGCACGTCGCTCATACATCTTACACGTCGTCTACTGCGCCGGTAGTCGGTTGCCTAGACTAGATTGGCGGACTGGATTTGGACTTGACTAGACTGGCTGACTATACCCCACTTGCCTCCGCGGGCGGGAAGGAGCCGTCGTCGAACTCGAGATCGGTGACGGTGATGCCCTCCTTCTCCAGCAGGTCCGTCTTATAGCTGGGTTCGCAGACTCGCACCACCGCCTGCGCGTTGTGCCGCTTCAGCTCCTGTGGAGAAAGGGTCAGAGCGACCGGTCAGCAAGGGTCAAGAGGTCAGAGAGACCGGTCAGCAAGGGTCAAGAGGTCAGAGCGACCGGTCAGCAAGG
The DNA here is from genome assembly GCF_019059575.1 of Amphibalanus amphitrite. Classification (NCBI taxonomy): domain Eukaryota; kingdom Metazoa; phylum Arthropoda; class Thecostraca; order Balanomorpha; family Balanidae; genus Amphibalanus; species Amphibalanus amphitrite. Next base: position 601 of record NW_024882340.1, on the reverse strand, counting down.
GTCCAGAGGTCAGAGAGACCGGTCAGCGAGGGTCAAGAGGTCAGAGAGACCGGTCAGCAGGGGTCAAGAGGTCAGAGAGACCGGTCAGCAAGGGTCAAGAGGTCAGAGAGACCGGTCAGCAAGGGTCAAGAGGTCAGAGAGGCCGGTCAGCAAGGGTCAGAGAGTCAGAGGGGTCATAGAGGGGAAACAGATCAAAGAGCCAAGAGAGGTGACCAGGGTTCGTTCGGTCAGATCGAGTGGTCAGCATGGGTCGGCCGGTCAGGCAGGGGAAGGTCAGAGGGTCGGCGAGAGGGGTCAGTGAGAGGGGTCAGTGAGAGGGGTCAGCGTGGGGATCAGCGGGTCAGGGAGATGGATTACGGAAGAAAAAGAGTCAGCCAGGTATCGAACTACGTAAGGTCAAAATATGAAGCCAGAAGGATCATCAGAGCATAATGAAACAAATTCGGGATAACACGGCGTCAGAAAGAGTTGTATGATATTGTTAGATCAAATATTTAAGGTCTGGTAAGGAGCTTGTAAGATAGGATTATGTAGGCTGCTCGAAAGCGTTTAAAAGCTGGCAAGGTAAGTGCCAAAGGTAAATCAACAGCGTGCGCAAATA